>NC_045806.1:94837253-95182195 GCF_009873245.2 Balaenoptera musculus
GAAGTGCCCATCAACAGACGATTGGCTTAAGAAGACATGGTATGCATATACAATGAAATATTACTCAGCCATAAAAAAGAATGAAATATTGCCAATTGCAGCAACATGAATGGACCTAGAGAATATCATACTAAGTGAAGTAAGTCAGAGAAAAAGTATTATATGATACCACTTATGTGTAGAATCTAAAAAATAATACAGAATCAGACTCACAGACATAGAAAACAAACTTATGTTACCGAAGGGGAAAGGGTGGGGGGGAGGGATAAATTAGGAATATGGGATCAACAGACACAAACTACTATACATAAAGTAGATAAGCAACAAGGATTTACTGTAATAACCTATAATGGATAATAATCTGAAAATATATATATGTATATATAACTGAATCACTTTGCTGTACACCTGAAACTAACACAATACTGTAAATCAACTATCCTTTAAATTAAAAAGAGAAACAAGATAGTTTTTACCTTTGGTAGCAAGAAAGGGGTAAAGGGATAGGACAGAGTAGGTGCACATGAGTAGATGTAAATGTGTGAGTAACGTTCTAGTCCCCCCCCCCACACCCCGGCTCACTGGACAGTAGTATCACAGGTTTATCATATTACATTTATAAATAAATATATAAAGTCATGTGTGGGCCAATGATGATAATATATCATGAACCAAGTAGTATATAAATATATAAATAATCCAACCGTATGAGATGTAAAAAAAAAAAAAATGAGAGAGGAGAGAGAGAGAGAGGAGGAGGGAGAGGGAGAGGGATAGGGAGGGAGACAGAAAATGTTGGAGAATTGGGAAGATTTAGGAGCAGTTATTTACCTTACAATGCTCCCCACTCACCCTTGGTCCCCAACAACTTTTCACCGACCCTACCTGTCCTACACAGTCACCCCAAAAGTAGGATTATCCAGGGCTCAGGTGGGCTTTATGTTTAGGGGAGGCCCTTGTGCCTTGAGGAGTTGGCATTAACACTGGGAGGCTGCAGGTCCAGGGCAAGGCAGAGGAGAAGGAGTGGGTCTCTCAGGCTTTCCAAATTGACATGTGCTTCCTCTTTGCTGCCAGCATCATCAAGAGGAGGTCCAGAATGGGTGGCTCACACGGTTCCCCGTGGTATCCTGGCTCTACCTTTCCTCTCCTCTTCTTCGTGCTATTACTTTGTCCTAAATGATCACAGTTATCTGAGCCCCTTGGAGGAACAAGGGAGACATTGAAGTGGATGGCAATTTGACCTAGAACCCCTTCTATACCTGTTAATTTCCTTCATTGTTCCCTTCTTTCATTCACTATTGTCCTGAGAGCAGAGCCAAAATCTAGGGCCCCAAAGCAAAGAATGGGGAAGAGCAGTGGCCAGGGACAATTATTTTTCTTATTTGCTCATTGAACCAGCACCCATAACAGATATCAAGTGAGATAAACCTGCAGCAAGCTTGTGATGGGGCCTTTAAAATATCTAAGAACACTCCAGAAATGGTCCCAGGTGAGTCAGCGTAGCCTTAGAGTGGGTTCACAATCTAGTGGGCTTACAACCCTGCCGCAGCAGGGTTGGCCTTTCTCCTCTGGCACTATCTGGCCTTGCCTGAGCTCTTTGAGGCACAAGCCCTGCCACCACTCCCCCCCCCCACCGCCCCCAATGCCTCCTGGGTTGTCACTTTCTCATTCCCCGACTGCTACTTCTCAAAATTTTTCCTTCTCACATCTCTATTTATGTTTTCCCTTCTTTTTGTGTCCTGAAGTTTTGCTTTCCTGCTTTTTCTTTTGTTCTTTTTTGCTTTCTTTTTTCTTTTCTATTTCCATTCTCATCCATTGTAGCACCCCCCCACTCCTTTCTATCTTGGGTTTCTTATCCCCTGGCATCACAGTATCTCTTCTCTTCCTTTCCCTTCTCATTCTCTGTCTTTCTGTCTGTATTTCTCTCTCTCTCTCTCTCTCATAATTAACATTATTTTTCCTCTTCTTTCCTCTTCCCAGTGACCAGTTTCTCTTATTCAAAACTAAAATGGATGGGAGCCCAATCCCTTAGATTACTAATATGATGTGGGAAGTTGGAACAGTCCAGGAAGTACCTCTACTGGAATCCTCGGAGGGGTGGGTTATATTTTGTCAACAGGCACACGAAGCACTGTATGCAGAGGGGTGTGTTGGGACCATGTGGTGGGTGGAGAGTGCTAGACTGGTAGAGCTCCCTATGTTTGCTTCATCACCAGCCCCGAAAAGCTGGATGTGGAGCCCATTTCAAGGCCAAATCTGGCCATTGAACAGATGTCCCTGAGATAGAGACAACCAGTGAGCCAAAGCAAAGGGCAAGTTAATTCCCCAAAGGAATTATGGCAGACAATCTTTATGGAGCGGTTGGGACAGGTCAGCCAGTTCAGCAAAGGGAAGTAGCTGGTGGAGAGGGAGTACACACAGGCTCCTTTTGTCTGCTTAGCAAGTAAGGGTTAGCCCTGAAAATCGCATGGGTTTCCAAATAAAGTTTCTTTGGGCTTGTAGCCATAGCTCTCCCATTTAAGGAACTCATTGGCATATGTGTCCTAGCACACACAGATGCCAAGGAATGACCAGAAGACTGGAGGGAAGCAGTCGTGGGAGCAGGGAATTACTGAAGATGTGAGCAAAGGAATGCACTCATTCTCCTCAGCAATTCTGAGAATAACAATAGTACCACTTATTGTGCACTATGAACCAGGTACTCTTCTTTTCAGAAGAGGAAACTGAGGCCCAGAGAAGTCAATTAACTTGCTTCCAGTAACAGTGAATTAGTGCTAAATCAGCTTTCAGGAAGATGCCTGGCTTAGAATCAGAGTTAGGAAGTGGGGCAGCATATAGGGTGACATCACTACTAGGGGCACTGGGATGCAGGATCAAGATTAGGGTGAGGCAAGTGAGGCACCTAGGGTGCCAATTTTAAGAAGCCATCATTCTTAGGTGTTGACCTCACACTTGCACAATGCTGGGAGTAAGCGCCTCCTTAAAGTGTGAGCCCTAGACACCTCACTTGCTTCGTCATCATCCTAGCCCTGCTTGGATGGATCAGTTTGTACAGAACTGAAGAAAAGACCCTAGGTTGGAAATGAATTTTACACCTGAATTTGTGCATTTCAGTTGAGGTTGCTATAATTTTAATCTAGTTGAGCATTGAGCATGCAAATTAGAGTATTATTATATCAGTCTTAAAGGTTAATTGCTGTAAGAAACAACCTCAACACCTTAGGGACTTAACATATTAAAGGCTTTATTTCTCACTCACTCCATAATCCAATAACATGTTTGGCAGGTAGACCCAGTCTCCTCCCATCATCTTCTAGTGGCTTAGTGTTCTCTACTATAGACTCTACATCCATCCAGGAGATGAAGGGAGAGGAATGTGAGGAGCACTTCAGGTGAGATTTTATGGACCAGACCTGGGAATCATGCACACCCCTTCCATCCACATTCCACTAACCAGAATGTAGTCACAAGGCCCCAACTAACTGCAATCCTGTCTTACGGGATACCAAAGGAGAGAATACAGATGACAGTTGGTGGTGAAAAATTAGCCTGTCTCTGTCACAGAGATGTAACACAGGAGCCTGCACCTGTGTATACATGTGTGTACTGTAAGCAACAAGCTTGCAATAGCAGAGCATGCAAGTGGGAGCAATACATAGTGTTAATCATTGACAGAGCTGAGATTTGAACTCAGTTCCACCTGACCCTAAATACTATTAACACTACTACTACTACAACTACTACTACTACTACTACTACTACTACTACCACCTAATATTTGCTGAGCATTTACCATGTCCCAGGCATTATTCTAAAGGACTTACATATGTGTTAAGTCATTTGTCCTCACAAAACTCCAATGAGATAGATGCTACTATTACCCTCAGTTTATGCATGAGGAAACCAAGACTCAGATGGGTTAAGCAAAAACCTGTTCAAGGTCACACAGCTGGTGAGTGATGAAGTTGGTACAGAAACTCATGTTCTTACCCAATATTTTGAGTAAGATACTTTCTATGTGCATCTGAGGACATATGAGAGATAAGAGAATTAGTTCTGGCCATGGAAGGAATTGATGGGCTTCTAGTTTGAGAAGGTAGGCATCCACATATGATATATTTAAATAAAAATATGATACACTATGCTTAGGGATAAGAATGTGTGGGGTGTATGTTAGTACTATGGGAGGAGGATTCATGGAACTGGTAAGACTAGAATAATTTAGAAGGTAGTGGGTAATGATTATCATAGTTTTAGTATTGCTCTAAATTGGCTTATAGAACTACCTTCTTAAAAGCATGTGCTGGAGTATCCCATTGGGGACATAGTAGCAACTATCCTGAGAGTGAAAGGATGTAGAAAGTTATACAGCTTCCTAGCAAGGCAGTCAGGAAAAATATCCCCTAATAAAATGTCATAACTGTCAGATATATACCATAAAGAATTGAAAAAAGGTGTTCAAAAAAAACTTGTACACAAATGTTCACAGCAACACTATATACTATAGACAAAAGGTGGAAACAACCCAAATGTCCATCAACTGGTAAGTGAATAAACAAAATGTGATATATCCATACAATGGAATATTAACCAGCCATAAAAAGAAGGAAATTCTGACACATGCTACAATACAGCTGAAACTTGAAAACATTATGTTAAGTAAAAGAAGCCAGACCCCAAAGACCACATATATATGATTTCATTTATACAGAATATCCTGAATAGGTAAATCCATAGAGACAGAAAGCTGATTAGTGGTTGCCAGGATTTAGGGTGAGGGAGGAATGGAGACTGACTGCTTAATGGATATGGGGTTTTCTTTTGGGGTGGTGAAATATTCTGGAAGTAGATAGTGGTGATAATTCACAACATTGTGAATATACTAAATGTCACTAATGTTAAATTTTATATTATATGTACTTCACTACAATGAAAAAAAGTCATAACTCACACTTATACAAGGAGGGCCTTCAAGAGGTTTTAAAATAGGATCTAAATGAACGTTGAGGATATTATGCTAAGTGACATAAACCAGTCACAAAAAGACAAAAACTGTATGATGCCACTTATATGAAGTATCTTAACTAGTCAAACACATAGAGACAAAAGGTAGAATAATGATTACCAGGGGCTGGGGGAAGGGAGACATAGGGATTTGCTGTTTAGTGCATATAGAGTTTCAGTTTTGCAAGATGAAAAAGTTCCAGAGATCTGATGTACAACAATGTGAATATACTTAACACTACAGAACTGTACACTTAACATGGTTAAGATAGTAAATTTTTTTGTATGTTATACTTATTATATATTGTATTCTTACAGTAAAGTAAAAAAAGAAAATGTTATTAAGAAAATCACTAAGGAAAGGAAAATACATTTGTATGTATTATGTATTTATTGAAAAAAATCCACATATAAGTGGACCCGCACAGTTCAAACCTGTGATATTCGAGGGTTAACTATATTATAAATTTCAAATTTGCTCAGAGACTAGATAAGATGGTAAATATTATGTGCTTTCACCACATTTAAACAACATATATATGGGATCTGAGAGGTGGAATCCTAGGGATTCTGGCTCTACTAGAGATTCCTATAAAAAACAAACAAACATATTTATTAAAAAAAAAAAAAAGAACCTTCTGACCTAGTCTCTTAGAAGAAAAGTCAATTGTCTCACCCCATTTTATTAATGTTACCTGGAACCAGGTGGTACCCCAAATTTCTAGATCTATGTTTATATTTTCTTGTAGCTAATGGGGAGCCATGGATGAATTCATGTGTTAATTGCCTAGTGGAAGCTTAACAGCTGGAAGGCCTCTTTTATTTCCCTTCCTTTTTCCTGTTTTCTGTTTGTCGACTGATTTATTGCACATATATTCTTCCACTGAGAGAAATGATGAGCAAAAATCAATCAGTATTATTCTTTATGAATCAGCCTGATAAGAAGTTTAATAGTGGAGAGAAGAGAGTGATGCTATTACTACAGATTATGTGTGGATTTCAATAATAGAGGCAGATGAAGCAAAGATTGGAGCCAGGGTTCAAGATGGCAGAGTAGAAGGACATGCACTCACTCCATCTTGCAAGAGCACCGGAATCACAAGTAACTGCTGAACAATCATTGACACGAAGACACTGGAACTCACCAAAAAAGATACCCCACAGCCAAAGACAAAGGAGAAGCCACAATGAGATGGTAGGAGGGGTGCAATCACAGTAAAATCAAATCCCATAACCACTGGGTGGGTGACTCACAAACTGGAGAACAATTATACCATAGAAGTCCACCCACTGGAATGAAGGTTCTGAGCCCCATGTCAGGCTTTCCAACCAGGGGGTCTGGCAACAGGAGGAGGAATTCCCAGAGAATCAGGCTTTGAAGGCTAGCAGGATTTGATTACAGGACTTCGACAGGACTGGGGGAAACAGAGACTCTACTCTTGGAGGGCACACACAAAGTAGTGTGCACATCAGGACCCAGGGGGAAGGAGCAGTGACCCCATAGGAGACTGAACCAGACCTACCTGCTAGTGTTGGAGGGTCTCCTGCAGAGGAGAGAGGTGGCTGTGGCTCACCACAGGGACAAGGACACTGGCAGCAGGAGTTTTGGGAAGTACTCCTTGGCATGAACCCTCCCGGAGTCCACCATTAGCCGCACCAAAGAGCCTGTAGGCACCAGTGCTGGGTCGCCTCAGGCCAAACAACCAATAGGGAGGGAACTCAGCCCTACCCATCAGCAGACAAGCAGCTTAAAGTTCTACTAAGCTCTGCCCACAGAGCAAAACCCAGCTCTACGCACCACCAGTCCCTCCCATCAGGAAGCTTGCACAAGCCTCTTAGCCTCATCCACCAGAAGGCAGACAGCAGAAGCAAGAAAAACTACAATCCTGCAGCCTGTGGAATGAAAACGACATTCACAGAAAGGCAGACAAAAATGAAAAGGCAGAAGCCAATGTACCAGATGAAGGAAAAAGCTAAAACCCCAGAAAAATAACTAAATGAAGTGGAGATAGGCAACCTCCCAGAAAAAGATTTCAGAATAATGATAGTGAAGATGATCCAGGACCTCGGAAAAAGAATGGAGACAAAGATCGAGAAGATGCAAGAAATGATTAACAAAGACCTAGAAGAATTAAAGAACAAACAAACAGCGATAAACAATACAATAACTGAAATGAAAAATACACTAGAAGGAATCAATAGCAGAATAACTGAGGCAGAAGAATGGATCAGTGACCTGGAAGACAGAATGGTGGAATTCATTGCTGCAGAACAGAATAAAGAAAAAAGAATGAAAAGAAATGAAGACAGCCTAAGAGACCTCTGGGACAACGTTAAATGCAAAAACATTCTCACTATAGGGGTCCCAGAAGGAGGAGAGAGAGAGAAAGGACCCAAGAAAATATTTGAAGACATTATAGTCGAAAACTTCCTAACATGGGAAAGGAAATAGCCACCCAAATCCAGGAAGCTCAGAGAGTCCCAGGCAGGATAAACCCAAAGAGAAATATGCCAAGACACATAGTAATCAAACTGACAAAAATTAAGCACAAAGAAAAATTATTAAAAGAAACAAGGGAAAAACAATAAATAACATACAAGGGAACTCCCATAAGTTTAACAGCTGACTTCTCAGCAGAAACTCTGCAAGCCAGAAGGGAGTGGCACAATATATTTAAAGGGATGAAAGGGAAGAACCTAAAACCAAGATTACTCTACCTGGCAAGGATCTCATTCAGATTCAACAGAGAAATCAAAAGCTTCACAGACAAGCAAAACCTAAGAGAATTCAACACCTCCAAACCAGCTCTACAACAAACGTTACAGGAACTTCTCTAAGTGGGAAACACAAGAGAAGAAAAGGACTTAAAAAAACAAATCCAAAACAATTAATAAAATGGTAATAGGAATATACATATTAATAATTACCTTAAATGTGAATGGATTAAATGCTCCAGGCAAAAGACACAGGCTCACTGAATGGATACAAAAACAAGACACATATATATGCTATCTATAAGAAACCCACTTCAGACCTAGGGACACATACAGACTGAAAGTGAGGGGATGGAAAAAGATTTTCCATCCAAATTTGGGAATCTTTCCATGCAAAGATTTTCCATGCAAATGGAAATCAAAAGAAAGCTGGATTAGCAATAATCATATCAGATAAAATAGACTTTAAAGTAAAGAATATTACAAGAGAAAAGGAAGGACGCTATATAATGATCAAGGGATCAATCCAAGAAGAAGATATAACAATTAGAAATATAAATGCACCCAACATAGGAGCACCTCAATACATAAGTCAAATTACAACAGCTATAAAAGAGGAAATTGACAGTAACACAATAATAGCAGGAGACTTTAACACCTCACTTACACCAATGGACAGATCATCCAGACAGAAAATTAATAAGGAAACACAAGCTTTAAATGACACAATAGACCAGATAGATTTGATATTTATAGGACATTCCATCCAAAAACAGCAGATTACACTTTCTTCTCAAGTGCACATGGAACATTCTCCAGGATAGATAACATCTTGGGTCACAAATCAAGCCTTGGTAAATTTAAGAAAACTGAAATCATATCAAGCATCTTTTCAGACCACAAGGCTATGAGATTAGAAATCAATTACAGGGAAAAAATGTTAAAAAAAAACACATGGAGGCTAAACAATACATTACTAAATAACGAAGAGATCACTGAATAAATCAAAGAGGAAATCAAAAAATACCTAGAGACAAATCACAATGAAAACATGATGATCCAAAACCCATGAGATATAGCAAAAGCAGTTCTATGAGGGAAGTTTATAGCAATACAATCCTACCTCAAGAAATAAGAAAAATTTCAAATAAAGAATCTTACCTTACACCTAAAGGAACTAGAGAAAGAAGAACAAACAAAACCCAAAGTTAGTAAAAGGAAAGAAATCATAAATATCAGAGCAGAAATAAATGAAATATAAACAAAGAAAACAATAGCAAAGATCAATAAAACTAAAAGCTGGTTCTTTCAGAAGATAAACAAAGTTGATAAACCATTAGCCACACTGATCAAGAAAAAGAAGGAGAGGACTCAAATCAATAAGATTAGAAATGAAAAAGGAGAAGTTACAACAGACACAGCAGAAATACAAACATCATAAGAGACTACTACAAACAACTCTATGCCAATAAAATGGACAACCTGGAAGAAATGGACAAATTCTTAGAAAGGTATAACCTTCTAAGACTGAACCAAGAAGAAACAGAAAATATGAACAGACCAATCACAAGTAATGAAATTGAAACTGTGATTAAAAATCTTCCAACAAACAAAAGTCCAGGACCAGATGGCTTCACAGGTGAATTCTATCAAACATTTAGAGAGGAGCTAACACTCATCCTTCTCAAACTCTTCCAAAAAATTGCAGAGAAAGGAATACTCCCAAACTCATTCTACAACACCACCATCACCCTGATACCAAAACCAGACAAAGATACTACAAAAAAAGAAAATTACAGACCAATATCACTGATGAATATAGATGCAAAAATCCTCAACAAAATACTAGCAAACAGAATCCAATAACACATTTAAAGGATCATACACCATGCTCAAGTGGGATTTATCCCAAGGATGCAAGGATTCTTCAATATATGCAAATCAATCAATGTGATACACCATATTAACAAACTGAAGAATAAAAACCATATGATCATCTCAATAGATGTAGAAAAAGCTTTTAACAAAATTCAAAACCATTTATGATAAAAACTCTCCATAAAGTGGGCATAGAGGGAACCTACCTCAACATAATAAAGGCCATATATGACAAACCCACAGCAAACATCATTCTCAATGGTGAAAAACTGAAAGCATTTCCTCTAAGATCAGGAACAAGGCGAGGATGTCCACTCTTTCCACTATTATTCAACATAGTTTTGGAATCCTAGTCACGGCAATCAGAGAAGAAAAAGAAATAAAAGGGATACAAATTGGAAAAGAAGAAGTAAAACTGTCACTGTTTGCAGATGATACGATACTATACATAGATAATCCTAAAGATGCCACCAGAAAAATACTAGAGCTGATCAGTGAATTTGGTAAAGTGTCAGGATACAAAATTAATGCACAGAAATCTCTTGCATTCCTATACACTAACAACAAAAATCAGAAAGAGAAATTAAGGAAACAATCACATTCACCATTGCAACAAAAAGAATAAAATACCTAGGAATAAACCTACCTAAGGCGGTAAAAGACCTGTACTCAGAAAACTATAAGACACTGATGAAAGAAATCAAAGATGACACAAACAGATGGAGAGATATACCATGTTTTTGGACTGGAAGAATCAATACTGTGAAAATGACTATACTACCCAAAGCAATCTACAGATTCAATGCAATCCTTATCAAATTATCAATGGCATTTTTTACAGAATTAGAACAAAATATCTTAAAATTTGTATGGAGACACAGAAGACCCCGAATAGCCAAAGCAATCTTGAGGGGAAAAAAAAGGGAGCTGGAGGAATCAGACTCCCTGACTTCAGACTATACTACAAAGCTACAGTAATCAAGACATTATGGTACGGACACAAAAACAGAAATATAGATCAATGGAACAGGATAGAATCCCCAGAGATAAACCCACGCACCTATGGTCAACTAATCTATGACAAAAGAGGCAAGGATATATAATGGAGAAAAGACAGTCCCTTCAATAAGTGGTGCTGGGAAAACTGGACAGCTACATGTAAAAGAATGAAATTAGAACACTCCCTAACACCATACACAAAAATAAACTCAAAATGGATTAGACGTAAATGTAAGACCTGACACTATAAAACTTTTAGAGGAAAACATAGGCAGAACACTGTTTGACATAAATCACAGAAAGATCTTTTTTGACCCACCTCCTACAGTAATGGAAATAAAAACAAAAAATACCAAATGGGACCTAATGAAACTTAAAAGCTTTTGCACAGCAAAGGAAACTATAAACCAGACAAAAAGACAACCCTCAGAATGGGAGAAAATATTTGCAAACGAATCAATGGACAAAGGATTAATCTCCAAAATATATAAGCAGCTCATGCAGCTCAATATTAAAAAAAACAAACAACTCAATCCAAAAATGGGCAGAAGACCTAAATAGACATTTCTCCAAAGAAGACATACATATGGCCAAGAGGCACATGAAAAGCTGCTCAACATCACTAATTATTAGAGAAATGCAAATCAACATTACAGTGAGGTATCACCTCACATTGGTTAGAATGGGCATCATCAGAAAATCTACAAACAACAAATGCTGGAGAGGGTGTGGAGAAAAGGGAACCCTCTTGCACTTTTGGTGGGAATGTAAATTGATACAGCCACTATGAAGAACAGTATGGAGGTTCCTTAAAAAACTAAAAATAGAATTACCATATGACCCAGCAATCCCACTACTGGGCATATACCCAGAAAAAAACATAATTCAAAAAGACACATGCACCCCAATGTTCATTGCAGCACTATTTACAATAGCCAGGTCATGGAAGCAACCTAAATGCCCATCAACAGATGAATGGATAAAGAAGTTGTGGTACATATATACAATGGAATATTACTCAGCCATAAAAAAGAATAAAATTGGGTCATTTGTAGAGACGTGGATGGACCTAGAGACTGTCATACAGAGTGAAGTTAACTCAGAAAGAGAAAAATATCGTATATTAACGCATGTATATGGAATCTAGAAAAATGGTACAGATGAACCGGTTTGCAAGGCAGAAATAGAGACACAGATGTAGAAAACAAACGTATTGATGCCAAGGGGGGAAAGTGGGGAGTGGGATGAATTGGGAGATTGGGATTGACATATATACACTGTTATGTATAAAATAGATAACTAATAAGAAACTGCTGTATAAAAAATAAAATAAAAATCAAAAATAAAAATAGAGGCAGGTGGAATCATAAATGATTGCATATGTCCTTTACAAGAAGACTCGTCACAGAGCTACTAGTCTGCCTGCCAGCCATACTAGTTTCTTGAGTTCTGTCCCATATTGTAAAGGATGAAAAGATTGGTACCCTGCCCAAGATGGAGAGTCTGGGAAAGCATGTGGACTTTGGAGTCAGGCAGCCCTGAGCTCAGCCACTTACAATCTGTGTAAACTTGGACTTGTCACTTAATCTCCACAGGCCTTAAATTTCCCATCTGTTAGGGACTGTAGTTTGTGAAGTTGTTTTGAGGATGATATAATACATGTAATGGGCTTAGCCAGATTCCAGCACATGAAAAGTAGACAATAAATGCTAGTTATTTTCAATATGAGAAGCTGGCCTTTACCTGTAAGAACTCAGAGGCAATAATACAACTGATCAGTTCAGTCCAGAGAGCCATATTAGTTTCCTTCTGCTCTAAAATATCCAACATCCATATTTACCTCCCAGCCTGAGTAGGAGAACTTTGTTAACTATTTCTCACGTTCTATCTGCCTTCTCTCTTACATAAACACAAGTGCTTACTTATCCAGTAAATTCAGAACTATATGTGTTCTCCCCTGAATACTCCCATAGTCAGGCTTTCCATTTCTTCTTTCAAGCCTTCTCTCAACATTCCCAATATCGAGATTTTCTCTCATACCTTTATGTGCCATGTTCACTCCATTCTTTCCTGTTTCTCAAATAGCTCCTACAATTGACTTCCACGCATTCAAAAGTTAGTACAAAATCTTCCTGGGTACTTTCCAAACACATAAACCCCCTTCACACTCACTCTCCCAAAGCTTTCAATTTATGCAAAATGTTCTTTCTTTACTGCAAAGAATTTAGGATTGCATCTGTGTGCTGTTTCCACATTTTTTAACCATGCAAGCAGTTATGCTACCGATACACAACATTACTATTTGTCTAGATGGTACGCGTCTCAAGGGCAGCGATCATGATTGATGGTTCATCTTTTCAACAGATGAAATAGACCATAATATATGCAGAGAACCATCTGTGGAAAAACATCTCCAAGAGCCAAGCAGGGAGTGTGCAGTTACTATCAATCCAGACATGGACCAGACCAAAAGGACCAGCTAATACTCAATAGCCTAAATCTTAAATCCTCGTGCATTTTGCCACCATTTCTTTGCCAACAAATGCAATCCTAAAGGCTTGGACTGGTGAGGAGGAGGGAAATCCTCCTCCCAAGTTTAATTCAGATGTAGTAAGGTAATAATCTTTATCAGTGATCAAGGTAGAAGAAGGAATTTCTCTACACTTACTAAGAGGTTGTGTGCCCTTGGCAGTTCCTTAGTCTTTCAACTTCCTTCTCTGTACAATGAGGATGATAATAATAGTATCAACCTTACAAGATTTGTTGTAAGGCTTAAATGACATGTAAATCAATTAGTATAGGGCCTGGCACATATTACCTACTCAACAAATGTTTATGCTGCTGCTGTTCCTGCTGCTGCTAATATTAAGATGACTTGCTTTGAAGAAGGTCTGTGTTAGTCTTTTATACTGAAAATTATCAACCAGTCAATCATTTCAGCCAGACTACCTTTCCACCATGCAGAATGAGCATATATAAATCTTGGACTGGTTTTTTGGAGTGTGTGTGCAGGACAAACTATCTCCCAGTGTCCCTTCTGAGGGATTATGGCCAAGGGGCATTATTAAATCTGTCTCTGATGGCATAGTTGAATAAGAGCTTTAGTAACTCCCAGATACCCCTGCTGCTAGCTGTGGTATATACTGTCGTCTTTCCAGCCTCTGAGTAAAATCCTGAGACTCTAGCCTGGGCAGTGGACAAACTGACCCAAGCAAGTAAGGTTAGGCTCCCTTAACCAGGCTCCCTTAACCACTCACTAGATTTCCTTCTGAAAAAACTAAGCATAATGCAAGTTCTGTTACCCTAAGGTTGAGATTCCAATAATCGAGTTTAACATATCAGCTTAATGAGGCATGGTTCTGGTCCTTGAGAACTTTCCTTATAGATGGAAAGCATTATCTTTCTGTCACCTTGGTTTTCTTTTTGTACCTTTTACTTTCTCTCTTTCTAATGTTCACTATTATTTTGTATACAACAGGGTTTTTAAATCATATACATAGACAATAGCAAAAAGCCCAAAATTAAAATCCATAAGGCAACCTCCCTTACACAAGCACTACTACTATTTGCTATGGTCCTCCCTGAAGCTTGCTTTTGCTGTGCAGTCAATTGTGTGTATGGCTGAAATCATTTTGAAACAGTGGGATGTAACAGGAGGAAAATGGGCTGTGGTGTCAGATAAACCTGGGTTCATGTCCTGGTTTGTCATTTATGGGCTGTGTGAATTTGGCATATATATACACACACACACACACACACATATATATGTGCATATATATGTGTATATATACACACACATATATATGCACACATATATATATGTATATATATGTGTGCATATATATGTGTGTGTATATATACACATATATATATTCACACATATACATATATTTATAGATTTTTTTTTTTTGGCCACACCACGTGGCATATGGGATCTTAGCTCCCCAGTTCCCTGACCAGGGATCGAACCGGTGTCCCTTGCAATGGAAGCACAGAGTCTTCACCATTGGACAGCCAGGGAAGTCCCTGGCCTATTTTCTTAACCTCTCTTGGCTTCTGCTTCCTCATCTACACAATGAAAGTGATACCTACTTCACAGGGTTTTTGTAAAATTTATGGGTGATAATATGTGTAAAGATGCTTAGCACAGAAAAGCAAGTTTTCATATAAGCGTTTCATTCCTCACTGATTGGCAATGCCTCATTCATTCATTCATTCAATAAACAGTTGTTGAATATCTACAGCATGCATCTTTGATCATTTATCTAGTAATTTTTATACAAGGACCTATTGGAATGCTATGTTTTTTTGTTATTGTTGGTTTGCTTATTCTCTCACATACTACCACGTTTTACGTTTTAACTCTTGTCACCTTACAATATCTGTTTTAATATCTGGTAGAGCTGGTTGCTTCTTACTGCTTTTCTTCCCCTCCCTGCCATTGCATTATCGCCTGTTTATTCTTGTAAATTAATAATTAAATAATAAGGCTATTTAATATTTAAATACTTAAGAACCTTTAATAAGTATAATGTTCTTGATGTTCTTTTAATTTGTGTGAAATTGCAATAAAACAGCAAAGTACTGGGGGCCAGCTAAGAATATTTTTCAATGTTCTGCGTGTTTAAACTGAGTCTTCACTTAGGCCATCCAGGTAAAATCATGGCCTAGTCTGTAGTGGTGGCAGTCACAGAGCATAATCACAAGCCGGAACTAGAATCCCTACTCTACTACTTACTAATAATTTGACCTAGGATAGTTTCTTCAACTGTAAAAGCAGGATAGTAATTCCTAGCTCATGGAGTTGCCATGAGGTTTAGGTGAGGGTTAAATGAGGTTATGCATGTAAAGCTCATGGCCCTTATTAAGTGTGCAGTGAAAGAGAGCTGGTTAAAACCAATGTGATTTTGTATTTAACTCAGAGAGGTTAAGAAACTAAGCCCCAGTCACACAGCTAGTACAGACAGATCCAGGACCCAAACCCAGGTTTGTCTGACTCCAAAGCCCATGTTCCTCTTATTACATAATATTATCTCCATATGATTCTGAACATGTGAACAATCCACTGCATTGCAATAGAAAACTGTCAAATAGGTGCTCAATGAAAAGATAGCTAGTTATAACCATGTGATTGCATTATTTTTAAACTGCAATATACTCCATGATCTTCCAAACCTATACCATCCTTCAAGCTTTGTTATAGTGTAGATTTTAGACCTTGAAGACAGTCCCACACCATTTATGAAGACTACTCAGACTAACTGAAATGGTGGCAGAATAGAGAGCACAAGATAACAGTGGTTCCACACCGCCTGGGTTGAAATCCAGGTGCTGCCACTCACTAGCTGTGTGACCATGAGCAAGTTCCCTGACTGCTCTGTACATCAGTTTCCTCATCTTTAAAATTGAGATAAAACTGGTACCAAACTCAATATAATCATTGGGGGGATTAAAAGTGTTAATTCTTTTAGGTACTTAGGAAATATTTGCCACATATTTAGTGCTCAGTAAAATACTAGGTGGTATTATTAGTATTATATTATTTGTCTCTCTTTGTTCTGACTTTCCATAACACCTTTCATACTGGTACTAGATTACATGTAATTTTTAACATAATTATGAAGTGTTCTGTATTGATCTGTTAGGTGTGTATCGTGCCTTCTCAACTAGATTGAAAGCTCCTAGGAACCGGAACTATTTCTTCGGCTTTGAATCTCTCTTAACATCTAGCACATTGCTGGGCACAGGGTACTAGCTGAACAAATCCCTGTGTGTTGAAATTTCAGGGACTTCCCTGGCGGTCCAGTGGTTAAGACTTCGCCTTCCAATGCAGGGGGTGCAGGTTCGATCCCTGGTTGGGGAGCTAAGATCCCACATGCCTTGGGGTCAGAAAACCAAAACATAAAACAGAAGAAATATTGTAACAAATTCAATAAAGACTTTAAAAAAAATAGTCCACATCAAAAAAAAAAATTGCACACTAGCCTTAGTCAGAAAGTCGGAAAGAATCCTTGGTGTGTTTTAGAATAACTTAGCGTCTTCATCATCTCCCATTGCTCTACAGAGAGCCATATAAAAGCTTCCAGCCCTGACAACTAATGACCAAATCTCCAGGAGCTCTGTGGCTTGCTTCATGGCATGTACTTCATGATTCTCCAATATTCAGGGCACAGAAGCAGAAAGAATGTAATTGAGAATTCGATCTTCTGCACACAAAACCTGCAAGTCTAGACTCCAATGACCCTTAGCTGGATGTACGTGGTACTGGTTCCCTGAAATGTAATTTCAGGAGTTTAAAAAGATAATGGAAACACCTCAGGATTCAGGTATAGGGGATGGGGAGGAATGGAGTTGGTGGGGAGGAGTGTGTCATAGGGGATGATCTATTTCAGAAAAATAACCTTTTTACTAAGCCTGGGTGGAGGTTTGCAAAATGGAAGAGGCTGCCAATGCACACAGTGTCACCAATCCCAGCAAGGAGAGAGTGTGTCATCATCTAAATTCAAGTTCTGGAACTAGACGGCCTGTGTGTGAATCCTGGCTCTGCCACTTGATAATTATGTGGTATTTCTTTTGGAGAGAAGGAGCAAAGAATCAGAAAACAGATGCTGACATTAGGAACATAGAGGGCTTTGGCTCAATAGCCCCTATTGCTTTGGCCCCCAGTCATCTGAGATGTGTGACAATGTCACCTGCTGCTCTCACTGTAAGCTGCTGGGGAGCCAAGACCCTGAGAAAGGCATGTCAAGGGCACTCAGTAAAGTGCCAAAACAAGTGTTTCCCCCTCACATTTTGTAGTTGTGTAGAATTCAGCATTGCATTATTAGGACGATTACCTATAAGCTACCAACATAACAGAAATCCTGTAGTCTTAGCCAAAGTTATTTTTGTCCCTTATGCCCATCCATAGTCTATGCATCTCTGACCAAGCCTCCCTTCTTCTGCAGGCTCATCCACTTCCACTGTTCCCTGGTGCCTTCTGCTTTCTCATCTAACAATGTTGCACAACAAGGGTACAGCAGTGTGTTTTTTGTTTTAGGGAGGGTTATGCACACAGAATGTGGATTACTTACACACACACACACACACACACACACACACACACACACACACACACACACAGCCCCAAAGTGGACTATTTTTGTGGGTTATTTAAACTGATCATCCACATGAATCCAACGATGCAGACTCACCAGTAACCCATCTCACTCTGTACTCAGGAGAAATAGTCCAAGATTTAGGTTGGGAAGAAAGGGAGTTTATTTCAGGACATCACATTTTTTTTTTTTTTCAAAAAATAAATCCTTTGGCTCCTGAGCCAGCAAAAACTCTCTGTGGCTTCCTCATTAGCTGCTCCCATGGTTTTCAGAATCAACCGTCAAGGGACTTATTAATCTAGAACATGTTTGTTTCTCTGTTTACTGAGACAGATTCAAAAGGCACAATTGGAAATAGACTTTAAGCCTTCTCTCAGATGGGCTCTTCCAGATTATGGTACTTCTGCCAGCTCCACAGTCCTCTTGGTCTAAAGCAGAGAGCCAATGAGATTAGAAATTATGGACCTGTCCATCAGCCTGGCCCATGCTCCAAGGAAGTCACAGCATCTGACCTGGTCCTTTTCCTTTCTCCTCCAAGTTCAACAGAGTTCATGGAAGTCCTTCCTTTATGGCAAAAATTCATTTTATATTTGTATGGCACTTCATAGCTTATTTAGTGCTTCCAAACGCATTATCACATTTTAGACCTTAAAATTCTATGAGGTTGGCAAAGAAACTATTATTAACCCTGTTTTATAGACAAGGAAGGTGAAACCAAGAGAGGCAAAGCATGTTTCCTATGGTCATATAGCTTAAATGACAGAGCTGAAAGTCAAATTCAGGTTTTCAGATTCGAAGTCCTAGCCTCCTTCTACCTCTCTGTCAATGAAACTCCTCTCAGAACTTTCCTCTCTTCAGAGGTCTAACCTCATCCGTCAGGTGCCAGAGCTTACTCACCACTCAAATGCTTCCTGGCTTAGCCATTCTCAAGGGGCTGAGTATAGATCTCTGAACCATACTTTAAAACTGACTTGGAGGTTGCTCCTGTACTGTTTCGTTTTGTGTTTCCTGACCCCCAGCATTATCTCAACTTTCCAGGACCAGTATTAGTTCGAATTCATGAGAATATTTATGTCCTCTGTGATGGCTCACCAAAAGGCCACCATTCCGGAGAAATCTCTCAATAACCAAGTGAACAAAACATAACAATCATGGATGTCAGCCAGCCTCTTTTCCCCATCCCCCCAGTGCTCACTTAATGAGCTCACACATGAAGTGGCGAGCTCCATGAGGGCAGAAATAGAGGTTATGCATGGCATCAATCACATGGATTCCTCCTCACCAAGGCTGACTTGGCTACTGTATTTGCCAACTACCCAAACTGCCAACAGTGGAGGCCCAGGCTAAGCCCCCAGTTGGGCCCCATTCTGCAGAGACACCTGGTAGCAGGTCAATTACTTTGGATGCCCTCCATTATGGAAGAGAAGGTCATTTGTCCTGTCTGGAAATGACACTAACTCTGACATGGTTTGCTTTTCCAGCCAGCAATGCTTCTGCCAGCACCACCACTCATAGACTTAATGAATGTCCTTTTCACTGCCATTGTATCCCTCACAAGAAACTCATTTTACAGAGAAAGAATGAAGCTGATGGACTAATACAAGACTCACTGATCTTACCACAGACATCATAAACCAGGAGCAGTTATCCTGGTAGAGCAATGCAATGGTCTATTAAAACTCAATTACAGAGTCCCTGGGGCTCAAGATCTGAACACTGGAGATGTTATCCTATAGGATGTGGCATATGCTCTGAACTAGTGGTCAATAGATAGTGCTGCTGTTAGAGCAAGTATTCTAGGAACCAAGGGCTGGAAGTTGGAGTGGCTCTTCCCACTATTACATCTACTAGCCTACTCACAAAATTGTATGGTTCTGCTGGTTGAGAGGTTTCAGTACTTGAGGAAGACATGCTTCTTCTGGACAGACACACAACAGCATGTCTGTTACCTAAAAGAGGAGACAGCCATCTGGCTATTTTTGACTGTTTGTGCCACCAGAATAACACCCAAGATGGGAGTTTTCAGAGCTAGATGGTATGACATAGGGCTGCTACTGTAGAGTGAAGGTGGGGAGAAGTGTGTCTGGGGCACAGAGGATCCTTCAAGGCACTTCCTTCCACTACCATTCCAGTGGTAAAGTTAAAAAGGGAGACTTGGACAACCACATACAGGCAGGCCCACCAAAAAGCTCAAGAATGCAGTTTTAGGTCATGCCTGGGGTAAAGAACTTTTAGCAGCTTAGATACTGACTAAGGAAGGCAAAAGAAATATAGACTGAGTAGTATAGGAGAAGTTTCAGAAAGAAGACTATAATATCTACCCAGAGTTTCTTCCTTGCTGTGACATATTTCATTTCTCCCTCCCATTATACTATTTTATACATAGTGGTTAACTTTACATAGAGTCTCTAGTTTATAGAATATCAAGATGCAATTGTGGTGGAACCAGAGGTTAAATGCACAGCATCCAAAGACCCTGGATTGAGGTCTGAATATATTTAGTAACTAATCAGAATTTGAGATTCCACTCTTTGGCATGTTTTCATTTATATCAGAAATAGTTGCATTATATTACATGGAGGCTTTTGTTGTTGTGAAGTTTATGTATGCAAAAGGATGTATGTTGATATTGGTCAGCCAAAGGTGTGGACATTGTCTTAGGATTGGTTCCTCAGAAAGGATTCCTATGCAAGTGATTTTTTTGGAGAATGAAAACTGTGCGGGAAACAAGGGAGGGCAAGGGAAGAAGCTAAGCAAGGATGTCATTTCGCATGAAATCTAGCATCACCCTGATCCCACAGGTAGCTCTGGGTATATATAAATGGCTCAAAAGAGTCCATCCTACCTTGAGACAAAAGGGATGGGGATTTTGTACTACTGCCCCAATCAGTCATTGGCTATGGTCAGCCTTGGGAGACAGAACTTCTAGGTGAGGTAGTTTCAGCTGCTCAAGGGCAGTCCTACAGAGAAGGTTATAGATGTTAGCTTTTAGCAGCAGCAGTTACAGCAGCTGGGGGATGGGTGCACCAGACCACCAAAAGGAATCCCTGGGGATCTGGATGGAGAATTTACAATGTGTGCTACAACTACTCAGCACTTGTGAACACCCTTCCTATGTTTTGAGAATTCCTCACCTTAGAAGTCCCAGACTCCTCAAAGAAACCAGACATTTGTTTTCCAAGCCTCCCTACTGCTTGAGTACAGGCATGTGATCTATGCTCTTTCAGTCACGTGTACCTACTCAGACCTGGAATTGGAAGCTAGTGATGCAGAGGAGCAGATATAATATGGGCTGCATTCTGGCCAAGACAGGGGCAGTTCCATTTCATTTTTAAGAGGCAGCAGTTGCAAAGGTTCCAGGAGTAGTGTCTGGTGCCCACATTGAATGATATTGGCTGTTGTCAATGCCTTCCCGACAAAGACTACCAGGAGCACATCTTGTAGTTTAACAAGTTGGGTTTATCACTCATCACTGTAAGGGAAAATGCATACCACAGGGAGGATATTAGAGAGGACTTATTATAGGATTTGGACTTGTGTTATGTGATTTGGGGGTGGTGAGGAAGAGGGGCTTCGTTCTGGATTGGATGCTGTTAGGAAGCAGTGGTAATACCATGACTGGGTATCTTAATAAATCTTACCTAGGAGGAGGGACTGCTAACCCAAAGCTAAAGCTATAATTGGTAAAGAAGCAGCAGTCATTCCCCATTAGCCAGGGTAGGGGAATGTCTTGTCATTTTTGTGATTTGGGCAATGTTTACATTTATGTCTTGATCCATCACCATCACAGGGTGACTCTGTCTGATGTTGCTGTCCTGTGAAATTTTTGATGTTCAACAGGAGAACACCAAGACCTAGCTGTGAGTGCCAGACTAGCTCCTAGCAACACCAAGGCCTGGGTGATAGCATCAGGTCCGCTCACTCGTGTCAGGGTCTGCCTTTTTCTTTCTCACAGTTCAAGCTGTGGTATTTGTGCCCAGCAGCAGTGTCAGGGGGAATCTCCACTTTTGCCTTGTGATTTTGAGTGTTATTTTTGACTCTCTTGACTCCAAGTTGGTTCTCTGGCTTTCTCCGGGATTGTATAAGCTTCTAACAAGCCTCAAATAATTTGTTTTCTGCCTAAACTAGTCAGATTTAGATTTTAGTTCTTTACAACTAAGAACCCTGACTGATATGCATCTCTTCCTCCCCTCTACTCCAGCTCCCAGTACTACGTAGATCGGCATCTCCCATTAGGACATTAAGGAAACAAGATTGGATAAGGAATCCTTGGATCCTTTGGAAAAGTGAATTGTCTTCATGACTCCCTTGATACTGGCGCACTGTCATATTTGAGGCTCAGGATGGGGCTAGCATCTGCAGGGAAGCTGACAGAGGAAGATCTTGAGGGATCTTGGATCCCTCTGGTGAAGAATCAGACTCCGTCTTCCTTTTATCAGCTACAACTCCCTCAACCTACCCCTACCAACAACAAGGTAAGAACGGACACAAAAATGGCTAGGAAATGAGACCTTGCATAATCAAGTGCAAGAATGCAGACTTGGAAAGCAGGGGAAGGAGACTTTACTGGGGGCTGTTGTCATTACAGAAGGCTTTATGGAGGCAGTGGAATAGAAGGAGACGTTGAGGGACAAGTAGGTTTTGGTCCAGAAGTGATGAGGGAGAAGGACATCCAAATGATCATAGCTTAGCCTCCTAGTTTTGATCTTCAGCCACTAGAGACCCTAGGCTCGCTGCCTGTGGTGACCTCAATGAGTCAATAGGCCATGGTCTTGATCCATGTTACTGAATCCAAACCACAGGATTCTGCAGTAGATCTTTCCTCACTAGACCATAAGCACCATAAAAGCTAGAAATTTTTCCTTTTCATGTTTGTATCACTAGTTCCTTAAATGGTGGTTGACACATAGTAGACCCATATTAAATATTTGTTGAATGAATGGCTGAATGAATAAGTGGATGAATAAATAAAGGAATATTTTCCAACACTCTCCCCTTGTGGAAAGAGACAAAAAAAAAAACACCTGCCAACTTCACCAAATTAATTTTTCTGTTGCTCTGTCTCCTCCAAAAGGACTCTACTGCTCTCCCACCCTTCATGAATAGCTTCATTCCTTAGGCTCTCAGCTTGCTGCTGACAAGTTCTTCTGCAGCTTCAGTTCAACTCTTATTGTGCAACTGGCCCAAGGGACACTGAACACAGCTCTACATTCTAGGCCAATTACACTCTGCAGAACTGAGGTATTAATTAGGACAGACAGGATATATTCCATTCAGAGATCTGCAGCTAGCAGGGCAGGTTTCCTCTGAGTCAGGGACTGTTTCCAGGGACAAGAGAAGAGCTACGTATAGTTCAGTGTAATAGCATCAGGCTTGATTCTATAGTCAATAGGCAATTTTACCTCCAATTTTTTAAGGGGAACAAGCCTCCTGTTTACTCCATTTACAAGAACTGTCAGATGTACTTCACTCTGAAAGTAATAGCTGACCATCACTTTTCATTAGAGCTGCCTACATTTACCTAGAAAGTTTTATTTGGGTACTATGTCTTACCCTACCCTGAACACAGACCCCTCCCTCCCTCCTTCCCTCCCTCCGGATCTCTTGTTCAGGAAGATGTTATTGTTGCAGTAGTTTTCAAAGCAAAAAGGGCCTTATTCGTAACCATGTCATAGGTTTTTTTAGTGATGCTTTGGGAAACAGAGCTGAGTTACGTTGCTGGGCATGAAGAGGAAATTAGAGAATGTAGAAAAATGATTAGGGACTGGAAAGAAGGTGGCCAGAGAGAGGTGAGGGGTAAGGAAAGCAGACCGCCCACTTTACAATTTTGTTTAGGGCCATTACTGGACCCTGCCCTCCAAAAATTTGATTTAAGGTGACTGCAAATAGATCAAACTGCCTGGCTCTGCCACTTTCTTGCTGTGTGACCTTGTGCACATCACTTGAAATCTCTGTATTTCAGTTTCTTCATCTTAATATGGGGATAATAACTGTACCTATCTTATTGGGTTGTTGTGAGGATTAAAGGAGTTAACTTATGTAAAAGCACTTAAAACAGTGTCTGGCACATAGTAGGTGCTATATAAATGATAGATATTGTTGTTGTTATTTTTATAATTATCATTTTCGATTGAGAGCATTTTGAATCATTCTCACCTTCCTCTCTCCTCCCCAGAGCCATGGCCTTGAGAAATGTTTCTGTAATGATTTGCTTCCTTGCATAAACGTTCTAATGCTGGGCATCTGTGCTATCTGGAATGGGAACAGAACCCAGGTACAGGACTAAGGTCCTGGGGAAAGACTCCAGGCTCCAGAATTACCAGGGAACAAGGGCTGCAAGCAGATCTGTAGTGTAGGTTAGGGTTTCATAAAGTGTATTCTTTAGCTACTTTTCTCAATGTACCTGTTAAAAATTCCCTACCACAGACATGCCAAATTAGAATTCTGGGACTGGGAACCAGAAATCCACATTTTAACAAAGTTCCCAGGTTAGATTGCCAGATTTAGAAAATAAAAATACAGGAAGTCCAATTAAATTGGAAGTTCAGATCAAACAACAAATCATTTTTTTTTACAAATATGTCCCAACTATTGCATACAACATACTTATACTAAAAGTTACTTGTTGTTTATCTGAAATTTGAATTTAACTGGGCATCCTGTATTTTGTCTGGGAGAGTACACCTAATTCCAATGTACTCTAAAATTAGAGGACCAGTCCTTTAGAGAAATGTAGGTTCTGGGAAGTCTTTCCAAGAGCTTATGTCAGGGAAACTGGAGAAGGACCCAGTTATTGAAACAGGGCTATGAAATGGAGGACTGGTCAAAGAGAAAAAACAAAGTGCCTGATTCACTAGCACTGGGGCAGAAGCAGGGTAAATCAGGAGGCAGAGGCAAATGACTTCAGTCATTCAACCAAAACTCTTTAAATTGGCCCCAAGTTCTGGTTCTTCCTAGACCAATGGTTCTGTCAATGGGCGGAAAGTCAGAGGTGAATGACTTTTTCAAAAAGCATCTGCGGTATCTTCAATACCACTTCCCTGCCCCTGTTGGGGAGCGAAAAACCTTTTCTGCTACTCTGTCAGATTCTGTACCTGGGGCCAAATTGTGAAGAAGTGACAAGACAAAAGACAAAGAGTTGGGCATCCAGGCATGTGGAATTGTGGGAAGGTATATACATAGAAGAAACTAATGGAAGATAAGGGACTTTTTAGTAACTTCTTTTGTGCAGACCCATCTCGGTTCTGACTTTCTGTCTCTGGTGATAAGGGTTGTTCTCTTAGTATGGAAGAGGGAGGAGGAACACCTTCATAAAGGGAAATTGATTTCCTTCTTTTAGGCAGATGGGGGAGGGCAAAGAGCTCTTCCTGTGTTTGCTGCTTCTTAATTGCCCTCAGCTCAAAATATTCCTCATGCCAAAGTGGCATATTTGGGGTTGGTCTATTCTAATCCCCTTCACCCTCATATTGGGAACCACTAGCACAGAGTTTCAAACTGCAAATAGAACTGAAAGATAGGGCATTATCAAATGTGCCTGTTGTCTCCTGTTGTCTCTACCCTGAATCAGCAGATAATGGGTTTCTTAACTACAACCCAGCCAGCCTCTTTCCACCCCTGTCCTATAGGTTCTTCCCACCATTTGTACAAATAGTAAGCAACTCTATAACCTCTGCACTGCTGTGGCCATTTCCTTTCATCATGGCTATTGCCAAGGTCTCAGTAGGCGCTAATGTGCAATAATGCTTCCTAGTTTGAGGAGACTGGGTAGAGAACCGTGTCAGTTTTCCTGACAGGAACATACTCTGAAAGTTACCCTAGTGCCATCATGTCAAACGTGGGCTGTATTTACAGGTCTTGTTTTCCAGAGCCACACCAGCACAGCCAGACTCTATCTCCTGCCTCCTGTCTTATCACATTTTCATTATGACCCCAATACCAGCACAGAAGAGCCTATTTCCAATGGATTAAGGAACTACTTATTCTAATGAGACTAATTCTCCTCAGTTCTGTAAGGATGAAAGGGACTCCTTTTCATGGGAAGGCCTGACTGAACGCTGGTGCCAATGACTCTTTTTGTTTGCTATTTCTTCCCACCAATTCCAAGCGTAGTGTCAAAGGGATGCTTCCTGGCCAAGAAGAACAGCTTCGTCTTAGCTTCCTCCCCTCCTTTCCTGCCCCCAGCACCATGAAAGCCCTTTGAAAGAGAATGAACCAGAGTGCATAGCTTCAGCTTATTATGAAATGACATTCCAGCCATTCCAGAGATGAGTTGGCTGCTGGTAGGAGACAATAGAGACCATGCAATAGCCATCCAGGACACACACACACACACACACACACACACTCACACAGTTCGTATTTCAAAACATGTGGCATAATTGAGGTCTACAAAATACATAGGTGAAAACAAATACCATATGCCCAACTGAGGAAGTCAGAACTCACATTACTCATAGTAAAGTGCTCTAGCATTTCCAATGGCACTGGCCAATTTGTCTTGATTGAGAGTCATTGGTGTCATCTTAGCTGTCCCCATATTCCACTGGACTATGAACTCCTGGAGGCTAGGGCCCATGTCTTATTCATTTCTGTTATTTACTTAGAGCACTGAGCACAAGGCCTGGTTTACAGTAAGCACTTTATAAATACTTATAAAAATAAAAGTACCGGTAGAATACAGAAAGATGAGCAGAAGAGGGGTTGCAGGACAACTTTCAAATCTGGACCAAGTATCAGCAGTTGAGCCCAAAGCAGACAAATCAGTTGTACACTAGAACAAATGGAAATAAAAGAGCATAAAAATGGGCAAACTGCAGCTTTGGCCTGAATATGAGCTGAAAGTGGTCTTGCCCTACCAGTAAGAATCACAAGAAGACTCAAGCCTCTCCTGTGGCCTACCAATGAGAAGATTTTTTTTTAAATGGGAAAACATTCATGATGATAAACACAATGTAAAGGAAAATATCATCTCACCCCTTGAGTGGTTCTGCATATGCTTTCATGCTATTTTCCCTTCTTCCCTCTGCCTATGAAATCCTATCCATCTTCTAAGGCACAGTTCCACAGATTTCCACAATATTGTTGAAATTCATGTTAGGTGTCTGGTCTCAATCCAAATGAGACCTACCTTGGGGCAACCACAGACATCAGGTCATTTATGGCAATCACCAAGTCTTATGTTTCTCTTCTGGATACTCTAAGCACCTAGAATAGAGTTGGGCCCATTATAGACACTTAATAAATATTCGTTCATCTCCTGCTTTATGGTGACTAGAAAACCAATCCTACAGAAAGCTGGAGATGGTCCCTCTTCTATAGAAACAAATTTCATTTGGCTTCATTAAATACAAAGCTAGGCCCATCTCATGCCAAATTGGCATGTTTCCCTTTGGAGATTGTGTTTCGCTGCTGGTAGAACAGCAAGTCTGTTATGATTAAAGAATAGAAAGTGTATCTACCTTTCCTTGCAGGAAATTGGAATAAATGACATAAAGCTCCTCAGTGAGATGACTGATGGTTTGTGTTTTCTCTTTAATCAAGAAAAACGGATTAGAAGTTATGAAGGAAACTTTAGATCCAATGTTCTTTGACTGTTAAACAATAATAACAGAAATGTGGCTTATTTCAAAGAACAGTCAGAGGCCATACAGGGATGAAGTACTAAAAGGTGGGAAGAAAAGTAAAGGGAGTAGGACATTCTCAGAGAGCAACTGATCAAAAGTGGGGATTAAAAAAAAAAATCCTGCAAGGGAATTAGAGCCCCGAAAATAGAAGTTGTGGAGAGAAGGATAAGAAATCCTACCAGATTTAAGAACCTAGGACATCTGGGGATGGGATGAATTGAGCTGTTGTATTATTGACCTAAAGAAGAAATTGCTGGTTGAAAGAAATAGAAGTTTTAAGAGACAATGAGCAGAAACTACCCTGGATTGGGATGTTCTAGGAAGAGGAGCCCAAATCCCAGAATTTTCCACATACCCAATACAGGACAGTTGTAGTAGGTAGCCTTGTAAGATGCTCTACCCTCTCCAAGGATACCTGCTTTCTGGTATTCATACTTTTGTGGAATCTCCTTCCCTTGTATAGCCCATTCCCCTAGTTTGTGGACTGGATCTAGCGATTTGCTTCTAACTAATAGAAAACAAGCAAAAAGAGGGATGTCACTTCAGAGATTAGCTCATAAAAGACTGTGACTTCCATTGTGTTTACACACTCCTTCTCTCTTGCTCTCTTTCATTTGCTCACATTGATGAAGCCAGCTTCCATACTGTGAGCAGGTCTTTGGAGAGACCCATGTGACCAAGAGCAGAGAGCGTCCTCTGGTCAACAGCTAGTGAGGAACTGAAGCCTTCAGTCCAATGGCCCTCAAAGATCTAACTCCTTCCAAAAACCACTGAGTAAGCTGTCAAGTGCATCCTGTCCCAGTAGAACTTGGAGGTGACTTTGGCCTTGGCCATCACCTTGTTTGCTGACTTGTAAGATACTCTGAGCCAGAGAACCAAGCTAAGTCATCCACAGATTCCTGAACCACAGATACTGTGAGGTAATAATTGTGTGATGTTGTAAGCTGATAACGTTTGGGGTCATTTGTTAGTCAGCAATGAATAGCTAATACAGCAGGGAAAGCAGCCTCTGAGCTCATGCATCAAAAGGGGAAAGATGAAGTGGGCTCTATAACGTTTTGAGAATATAAGTGGCAGCAAATATCAGATCACAGTACTGTTTATTACAAGGCAGCAGGGGAGGGAACTATTTGAGAAATAATATCCTAGAAAAGCCCCTTGTCCTATTGTTACCAGTGACACATAATAGAAGCAGAATCAAGGACTCAGAGAAGGAAGTTTCAACTAAGGGCCAGAGGCCAGAAGCCCAAAAGAATTGACACCCTGGGTCACTCTCATGGTCTAGTCAGCCCAGACATCTATCTTTACCAGAGACCTGGTGGGGCAGAAATCTCCTCTGTGACCTCTTTTTCAAGTCTTCCTTAGAACAATGAAGACTTGGATGGGAAGGGGAAAATAGTAGGCTCCTGTCACATTTGCAGCTTCTGAAATGTGCTGTGTGAATTGAAGAGGAAATCAACTGGAAGGTGGAGGGGAAATATTAATCTGAGCAGGATGGTGAGAGGAGAGAAGAGCCATGTGCAAATAGCCACTGAGCCTGCTTCGTTGTTTTCTGGGACACGGGCAACATGAGACAGGATGAAAGTCAGAGCTAAGATATCATCCATGTGCTTCCATTACCAGTACTCCAGCTACCCTCAGTCCTGACGTTTCTGATCTATCAAAATAGGGGGAGGGTGAAAGGGATTTCCAAAACTTGAGCTTGAAACGATGCATTTCCTCACCCTTCTTTTTGACTTCCATTCTTTCTGGAGCAATGATGGCACTGTGCTTTATGCACATCGTCACAGACCCTGATACAATGCTAGTTCTCTCTTGGTCCTACCTCTCATCTTAGTTGCCTTGCCCCACTGTCATTTGTTTCCTTCCACAATGCTAGGAAATAATTATCCAATGTATTTGGTTATTTGATCCTCACAACCACCTTCTGAGGTGGTTAAGACAAGCATTGTCATTCCTACTGTATTGATGAAGAAAGTGATACCCGGGGAAGTTAACCAGCTGATATAAAGGCACATAGCTAGTTAGTGGCAGAGTTGGTAGAGAAGCTAGGTCTTTGGTCTCCTAGTCCACTACCTTTTAAAAAATCATTCCATGCTACTTCAGAAAAAACTTGAAAAGAAAGTGTTACAAAAATGTCAATGTTCTTTCCTGTACAACTGTACTGGCCCTTTCAATAATGAAAGGTTCGTTTTTCCTTACTGACTGAGGGAATGGCAGAAATGGTTACAAGTATACAATACAAATAAGTCCTAAATGCAGGTTTGGTGGTGCATTGGATGACTTCCAGAGGTTCCTACATTGACGTCTCTCAGTCTTTGAAAACATTTTTCAAATGGTGATCTGCAGTGTATCATAAGATGTTCCTCTAAGAAAAGATGCCATGCTTATATGATAAGGGTATGATGGGTTTAACAAATATAAACAGGTTTCGTAACTGTAGGACTTCTCAGGGCCTTTAGTAAGATTATATGCAAAGTAAATATATAAGATAAGATTTAAAATATTCAGCCTTACCAAATTTATTTTATGATGGAATCCATTTTTCTCAGAGCATTTTGAGGGACTAGTGTACATCAAAATATAGTTTGGGAACTGTTAGACTATGAACTATATAAAATGTGCTTTGTAAACTTATTATATTAATACATATGTCTTAAGTCCTGGAAACCACGAAGGAAAAAGATTGCACCAAACACATGCAGAACTTGTCTAGGCTGTGGTGTGCTGGGACTGGTGGAAGGAATTGCACATTGCAGCTGTGTTGGAAACGCATGTTTTCCAGTAACAAGAAAAAGACTTTCTCCCCTGACTACTGGTGCAATGGAGTGCAATGAAGTTTGGGAAAGTGAGCCAAACAAAATCTCCATTGAGCTGGCACCTATCTATCCCAGCATGCTTTCTAAGCCCTGTGTGCAACCCCTAAAGAATTTCAGGTTATGCTCCGTTATTCAGCCAAATAGCCCAGGAAGCTTCAGAGCACAGCTAAGGTTCTGGACTTGATGCGTTTTGAAAGATATAACCATAAATGAGAGACCAGTGTTAGGCCAAGGAATGTAGCCTTAAAACCCTAGAATTTTACAGTTGATTTTCTCAAATTGAAAAGACCAGCATAGGCATAAGCTGTCTTGGTAGACTTCTGAAGGGCCTCTGTATATTTTCCAGGATTCTTGGGTCATCTCAGATTGGAAACAGACATAATAATACAGTGTTTTCCAAAGCAGCCAGCTTTATACCTGCTCTTACTCTCATCTTTTTGAAAAGTGGTATAATTCCTAAGAGCAATTGCCCCAATTGCTTTCCTTTCCTTGGAAGTAAAGCTCTGGTTTAAAAGTACAGTCTCTGGGCTTCCCTGGTGGCGCAGTGGTTGAGAATCTGCCTGCCAATTCAGGGGACACGGGTTCGAGCCCTGGTCTGGGAAGATCCCACATGCCGCGGAGCAACTGGGCCTGTGAGCCACAACTACTGAGCCTGCGCGTCTGGAGCCTGTGCTCCGCAACAAGAGAGGCCACGATAGTGTGAAGCACGTGCACCGCAATGAAGAGTGGCCCCCTCTCGCCGCAACTAGAGAAAGCCCTCACACAGAAACGAAGACCCAACACAGCTAAAAATAAATAAATAAATTTAAAAGTACAATCTCCCAGAATATTAGAGCCGAAGACCTTGCAAAACATCTAGCCTCATTATGACTAAATTTAATCCCAGTATGAATTGTTTTTATTTATTTATTTATTTTTAACATCTTTATTGGAGTATAATTGCTTTACATTATTGTGTTAGTTGCTGCTGTATAATAAAGTGAATCAGCTATACATATAAATATATCCCCATATTGCCTCCCTCTTGTGTCTCTCTCCCACCCCTCTAGGTGGTCACACAGCACAGAGCTAATCTCCTTGTGTGATGCAGCTGCTTCCCACTAGCTATCTATTTTACGTTTGGTACTGTATATATGTCCATGCCACTCTCTCACTTCGTCCCAGTTTACCTTTCCCCCTCCCCGTGTCCTCAAGTCCATTCTCTACGTCTGCGCCTTTATTGCTGTCCTGCCCCTAGGTTCATCAGAACCATTTTTTTTTAAGATTCCATATATATGTGTTAGCATACAGTATTTGTTTTTCGCTTTCTGACTTACTTCACTCTGTATGACAGACTCTAGGTCCATCCACCTCACTACAAATAACTCAATTTTGTTTCTTTTTATGGCTGAGTAATATTCCATTGTATATATGTGCCACATCTTCTTTATCCATTCATCTGTTGATGGACACTTAGGTTGCCTCCATGTCCTGGCTATTGTAAATAGTGCCGCAATGAACACTGTAGTACATGACTCTTTTTGAATTATGGTTTTCTCAGGGTGTATGCCCAGTAGTGGGATTGCTGGGTCACATGGTAGTTCTATTTTTAGTTCTTTGAGGAACCTCCATACTGTTCTCCATAGTGGCTGTATCAATTTACATTCCCACCGACAGTGCAAGAGGGTTCCCTTTCTCCAGACCCTCTCTAGCATTGATTGTTTGTAGATTTTTTTTAAAATTTTATTTATTTATTTATTTATGGCTGTGTTGGGTCCTCGTTTCTGTGCGAGGGCCTTCTCCAGTTGTGGCAAGCGGGGGCCACTCCTCATCGCGGTGCGCGGGCCCCTCACTATCGCGGCCTCTCCCGTTGCGGAGCACAGGATCCAGACGCGCAGGCCCAGCAATTGTGGCCCACGGGCCCAGCCGCTCCGCAGCACGCGGGATCCTCCCAGACCAGGGCCCGAACCCGCGTCCCCTGCATTGGCAGGCAGACCCTCAACCACCGCACCATCAGAGAAGCCCCGATTGTAGATTTTTGATGATGGCCATTATGACCGGTGTGAGGTGATACCTCATTGTAGTTTTGATTTGCATTTCTCTAATGATTAGTGATGTTGAATATCCTTTCATGTGTTTGTTGGCAAACTGTATATCTTTGGAGAAATGTCTATTTAGGTCTTCTGCCCATTTTTGGATTGGGTTGTTTGTTTTCTTGATATTGAGCTGCATGAGCTGCTTGTATATTTTAGAGATTAATCCTTTGTCAGTTGCTTCATTTGCAAATATTTTCTCCCATTCTGAGGGTTGTCTTTTCATCTTGTTTATGGTTTCCTTTGCTGTGCAAAAGCTTTGAAGCTTCATTAGGTCCCATTTTTTAATTTTTGTTTTTATTTCCATTTCTCTAAGAGGTGGGTCAAAAGGATCTTGCTGTGATTTACGTCATAGAGTGTTCTGCCTATGTTTTCCTCTAAGAGTTTTACAGTGCCTGGCTTTACATTTAGGTCTTTAATCCATTTTGAGTTTATTTTTGTGTATGGTGTTAGGAAAGGTTCTAATTTTATTCTTTTACATGTAGCTGTCCAGTTTTCCCAGCACCATTTATTGAAGAGGTTCTTTTCTCCATTGTATATTCTTGCATCCTTTATCAAAAATAACGTGATCATATGTGTGTGGGTTTATCTCTGGGCTTTCTATCCTGTTCCATTGGTCTATATTTCTGTTTTTGTGCCAGTAACATACTGTCTTGATCACTGTAGCTTTGCAGTATAGTCTGAAGTCTGGAACACTGATTCCTCCAGCTCCATTTTTCTTTTCCAAGATTGCTTTGGCTATTTGGGGTCTTTTGTGTTTCCATACAAATTGTGAAATTTTTTGTTCTAGTTTTGGGAAAAATGCCATTGGTAGTTTGATAGGGATTGCATTGAATCTGTAGATTGCTTTGTGTAGTAGAGTCATTTTCCTATTGTTGATTCTTCCAATCTAAGAACATGGTATATCTCTCCATCTGTTTGTATCATCTTTAATTTCTTTCATCAGTGTCTTAGAGTTTTCTACATACAGGTTTTTGTCTCCTTAGGTAGGTTTATTCCTAGACATTTTATTCTTTTTGTTGCAATGGTAAATGGGAGTGTTTTCTTAATTTCTCTTTCAGATTTTTCACCATCAGTGTATAGGAATGCAAGAGATTTCTGTGCATTAATTTTGTATCCTGCTAATTTACCAAATTCATTGATTAGCTCTAGTAGTTTTCTGGTGACATCTTTAGGATTCTCTGTGTATAGTATCATGTCATCTGCAAACAGTGACAGTTTTACTTCATCTTTTCCGATTTGGATTCCATTTATTTCTTTTTCTTCTCTGATTGCCATGGCTATAACTTCCAAAACTATGTTGAATAATAGTGGTGACAGTGGGCAACCTTGTCTTGTTCCTGATCTTAGAGGAAATGGTTTCAGTTTTTCACCACTGAGAATGATGTTGGCTGTGGATTTGTCATATATGGCCTTTATTATGTTGAGGTAAGTTCCCTCTATGCCTACTTTCTGGAGGGTTTTTACCATAACTGGGTGTTGAATTTTGTCAAAAGCTTTTTCTGCATCTATTGAGATGATCATATGGTTTTTCTCCTTCAATTTGTGAATATGGTGTATCACATTGCTTGATTTGCATATACTGAAGAATCCTTGCATTCCTGGGATAAACCCCACTTGATCATGGTGTATGATCCTTTTAATGTGCTGCTGGATTCTGTTTGGTAGTATTTTGTTGAGGATTTTTGCATCTATGTTCACCAGTGATATTGGCCTGTAGTTTTCTTTTTTTGTGACATCTTTGTCTGGTTTTGGTATCAGGGTGATGGTGGCCTCATAGAATGAGTTTGGGAGTGTTCCTCCCTCTGCTATATTTTGGAAGAGTTTGAGAAGGATACGTGTTGACTCTTCTCTAAATGTTTGATAGAATTCACCTGTGAAGCCATCTAGTGCTGGGCTTTTGTTTGTTGGAAGATTTTAAATCATGGTTTCAATTTTAGTGCTTGTAATTGGTCTGTTTACATTTTCTATTTCTTCCTGGTTCAGTCTCGGAAGGTTGTGCTTTTCTAAGAATTTGTCTATTTCTTCCAGGTTTTCCATTTTATTGGCATATAATTGCTTGTAGTAATCTCTCATGATCCTTTGTATTTCTGCAGTGTCAGTTACTACTTATCCTTTTTCGTTTCTAATTCTATTGATTTGAGTCTTCTACCTTTTTTTCTTGATAGGTCTGGATAATGGTTTATCAATTTCGTTTATCTTCTCATAGAATCATCTTTTAGTTTTACTGATCTTTGCTATCGTTTCCTTCATTTCTTTTTATTTCTTATCTGATCTTTATGATTTCTTCCCTTCTGCTAACTTTGGGTTATTTTTGTTCTTCTTTCTCTAATTGCTTTAGGTTTAAGGTTAGGTTGTTTATTTGAGATGTCTCTTATTTCCTGAGGTAGGATTGTCTTGCTATAAACTTCCCTCTTAGAACTGCTTTTGCTGCATCCCATAGGTTTTGGGCCGTCGTGTTTTCATTGTCATTTGTTTCTAGGTATTTTTTCATTTCCTCTTTGATCTCTTCAGTGATCTCTTGGTTATGTAGTAGCATATTGTTTATTTTCCATGTGTTTGTATTTTTTACAAATTTTTTCCTGTAATTGATATCTAGTCTCATAGCATTGTGGTTGGAAAAGATACTTGATATAATTTACCAAGGCTTGATTTGTGACCCAAGGTATGATCTATTCTGGAAAATGTTCCATGAGCACTTGAGAAGAAAGTGTACTCTATTGTTTTTGGATGGAATGTCCTATAAATATCAATTAAGTCCATCTTGTTTCATGTATCATTTAAAGCTTGTGTTTCCCTATTTATTTTCTGTTTGGATGATCTGTCCATTGGTGAAAGTGGGGTGTTAAAGTCCCCTACTATGATTGTGTTACTGTCGATTTCCCCTTTTATGACTGTTAGCATTTGCCTTATGTATTGTGGTGCTCCTATGTTGGGTGCATAAATATTTACAATGGTTATACCTTCTTCTTGGATTGATCCCTTGATCATTATGTAGTGTCTTTCTCTGTCTCTTGTAATAGTCTTTGTTCTAAAGTCTATTTTGTCTGATATGAGAATTGCTACTCCAGCTTTCTTTTGATTTCCATTTACATGGAATATCTTTTTCCATCCCCTCACTTTCAGTCTGTATGTGTCCCTAGGTGTGAAGTGGGTCTCTTGTAGACAGCATATATATGGGTCTTGTTTTTGTATCCATTCAGCCAGTCTATGTCTTTTGTTTGGAGCATTTAATCCATTTACATTTAAGGTAATTATCGATATTATATTCTTATTACCATTTTCTTAATTGTTTTGGGTTTGTTATTGTACGTCTTTTCCTTCTCTTGTGTTTCCTGCCTAGAGAAATTCCTTTAGCATTTGTTGTAGAGCTGGTCTGGTGGTGCTGAATTCTCTTAGCTTTTGCTTGTTTGTAAAGCTTTTGATTTCTCTGTTGAATCTGAATGAGATCCTTGCCGGGTAGAGTAATCTTGGTTGTAGGTTTTTTCCCTTTCATCACTTTAAATACATCCTGCCACTCCCTTCTGGCTTGCAGAATTTCTGCTGAAAGATCAGCTGTTAACCTTATGGGGATTCCCTTGTATGTTATTGGTTGCTTTTCTCTTGCTGCTTTTAATTTATATTTTTTTGTATTTAACTTTTGATAGCTTGATTAATATGTGTATTGGCGTGTTTCTCCTTGGATTTATCCTGTATGGGACTCTCTGTGCTTCCTGGACTTGGTTGACTATTTCCTTTCCCATATTAGGGAAGTTTTCAACTATAATCTCTTCAAATATTTTCTCAGTCCCTTCCTTTTTCTCTTCTTCCCCTGGGACCCCTATAATTCGGATGTCGGTGCATTTTATGTTGTCCCAGAAGTCTCTGAGACTGTCCTCAATTCTTTTCATTCCTTTTTCTTTATTCTGCTCTGCGGTAGTTATTTCCACTATTTTATCTTCCAGGTCACTTATCCGTTCTTCTGCCTCAGTTATTCTGCTATTGATTCCTTCTAGAGAATTTTTAATTTCATTTATTCTGTCGTTCATCATTGTTTGTTTGCTCCTTAGTTCTTCTAGATCCTTGTTAAACATTTCTTGTATTTTCCCCATTCTATTTCCAAGATTTTGGATCATCTTTACTATCATTACTCTGAATTCTTTTTCAGGTAGACTGCTTATGTCCTCTTTATTTGTTTGTTCTGGTGGGTTTTTACCTTGCTCCTTCATCTGCTGCATCTTTCTCTGTCTTCTCATTTTGCTTAACTTACTGTGGTTTGGGTCCCCTTTTTGCAGGCTGCAGGTTCGTAGTTCCCATTGTTTTTGGTGTCTGCCCCCAGTGGCTAAGTTTGGTTCAGTGGGTTGTTTCGGCTTCCTGGTGGAGGAGACTGGTGCCTGTGTTCTGGTGGATGAGGCTGGATATTGTCTTTCTGGTGGGCAGGACCAGGTCTGGTGGTGTGTTTTGAGGTGTCTGTGAACTTAGTATGATTTTAGGCAGCCTCTCTGTTAATGGGTGGGGTTGTGTTCCTGTCTTGCTAGTTGTTTGGCATGGGGTGTCCAGCACAGGAGCTTGCTGATTGTTGAGTGGAGCTGGGTCTTAGCGTTGAGATGGAGATCTCTAGGAGAGCTCTCGCTGATTGGTATTACACAGGACCCGGAGGTCTCTGGTGGTCCAATATCCTGAACTTGGCCTTCCCACTCAGAGGCTCAGGTCTGACACCTTGCCGGAGCACCAAGACCCTGTCAGCCACACGGGCAGGTACATGGGGAATTTCTTGCCTTTTGGGAAGTCTGAGGTCTTCTGCCAGCATTCAGTAGGTGTTCTTAGGAGTTGTTCCACATGTAGATATATTTTTGATGTATTTGTGGGGAGGAAGGTGATCTCCACATCTTACTCCTCTGCCATCTTGTAGGTCCTCAGGAATTGTTTTTAAACTAAAAGGGTAAGAGTGTTTGCACTCCAAGAAAACAACAACAACAACAACAACTAACTAACTTCTTCCTCTGAATTATGTTCTGCATTTAAGGGACAAAGCCTACTCCATGTGAAAATGAAATGTGATACTCAAATGCCTGCCCATCAGCCAAAGCAGTAAGTAAATGGCTGTATCAAAATCACCTGGGGGTGTTGTTTAAAAATACATATTTTCCCCACCCCCCACTCCTCTCCAGATGTATTGAATCAGAATCTCTAGAAATGGAGTTTAAGAATCTAAAATTTTAAGAAGTTCTTCAAGTGATTCTGATGCATAGCCAGGGTTAAGAACCACTAGATTAGATGATCTACAAGATCTCTTCAAAATTTACAGGTACCCTTAATTTAAAAAGGCAGAGACATAGATCCACGACCTACTATGTGCCAGGAACACTCCTAAACTTGCAGCCTTTCTTAACCAATGTTCCTCATCTGAACAACAGATTTGCATGACTATTTTTTCAATTCTCCCAAAGATGGTACATAACGAATACAGATGCATAGAAGTTTATGGATTATACACTCAACCATTGCCTTGCAGCATTAGGGCTTAGTTCTCTCAGGGTTACTAAAGCCTAGTAGTAGAGAAACAATTTGTGAAGAACAGATGAAGTATCTGAAATATAATGTATTTATACTCTAGATGGTTCAGCTACAAGATGATGCCTCCAGCTTCCTAGCTCCCTGAATGACTGTGTGGTGTGTTGTAGGCCCCCTTCTCCTTTCCCACACCTACATCAGAAACATATAGTGATCAATAAATAGGTCACTGTTGAGAGTCTGGGATTAATTTGTTACCATAGTGCAAAAGTCTATCCTGAGTAAAGCAGTAACATTAACATATTTGAAGTTTGTTCAAACATAAAACTATTGAAGGGTTTCTGACAGGATGAGTAACAGGATAAACTATACATTTTTCAAAGATCACTCTGTAGACTTGCAATTGGATAGGAGGAGGGCAAGAGTCAATATAGACAGACCAACTTGTTAATAATTATTGAATTAATGTGTTCAGTCAACAAATAATTATTTAAAGACTCCTGTGTGATAGCCACTGTGCTAGGTGTTAGAGATACAAAGGTAAAAAATATCATTATAGGTGGTGTTAAATGCTATGAAGAAAAGAGCCATGGTGCTATGAAAGAGAAAAAGGAGGGTCTACCTATTTTATATAGTAGCATGATTATAGAAATAGTGTGCAAGCCACATATATAATTTTTTAAAAAGCATTTTGGTTGCTGTGGGCAGAATGAAAAGGCTGTAGTGAGGCAAGACTGACCACTGAGCCCATCAAGATTAAGTAATCCAGGCATGCAGACTAGAAGAGAATGGGTCAAGTATCAGGCACACCCTGACCTCTGCATTTTGGAGAGATGAGTCAAAGACTCGAGCCAGTGAGAAGCCCTTAATCAATGGAGAATGGTCCTGGGAGCCCTATGCAAAGATACCTAGGGGAAATGGGAGTGGATGATAAACTTGATCTGACCTGGATATACATAATTGTCAAAACTCATTGAACTGACACTTAAGGATTGTGAATTTTATTGTGTATACTTTATACCTCCATAAGTTAAAATAATTACATTCAAATGATTTGTCTTAACCAATAGTACCTTCTGGTGAAGAACACGGTGTGAACATAATCATGTTCTACTGAAATTCCAATGGAAAAATTTCACTTGGGGAAGGCCCAAGTTTACTAAAGAGATATCAATTATTCAGAGAGGATAGTAATGCATGAAATTATTATATCATACCTGATTGTTTACATGTTCAATAGAGGTTTTGCAACTAAAACCTGTGTAATCCAGCCTTTGAATGACTGAAGTGTTTTTCCTTCAGACATCCAGATGGCTCCCACCTTTCACCCACCCCCATTCCTCTTCCACTGGAGTCATAGTTTCTTCTTCCCATCATCTCACTTTTGAGATTTATTTTCCAGGGGAAAACATTTGTGGCAAAAAAAACCAAAACAAAACCCTTCAATCAGAAAAAGTCTCAGGGTTGGCCCCTGGGTTCAACCTGTCTCCCCACAATATTCACACATGCTAGGAATCAGAGTCACTCATGGCAGACCTATGAGAGAGGACTGAAGCACTGGGGTATACACTGAGCCATGAACTGAACATGAACAGCAGTGTTGAATCCTAAGTTATGCAGAGAATCACTGGCTCCTACTAGCTACTACCCTATCTCTTTTTCCAGAGTAAAAGAGAATTTTATAGAGAATATTGAATATGGAGATTTTCTTAGTGTCCTCCACTGCTTCTCCCTTTTCCTCAACATTTATGTATTGCTATCTCCTCAGGTTTTCTTCCCATGCTACATAATCTTCTTGGGTGATCTTACTCACTCCAACAGCTTTAACTATTACAAGTAGGCTAAAGACTTCTATATCTTTATCTCTAACTCAGATGTATTTCCTCAGCATAAGACTCAAATATCTAGGGCTTCCCTGGTGGCACAGTGGTTGAGAGTCCGCCTGCCAATGCAGGAGAAACAGGTTTGAGCCCTGGTCCAGGAAGATCCCACATGCCATGGAGCAACTGAGCCCGTGTGCCACAACTACTGAGCCTGCGCTCTAGAGCCCACAAGTCACAACTACTGAGCCCGTGTGCTGCAACTGCTGAAGCCCACGCACCTAGAGCCTGTGCTCCACAACAAGAGAAGTCACCGCAATGAGAAGCCCATGCACCGCAATGAAGAGCGGCCCCTGCTCACCACAACTAGAGAAGGCCTGCATGCAGCAACAAAGACCCATACAGCCTAAATAAATAAATAAATAAATAAATAAATAAATAAATAAATAAAATACAAAAAAAAAGACTCAAATATCTAAAAAGCTTAGTGGGCATCTGCACCTTTATATCCCACAAAAACATAAAACTCAACAGCTCTGTCATTGAACTCTTAATATCCTCTCCTAACTCTTGCTCCAGATCTGTTTTTCCTTTTGAATTATCTCTCTATATATTAATGACAGTATCCAGTCACCCAAGCTAGAAACCTAGAATTCATTCAACCTCAATTTTCATTTTTCCTTCTCACCATCCCCTAAAACCACTCCAATCATTTATTACATCACATCACTTATATGTTATAAGTATCTTTATCTTTCCCTTATACTCATTCTTAATATTACTGCCTCAGTTTAGGATATTAGCATCCTTCATCTATTGCAATTATCTCCAGAGGTATTCCTACAGTCCGTTATCCACAGTACTACCTCAATGATCTGTCTAAATATTTGTTCATTAGTTTTTCTTTCTCATTATATTGTGAACTCTTCAAAGGCAGATACTATATTTATCTTTAAATCACTGGTACCTTGTGTAGTGTTTGGCACAGAATAGGCCAGATGGATGGATGAATGAGTGAATGAATTACAGAGGAATCTATCATCATTCCTGAAAAATTATAGAGTTTCAATGGTGAATAAAACAGAACTGGACTCCATTCTTTCCTCACAGAGCCAAATCACCACTGTATTTGGTCAATTATCCTCGTGTCTCATCTTCGTGCCTTTTCTCCTACTCCTATTGTCACTGTACTTTGAACTTTTGATATATCACATTGCAATGATGTGTTTAAGTGACCATTTATCCGAAGTGCATCTGCAAGTTGTGCAAGGGTAGCATATCTTATTCATCTCTTCATCCCTAGCACCTAGCCCAGTGATTGGCATATAACAGGTGATCAATGAATGTGGAAAAAATGAATGAAATAAGGTAGTTCAGCTGAAACCTTCCTGTGGCTGGGTAGGGTCATGTCCATTTCTTCTGCAGTCACCACTTCTATCTCCACAGATACACTGCAAACCTTGGGAGAGCTCTATCTCCAGAGCTTTGGGTAGAGTCTTATTCCCTTGACTTCATCTGGGCCTTTAGTAACTATCAATCCATGATTACATGCACAGCTGGTGGAATCCCTTAGAGTTGAGCTTGGTATAGAGGCCTAATTTATACTGGCAATCCTTCTGAAATATTACAGTATATTCCCCACATCTAGCTGGTTGGATGCATGATAAATGTGGGGATATGGCTAACAGTAGCTCCAGACTGACCTGCTGAGAATATGCTTTGTCAAGCATACGTCACAAACAGGAACCTTCCAAGTAGAATCAACTTGGGTGTCATTTTTTTATTTAGCTAAATTAACAGCTTGACATCAACATTTTTCTCTCAGTAGGTAAATGTTTTCCTCTACTGATAAAAATCCCCTCTGGCTTTTCAGATGAAGACCACATAGTAGGCACTCAACGAACATTTTGATGATTAAAGGAAATGTTCAGAAGGAGCCTCTACCACCACCTCCTCATTTGTTGTATAGTTTCTTCTTGGTAACATGTAGGTGATAGAAGGGGCTAGAGAATGGATCCGCTTCTTCTATGAATTCCTTCTTACCACCTTTCTTTCTTCCTTCCCCACACACCCACATACCCCCAAACTCACAAACCACAAATACCACATTTCTGAATTCCTAATTTGGGAGCACAGCTAACAGATTGCAATTCAAGGGAAGACCTTTGTAAGTTGGAGGAACTCCTGAATTTTAAAACAAGAGCTTCTTTTTAGAACTACCTATGTGCAAATGACAACATGGAGAAATGGGTCAGCATCTAATTTCCAGGATAAGGGAAAATCCAGTGTTTTCCACCAAACAGGGATTAGAAAACACTCCTAAGACCTTTGGGAAGATGGCGGAAGAGTAAGACGCGAAGATCACCTTCCTCCCCACAGATACATCAGAAATACATCTACACGTGGAACTGCTCCTATAGAACACCCACTGAACGCTGGCAGAAGACATTCAGACCTCCCAAAAGATTAAAAGAAGGGATTAACAAAGATGGCGGAGTATAAGGACGTGCTCTCACTCCCTCTTGCGAGAGCACCAGAATCACAACTGGCTGCTGGACAATCATCGACAGGAAGACACTGGACTTCACCAAGGAGGATACCCCATGTCCAAGGACAGAGGAGAAGCCACAGTGAGACGGTAGGAGGGGCACAATCACAGTAAAATCAAATCCCATAACTGCTGGGTGGGTGACTCACACACTGGCGAACACTTATACCACAGAAGCCCACCCACTGGAGTGAAGGTTCTGAGCCCCACGTCAGGCTTCCCAACCTGGGGGTCTAGCAACGGGAGGAGGAATTCCTAGAGAATCAGACTTTGAAGCCTAGTGGGAATTGATTGCAGGACTTTGAGAGGACTGCGGGAAACAGAGACCCCACTCTTGGAGGGCGCACACAAAATAGTGTGCGCATCAGGACCCAGGGGAAGGAGCAGTGACCCTGGGGGAGACGGGACCAGACCTACCTGCTAGTGTTGGAGGGTCTCCTGCAGAGGCGGGGGCTGGCTCTGTTTCACCGTGGGGACAAGGACACTGGTAGCGGAGGTTCTGGGAAGTACTCCTTGGCGTGAGCCCTCCCAGAGTCTGTCATTAGCCCCACCAAAGAGCCCAGGTAGGCTCCAGTGTTGGGTTGCCTCAGGCAAAACAACCAACAGGGAGGGAACCCAGCCCCACCCATCAACGGTCAAGTGGATTAAAGTTTTATGGAGCTCTGACCACCAGAGCAACAGTCAGCTCTACCCACCACCAGAGCCTCCCATCAAGCCTCTTAGATAGCCTCAACCACCAGAGGACAGACAGCAGAAGCAAGAAAAACTACAATCCTGCAGCCTGTGGAACAAAAACCACATCTACAGAAAGATAGACAAGATGAAAAGGCAGAGGGCTATATACCAGATGAAGGAACAAGAAAAAAACCCAGAAAAACAACTAAATGAAGAGGAGATAGGCAACCTTCCAGAAAAAGAATTCAGAATAATGATAGTGAAGATGATCCAGGACCTCGGAATAAGAATGGAGGCAAAGATTGAGAAGATGCAAGAAATGATTAACAAAGACCTAGGAGAATTAAAGAACAAACAAACAGAGATGACCAATACAATAACTGAAATGAAAACTACACTAGAAGGAATCAATAGCAGAATAACTGAGGCAGAAGAACGGATAAGTGACTTGGAAGACAAAATGGTGGAATTCACTGCTGCAGAACAGACTAAAGAAAAAAGAATGAAAAGAAATGAAGACAGCCTAAGAGACCTCTGGGACAACATTAAACGCAACAACATTCGCATTATATGGGTCCCAGAAGGAGAAGAGAGAGAGAAAGGACCAGAGAAAATATTTGAAGAGATTATAGTCGAAAACTTCCCTAACATGGGAAAGGAAATAGCCACCCAAGTCCAGGAAGCGCAGAGAGTCCCACACAGGATAAACCCAAGGAGAAACACGCTGAGACACACAGTAAACAAATTGGCAAAAATTAGACAAAGAAAAATTACTGAAAGCAGCAAGGGAAAAATGACAAATAACATACAAGGGAACTCCCATAAGGTTAACAGCTGATTTCTCAGCAGAAACTCTACAAACCAGAAGGGAGTGGCATGATATACTTAAAGTGATGAAAGGGAAGAACCTACAACCAAGATTACTCTACCCAGCAAGGATCTCATTCAGATTTGATGGAGAAATCAAAAGCTTTACAGACAAGCAAAAGCTAAGAGAATTCAGCACCACCAAACCAGCTCTACAACAAATGCTAAAGGAACTTCTCTAAGTGGGAAACACAAGAGAAGAAAAGGAACTACAAAAACAAACCCAAAACAATTAAGAAAATGGTCATGGGAACATACATATCGATAACTACCTTAAACGTGAATGGATTAAATGCTCCAACCAAAAGACACAGGCTCACTGAATGGATACAAAAACAAGACCCATATATATGCTGTCTACAAGAGACCCACTTCAGACTTAGGGATACATGCAGACTGAAAGTGAGGGGATGGAAAAAGATATTCCATGCAAATGGAAATCAAAAGAAAGCTGGAGTAGAAAGACTCATACCAGATGAAATAGACTTTAAAATAAAGAATGTTACAAGAGACAAGGAAGGACACTACATACTGATCAGGGGATCAATCCAAGAAGAAGATATAACAATTATAAATATATATGCACCCAACATAAGAGCACCTCAATATATAAGGCAACTGCTACAACTATAAAAGAGGAAATCGACAGTAACAGGATAATAGTGGGGGACTTTAACACCTCACTTACACTAATGGACAGATCATCCTGACAAAAAATTAATAAGGAAACACAAGCTTTAAATGACACAATAGACCGGATAGATTTAATTGATATTTGTAGGACATTCCATCCGAAAACAGCAGATTACACTTTCTTCTCAAGTGCACATGGAACATTCTCCAGGATAGATCACATCTTGGGTCACAAATCAAGCCTCGGTAAATTTAAGAAAATTGAAGTCACATCAAGCATCTTTTCCGACCACAATGCTACAAGATTAGAAATCAAATACAGGGAAAGAAACTGTAAAAAACACAAACACACGTGGAGGCTAAACAATACGTTACTAAATAACCAAGAGATCACTTAAGAAATCAAAGAGGAAATCAAAAAATACCTAGAGACAAATGACAATGAAAACACGACGACCCAAAACCTATAGGATGCAGCAAAAGCAGTTCTAAGAGGGAAGTTTATAGCTATACAAGCCTACCTAAAGAAACAAGAAAAATCTCAAGTAAACAATCTAACCTTACACCTAAAGAAACTAGAGAAAGAAGAACAAACAAAACCCAAAGTTAGCAGAAGGAAAGAAATCATAAAGATCAGAGCAGAAATAAATGAAATAGAAACAAAGAAAACAATAGCAAAGATCAATAAAACTAAAAGCTGGTTCTTTGAGAAGATAAACAAAATTGATAAGCCATTAGCCAGACTCATCAAGAAAAAGAGGGGGCTTCCCTGGTGGCGCAGTGGTTGGGAGTCTGCCTGCCGGTGCAGGGGACACAGGTTCGAGCCCTGGTCTGGGAGGATCCCACATGCCACGGAGCGGCTGGGCCCGTGGGCCACAATTGCTGAGACTGCGCGTCTGGAGCCTGTGCTCCGCAGTGGGAGAGGCCGCGATGGTGGGAGGCCCGCGCACCGCGATGAAGAGAGGCCCCCGCTTGCCACGGCTAGAGAGAGCCCTCGCACAGGGACGGGGACCCAATGCAGCAAAAGTGAATGAATGGATTAGTTAATTAAAAAAAAAAATATTCATAAAAAAAAAAAAAAGAAAAAGAGGGAGAGGACTCAAATCAATAAAATTAGAAATGAAAAAGGAGAAGTTATAACAGACACCGCAGAAATACAAAGCATTCTAAGAGACTACTACAAGCAACTCTATGCCAATAAAATGGACAACCTGGAAGAAATGGACAAATTCTTAGAAAGCTATAACCTTCCAAGACTGAACCAGGAAGAAACAGAAAATATGAACAGGCCAATCACAAGTAATGAAATTGAAACTGTGATTAAAAATCTTCCAACAAACAAAAGTCCAGGACCAGATGGCTTCACAGGTGAATTCTATCAAACATTTAGAGAAGAGCTAACACCCATCCTTCTCAAACTCTTCCAAAAAACTGCAGAGGAAGGAACACTCCGAAACTCATTCTATGAGGCCACCATGACCCTGCTACCAAAACCAGACAAAGATACTACAAAAAAAGAAAATTACAGACCAATACCACTGATGAATATAGATGCAAAAATCCTCAACAAAATACTAGCAAACAGAATCCAACAGCACATTAAAATGATCATACACCACGATCAAGTGGGATTTATCCCAGGGATGCAAGGATTCTTCAATATACACACATCAATCAATGTGATACACCATATTAACAACTTGAAGAATAAAAACCATATGATCATCTCAACAGATGCAGAAAAAGCTTTTGACAAAATTCAACACCCATTTATGATAAAAACTCTCCAGAAAGTGGGCATAGAGGGAACCTACCTCAACATAATAAAGGCCATATATGACAAACCGACAGCAAACATCATTCTCAATGGTGAAAAACTGAACGCATTTCCTCTAAGATCAGGAACGAGACAAGGATGTCCACTCTCACCACTATTATTCAACATAGTTCTGGAATTCCTAGCCACAGCAACCAGAGAAGAAAAAGAAATAAGAGGAATACAAATTGGAAAAGAAGAAGTAAAACTGTCACTGTTTGCAGATGACATGATACTATACATACAGAATCCTAAAACTGCCACCAGAAAACTGCTAGAGCCAATTAATGAATATGGTAAAGTTGCAGGATACAAAATTAATGCACAGAAATCTCTTGCATTCCTATACACTGATGATGAAAAATCTGAAAGAGAAATTATGGAAACACTCCCATTTACCATTGCAACAAAAAGAATAAAATACCTAGGAATAAACCTACCTAGGGAGAAAAAAGACCTGTATGCAGAAAACTATAAGACACTGATGAAAGAAATTAAAGATGAAACCAACAGATGGAGAGATATACCATGTTTTTGGCTTGGAAGAATCAACATTGTGAAAATGACTATACTACCCAAAGCAATCTACAGATTCAATGCAATCCCTATCAAATTACCAATGGCATTTTTTACAGAGCTAGAACAAATCATCTTAAAATTTGTATGGAGACACCAAAGACCCCAAATAGCCAGGGCAGTCTTGAGGGAAAAAAACGGAGCTGGAGGAATCAGACTCCCTGACTTCAGACTATACTACAAAGCTACAGTAATCAAGACAATATGGTACTGGCACAAAAACAGAAACATAGATCAGTGGAACAGGATAGAAAGCCCAGAGATAAACCCACGCACCTATGGTCAACTAATCTATGACAAAGGAGGCAAAGATATACAATGGAGAAAAGACAGTCTCTTCAATAAGTGGTGCTGGGAAAACTGGACAGCTACATGTAAAAGAATGAAATTAGAATACTCCCTAACAGCATACACAAAAATCAACTCAAAATGGATTAGAGACCTAAATGTAAGACCAGACACTATAAAACTCTTAGAGGAAAACATAGGAAGAACACTCTTTGACATAAATCACAGCAAGATCTTTTTTGATCCACCTCCTAGAGTAATGGAAATAAAAACAAAAATAAACAAATGGGACCTAATGAAACTTCAATGCTTTTGCACAGCAAAGGAAACCATAAACAAGACGAAAAGACAACCCTCAGAATGGGAGAAAATATTTGCAAATGAATCAACGGACAAAGGATTAATCTCCAAAATATATAAACAGCTCATTCAGCTCAATATTAAAGAAACAAACACCCCAATCCAAAAATGGGTAGAAGACCTAAATAGACATTTCTCCAAAGAAGACATACAGATGGCCAAGAAGCACATGAAAAGCTGCTCAACATCACTAATTATTAGAGAAATGCAAATCAAAACTACAATGAGGTATCACCTCACAGCGGTTAGAATGGGCATCATCAGAAAATCTACAAACAACAAATGCTGGAGAGGGTGTGGAGAAAAGGGAACCCTCTTGCACTGTTGGTGGGAATGTAAGTTGATACAGCCACTATGGAGAACAGTATGGAGGTTCCTTAAAAAACTAAAAATAGAATTACCATGTGACCCAGCAATCCCACTACTGGGCATATACCCAGAGAAAACCATATTTCAAAAAGACACATGCACCCGAATGTTCATTACAGCACTATTTACAATAGCCAGGTCATGGAGGCAACCTAAATGCCCATCAACAGACGAATGGATAAAGAAGTTGTGGTACATATATACAATGGAATATTACTCAGCCATAAAAAGGAACGAAATTGAGTCATTTGTTGAGACGTCGATGGATCTGGAGACTGTCCTACAGAGTGAAGTAAGTCAGAAAGAGAAAAACAAATATCGTATATTAACGCATGTATGTGGAACCTAGAAAAATGGTACCGATGAGCCGGTTTGCAGGGCAGAAGTTGAGACACAGATGTAGAGAATGGACATATGGACACCAAGGGGGGAAAACTGCGGTGGGGTGGGGATGGTGGTGTGCTGAGTTGGGCGATTGGGATTGACATGTATACACTGATGTGTATAAAACTGATGACTAATAAGAACCTGCAGTATAAGAAAAGAAACAAACAAAACAACTAATACTAAACTTTCATTGGGTTATTTGTATGGAAATATGTTAATATAAATGTCTCAGACATTACATGAAATTTCTAAAAATCTTATATGTTCTGGTGTAATGTTATAAGTCATAATCCTAGTTATTACTTTAAAATGTATATCTCAGAAATAAAAAAAAAAAAAGAAAGAAAACACTCCTAGCCCGAGATGCAAAAGAGAGTTAAAGCTGCAATAATACAGAAAACAATATAAGTTAGGCTGTGCCTAAGAAACTGTGGAATTCAATTTCCTAATTCCACGTAGGCACCAATTAAAACTATGCTACCATGCTGTTTCCAGGTGTCCTAACCAGAGCTGAACTTCCCTGAGAGCAATTGTACCTTTTTTGAATAATTTGTGGAACCTTACCTGCACTTACTGCACTTTTCTGAGGGACTGGCACGAAGGAATTTATGCCACCTTCGTTACTCAAGCTAATGGGCATTTGCTCAAGCCTGTTTTCCCAAGCCCCCCTAACCTACTCACTAGTTTATGTTCTGCCTTAAATGTTTCCCTTGGTATTTTTTAAATTATCACATTATTTCTTATCTGATTGTATCACTGGCTACTTCTTAACACCAAAAGGCCAATGATACTTTGGCTTTATCAAAGACTTTTATAATTAAAACCTTACCTTCAGCCCAAGAGCAAAACAGAATCCCCAAGAGACAGAGTGTCTTGACTGGAGATTTCACTGGAAAAGCCAAGAGCATGAAGGCCATGATAGAGAAGTAGACTGAAAAGTAAGTTCCTTCCAGGCAATAGCCAAGATAAATAACTGAAAGTGTTTCTTGCTTGAGGATGTTACAATAAGAAATAAACACCCCTACTTCAAAACATACACAGAAGAAAGTCCCAGACAACATTCACTCCATTTTGCAATAAGAATTTAAGAAACACTTGTACATACTAAGCACTGAAAAGGGGGCTGTGAGTTACAGAAATAAATAAGGCATTATCTTGCCCTCAAGAAGTTGGCAGACAAGTAGACTTCCCATGGTCCCTAAGGCTTTACATTAGCTGGCCTGCCTCTCCCAACTAATTTTGGACCAGTCTTGTCACTGTGCACCATGCACTTCCATCTTCTTTCTATTTATTCAACACACCAAGCTTGTTCTTTCCTTAGTGCCTTTGCATTTTCTCTTCCCTTTGCCTGGAATGCCGTTAACTCCAATCTTTCCCTAGATGGCTCCTTTTCATTATCATCAGTTCAGAAAGACCCTCCCTGAGCCTCCTACCTAAAGTAATCCTCCCCTTATTCTTTTTCTCAGCATCATGTTTGTATTCTTCAGAAAACTTATTACAACTGACAATTGTTTGTTTTCTCCACTATAATGTAAATACCATGAGGGTAGGCACTGAGTCTTGTTCACCATAGAATCCCTAACAGTGTTATGCCTGGCATAAAATAGTTGCTCAAAAATATGTGTTGAATTAATGAATGAGATGATAAGGCACACACACAAGTAACCACTGTATACATTGCAGTATGGAACAAATATAATGGGACAGAGTTGTGGACATTTGCCTCTACAGGATCCATTTGCCCTTCTTCTGGCAATATTCCTAATATTCCCCTTCTCAACTTCAGCCCACACTTAGCCTTAGAGGGTGGAACATGTGATGTGGGCTGAAGCCAAGCAGTGCCTCATATTCCCCTGACCACAGTTACTGATTCAGTGGTTGGCAAATCAGAGCAAATCTCAGGACTTACTGGGAATGCTGAGACAAAGATTACTCTTTTCTCCCTTTGCCAGGGCAGGTGAGACTAGAGCTAAACAGCCATCTTGTAATCATGGAAGCCCTGAACAGGGAGAGCCAATTGTAAGTCATGAGCTTTGGGTTGGGATAGTATCTGAACTAGACCTTGAAAACAGGCATGATTATATTTGTTACCCAATGATTTTTTTTTTACTTTTCAAATTGGAAAGAACCTTAGAGACCTAGAAAGGTGAGGCTCGGAGAAGTGAATTGGCTTACAGTCACATGGCAAGTTAATGGCAGAGCCACAACCAATATCCAGACCTACTATCTCCTGGCCCAGAACTCTTTCCACTTTTTAGCTAGGATTTTGGATCTGCATTTTGGCATTCTAGGTGGAGGCACAGATATACTATGCAAAATTTGGCATAAAATTAAAATATGCTTATAAAATAATAATCTCTCTATGTAGCTAGAGGAAAGGGTGTCATTAAGAGATCAGGCAGGAAATATCAGGTGGGGTCAGATTTTAGAAGGCACAGGGAAGCCATTCACAGTCTTTGAGTAAAAGAGCATTATGATTTAGGTACCATAGAAGATGGGGACAATTGAGGCAAAGAGACCAGCTAAGTTGTTGTTATACTAGTCTAGGCTGCCATAGTATGGGACCAAATCAAAAAGTTCTGAGTTTAAAAAAAAAAAAAAGGAAAATAAGGGACAGATGTCCATAGCTGACCTCAGAAATACTTGTATTACTGTCTAAAAGCAATTCCAATTATGTTCATTTCTGTGAATGGTGTCAGCAGCATAATAACCATTTACCATTAAATATGTATCAGATTAATTATGCTATAAATTTTATTTCACTTTAACCAATGAATATTGTTCATGTATGCTCAACTTAGCCTTCTGGATATGGTGCTCATTATGATGAAAAAGGGAGAGTGGAGAAACTTGGCCAGCCACTTGCCCTTTGACTTTATCATTTCTCACCCATTTCTGTTTGAGAGTAGCTTTTTCCAATCCCTGAAAGGGAGGTGAGCTCCTTCCTTTGTCCTGGATAGAAATTTTGAGGTAAACCCCATCAGGAAAGGACAAGGCCACCCCATAAGCCAAGAGCCTGAGTAAAGCTGGCCACCTGCTTATTCTGTTGCAAGAACCAAAGTGGGCCACTTAGCTTCTCCACTGAGTACCCAACCCAAGATGTGCCCCAGGCCACTGTCTCTGGCTGCTCAGCTGGGGAGGCTGTCCATACCAGTCCTGGTAGTTCTGCTTTGCATTATACTTAGCAACATGTCAGAGGCAAAACGTCTGTAGTATTAGAGAGGAGGAAACAAAAAAGAGTCCAGGGGAAAACTGGAACCCATTTGAGTAATCAATCATCAGCTGAAGCTAAGCACTGCAGCTATTTATATGGGAATCTTTAGGTTGTAATAGCAACATGTTTATTCATGGCCCAACTTTTTTCTAGGTCAGATATTTCAAAGAACACATACACAATCATACATATACATTTTCTTGCTCTTCCTGAACAGGATGCCTGCACTAGAAGATAAAACAGAGCATTTTAGAATGAAGAGGTGGGAGAGGAGCCAAGTGAAGAGGTGGGAAAGATGGACAGAATGAAATAAAAGTCAATGTAAGGGTGACCATATTCTGGACATGCCTAGGAGAGTCCCATTTCATGCCTGTTGTAGACTAATAACAGTTAATTATTTAACTTCCAAATTTATTCGATTTACAGAGTAAATTCTATGGTCATTCTATCAAGTTCATTACCTTAAAGATAAATACCTTGCATTTTTATAGCTCATAATAATTTTCAGTACACTTTGTCATCCATTATCTCTATTAACATTTAAAACAATTTTGTAAGGTGGGTACAATGGGTGTTTATGCCCTTTAAACAGATGACAAAACTGAAGCCAAATGGGGTTATTTTTCCTGAGGCTAATAAATGGCAGAGCTGAGATTTCTGTTTTCTAATCTTGTGCTTTTTCCCAATTGTACTGCTTTCCTGTCCCCATTATACTTAAGACAAGTGTTCAACTCTATTGTGTCAAATAATCAGCATAAAGTTAGCAGGGCCAGCTATGTACAATCCTTAGCCCTTTGATTCCTGAGCTATACAAAGGTTCATACAAACCTGGGAAGAGTGGGAAAATCTTCTGTAGGTTAAAATGATGAGAAAGTGTAGGGTTAGCAGAGTCATGCCTTATATCATGGTAGCTCCAAACATCGGCAGTCAAAGCTTGGATGCCAAAGTTGGCATGCTGGCATACTGACTGAGTCCAAGTAGACTCTTGGTAAAATGTGAAGTAAGAGAAGCTTGGATTCAGAACTGGCACCTTTCATACTAACCCCTCCTAAAGCCACTGACTCTGGACCCCCTCTCTGCTCATGTTGCCCATTGTCCCCTCTTTGCCCAACTACCTCTGCAGCAAGTGACAATTCACAATGTCCTCTCAATCAAGCTCAGATATCCAATGAGAGGAAGTTAAAACCAAGTAGCAGGCGAAAGGTACCTGACTATCTAAGTTAGGTTACTCACTGTGAGTGGGGAAATGGCGATTTGAGACTTCACCCTTCCAGTGGTACTTGCATCTGGAGAGAAGGCATAGGGCCTTCCAGTGTCCCTTTCAGATTCCAGCTATAAGCCAGGTCATCTGAGTGCTTGCTAAGTAGGAAACAGCAGCCTAGCACATTCTTCTGCAGCCCTGGCAATCAAACTTGCCAAAGAGGCAAGACAGGCAAAGATGAGATCACAGTAGTATTGTCTGAAGGTAGTTGCTGCCACTCACCACTATGGCCAGTCCCAAAATACCCAAAATGTCTTATTCTTCTTAGAGGGACCTTATGACTTGGTATAGTATGTATGAGATCAGAAAACAGTAACTGTCAGTTCTGTTTCAGGATCCACTAACTTCTGTTGCCATGGCCAAGGATTTACACCTGCTATGTATTCATTCATTCAACAAATATTAAGTGCCTACAATGCATCAGGTCATGTGGGAGGTGCCATTGATGCAGCAATGAATAAAACATGGCTTCTGCTGTTGATGAGCACAGTCTAATGGGGAAATCAAACAGGTAAATAAATAATTACAATACAGTATAATTAGTGTTATTCATTCATTTGTTCACTCATTTGTTCAACAAACATTTATTGAGCCAAACTCTGTGCTAGGTACTGGGGATATAATGGTAAGCAAGAAAGATAAGAGGCATCTTCCATATCTGTGTGTCCCCCCAGCACTTTACACCCAACACAGTGCCTCACACAAAGATAGCTCTTGGCAAATAAATGAAATAATTTACTTAGAAAATTTTCCCAATTTTTTCCTAAATAGTGAAATATTTTCTTCAAAGAAAATCTTGCAGGAAAGCCTAATATATCAAATAAATGAAAGGGGGCAGGGAAAAAAGGTAAACACTAATTTCTAAAAAATAAAGTAAGGGAAAAGAATTTTCTGATTGAACTTAGAATGTGAACCCAGTAACTCTGCTCTAGTATTCTATTCAGCCCCCCAATTGCTCTTACTTCTAAGGAGTCCATGAGACGTCTTAGTAGTATGAGGACACCAAAGGATCAGTCTGTTTCTCACATCATAGTTCACAACCCAACAGTATCAATATTACCTGAATAATTTGTTAAATAGACTGATTCCTGAGATTCATCCCAGACATACTGTATCAAACTCTTTGGGGTGGAGCCCAAGAATATCACCTTCCAGGTGGATTCTGATGAATACTTGAGTTTGAGAAACACTACCTAAGAAGATTTGTCCAGAAAAATGTGAATTCATTTTCTATTGCTGTATAACAAATTACTACAAACTGAGCAGCTTAAAATAATATCCATTTATTAGCTCACATTTCTGCAGATTAGAAGTCCAGGCACAATGTGATTGGGTTCTCTGCTCAAGGTATCCCAAGGCCAAAATCAAGGTGTTAGCTAGCCTGCTTTCTCATGTGGAGCTCAGACTCCTCTTCCAAGTTTGTGTGATTGTACCAGAACTTGGTTCCTTATGGATGTAGGACTGAGGTCCCCATTTCCTTGCTGGCTGTCAGCTGGAGTCTGCTTTTAACTACTACAGGCCACCCACATTCCTGGCCACATAACCTGCTCCAGCAGCAGAGAATCTCCATCAAGTTGAATTCCTCTTACACTTGAAATCACTTTTGCTAGGAAGAGCCCAGTCCCTTTTAAGGGGTCACCTGATTAGGGCAGGCTCACTGAGAATAATCTCTCTTTCTTAAAGATAACTGATTTGGAATTTTAATTGCATCAGCAAAATCACAGCAGTACCTAGGTTTGTGTTTGATGAATAATTGAGAGGTGTTTTATACCAGAGGATAAAAATCTTGAGAGCTGTATTAGTTTGCTAGGGCTGCCATAACAAAATACCATAGATTGGGTGTCTTAAACAACATAAATTTATTTTCTCACAGTTCTGGAGGCTGTAAGTCCAAGATCAAGGTGTCAATATGTTTGGTTTCCTCTGAAACCTGTCTCTGGCTTGCAGATGGCTGACCTCTTGTTTGCTCTTCATATAGAATTTAATCTGCGTGCACCCATCCCTGGTGCCTCTTCCTCTTTTTACAAGGACACCAGTCATATTGGATTAGGGCCCCACCCTAATGTCCTGATTTTAACTTAATTACCACTGTAAAGAACTTATCCCCAAATACTGTTACATTCTGAGGTAGAAGACATTGGAACTTCAACATATGAATTTGGGGGGAACACAATTTAGCCCATAACAGGAGCCATCTCAGAATTGTGTCCACCATACAAGGCATCTGCATCACCTTTTTGAAAAACACAGGTACTCTCAGTTTTGCATTGAGAGTAGCCAAAACAACATAACCAAAAACAACATAACCTACAGGGGGTCTCTGGGGCCTCATATTTGTCAGAATACTGAATTCCAATCATACAACAACTACTTCCAGGGAGTAAGATTAGTGGTCATGCCATAACAGGAGGCTTGGAGAAAAAGGAGTAAAAAATGACATCCTAGGTTATTAAGCAAGGGTGAGCTTAGTATTAGCTATGAATAGCAACCAGCATTTCTGCACTGTGGTTTCTTTTTTTTTTAAAAGGACTATTTATTTATCTATGGCTGTGTTGGGTCTTCATTGCTGTGCACGGGCTTTCTCTAGTTGTGGCAAGCAGGGGCCACTCTTCGTTGCTGTGCACGGGCTTCTCATTGCGGTGGCTTCTTTTGTTGTGGAGCACGGGCTCTAGGCACATGGGCTTCAGCAGTTGTTGCTCATGGGCTCTAGAGCGTAGGCTCAGTAGCTGTGGCGCACAGGCTTAGTTGCTCCGTGGCACGTGGGATCTTCCTGGATCAGGGCTCGAACCCGTGTCGCCTGCATTGGCAGACGGATTCTTAACCACTGCGCCACCAGGGAAGTTCCTGCACTGTGGTTTTGACATTGAGAAAAATGTTTAGGAGCCCCTTTTCTACAGTCATGATTTTCAACATGGTCCCTCCTCAGCAATGCCTACAGTCTCAGCTCAAACCTACTGAATCAGAGCTTCAGCACCAAGGTCAGAATATCTGTATTATATTTTTGGCATCTTCACTGGTGAATTTAATTATGTGCACCAATGACCCAGAAACTAATGTGCCTAGGGTACTATATTTGCTCAATAAATATATCTTGAATGGAAAACTCTAGATAATTTTCAGTGGTTTATTAGGTTGCATTTTATAGTCATGCAGAACTTTGGGTTCTACATGTAGACCCAAAGTCTGATGTACCTATGAGTGATGTTCATCTCCAGGATCTATTTCAATGCCAGAAGCAGTGATGTTTCATTTTTGTTTCCTATTTAGGCTCCAGACAACTTGAGGTGCTATTGCTTCTGTCTTGACAAGTAGCATTTTACATATGAAGTGAAAAGATCCTAATTATCGATCCTACTGCTCTCTCATCCCTGAGGATGGTGGGGGACTGACTGAGACTCATGGCAGGCCTCTTGCTCAGAAACCATTCTGGTCAAGGCTTTCTTTGGGTCAGCCTTATTTACCTCACATGAAGAAACACCTTCTTCCCTAGCCAAGCAACATCTTCTTTTCCTGGTTGATTGATCTGCCTTGTTGTGACATGAAGCTCCTATAATCTTCATAGAATCTTCCTCTGCATAGTTTTAAAGAATATTTTTTAAAGTGAGGTCTAAAAACCATGTGAATGAGAGAATAGGCGATTATCTGATGTAGCATATGCATTTCAGACGGGATCATCTAACAGGAAAATATCGGTTTGCGTGAGAGGGGGAAGGATAAACGAGAGGAGTGGGAGCCATGAGTACAGCTCACATCATATAAAAGGAAAGCCTGAAGGGCCATCAGGAGTGAGAGGGGTTAGAGCATGAGAGAGGTGGGGGCCATGAAAAGGTCTAGCAAAAAGTGACAGAGCTGTTGGAGTCCCAGAAAACCTACTCTTAATCTCTGCCATGCTGAAAGTGCAGTCTGAGGCCCTGCCATTTCGGAAGCCCCGAGGAAGTCTATTCAAATGCACATTTCTAACTGGATTATGTGGAGTGGTTATACAACTCTACACATTTACTAAAAATCCTTAAATTGAATGTATTAAACAGGTGAGTTTTATGGTATATAAATTATATCCCAATACATTTATTTAAATGCAGATTCCTGGGCATCACCTAAGACCTTCTGAACAAGAATCTCTTGGAGTGGAACTCAGCTATCTCTATTTTAACAACTTCCCTTGGTGATTTTGATGCCTGCTGAAGTTAGAGGTGTACCTGGCAACATAGGTGAATCATAAAATATTAGAGTTGAGTGGGAAAAGCAGCAGTGAGATTTAGAACAACACTTATGTAAATTACAAATCCACACAGATTCTGCATGAACACATACAGACAAAAAAATATGCATTGGTTCCCTTGGAATGGTTGGCTGCAGTAAAGATAGGAGACAGAGAGAGGGGGAAAGAGAGGGGGAGAGGGAGAGGGAGGGAGAGAGAGAGAGAGAGAGCGCGCATGCCTTAGGGGAGAGGCTTTTGAACAGTTATCAGAATGTCAAGATTCTACCTTTAAACACATTAAGGAGAGAAAGAATCCCTTTAGTCACTTTCCCAGTGTGCCCATTCTAGTTTTCAGGTTTGCTGGTCTCACTGTTTAACAGTCTTCTCTTTCAATGCCATGCAAGCCCAGCACTTCCTGATCTATCATGAGAACTTCCAAGCTTCAGCAACAAAACCACAGGGCAGAGAGTGTTTATGGCTGCCTACTGGAGTGACTCCCCAGGGAAAAATGAAGGACTCAGATCTCAGGTTCAATTGAGTCAATTCTCCACTGATTGCTTTCATGCCTCAAAACAAACAAACAAACAAACAAAACCCACTTTTAAATACTTCCAATTCTGAACTGTTTGCAGGAAAAAATCAGGGCAATTAGTAACAGGAAGCATGTATAAAGAACATGCAATTAAATCTATTGGGTTATCATTTATGTCTAATCTTCCTGAGCATAAATCATTAATACAGACTCCCAGAAGTTATCCCTCTTCACCAGAGGTTGAGGACTTCATCAGGGATTTTCAAAGTGTGGTTCCCTGACCAGCTGCATCAGCATGACCTGGGAACTTGTTAGACATACAAATTCTTGGGCTCCACCCCAGAACTAGTGAATATAACCTCTGGGGGGTGGGACCAGCTATTTTGGTTTTAACATGCCATCTGTGTACCTCGGGGGCACTGAACTACTGAACGTCTGCTCTACATTTAAGAAGGGAATGAGCTCAGCCACGCTACTGCCAGAGGAGGTGAGCCAAGAAAGGGACGAAAACCTTTGACAGCGAGTCCCAGGAGTAAAATCCACGGGCTTTTTATAAAGACTGTACTCATGCCTCCCCTGCCAGAAACATCCGCAGTTCTCCATGTTACATGAAAATCTTCTCCAAAACTCCATGTCACAATACATTCCTGTCCCCTAATATCAAAGAATAACAATTAATTGGAAAGGGACAAGGACCTCTTTCAGCTTGCTAAATTTTCTAAAGATAGTTTTGCATATTTGTTCTATGTAAAGTTGTATAGAAGGACATTTGTAACTTCAAGGTGTTAAGAGCTAAGTAAAGCAGTCCATCTGAGGACTTTATTCATTCTCTCTCTGTCTCTCTCATTCATATACATTATTAGTAAATGGTAGTCTTTAAAACTTAGAGTCTGTTGTCTTTTCTCCATGCTATTTTACATCAGGTCACAAGTTCAATTACCTATATGGACAAGATAGGTAACATAAATGAGTAACATGGGTCCGAGATCAGAAAACCTGCCCCCCAGCCTCTGTGTCAGAGCACAAAAGGAAGCTCTGGGGACTGTGGCAAACTGGAGAACACACTGAGTGGGGGGTCAGCTGCTACACAGCTCTAGCTGATTTAGATAGATGTGGACAATTTTCGTGTGACATTCTTGAATTTTTAAACGTTGGCCTCAATTCCAACCAGCACATGATGAAAGCCAAACAAATTATATCAGCTCAGGGACTAACCAGTTTGGATTTCTGCTTTACCTTGCACCACCCAACCTTTACCAAGAAGGCTTGGGTGTCCACATGCTGTCCTCCTGCTCTCCAAGCCAGTGCAGGGCTCTTCAGGTAAGTTATGTAATCTACATGTGAAAACCACCCCACTGTCAATGGCCCAATAAGAGGTTTGGATTTAGAAAATCCAGATTATTTTGTGTCCTATATGGATTCAAGAATTGTGGCCCAATTCCAGCTCTTAATGACTGATGCTTAGGGCAAAACAATTTTGTTATCTATTCTATTATTACTTATTATAGTGCTCATTGTAAGTACAAATAAGTACTTATTAAGTATTACTTATAACATTGTAATAATTCTCTGAGAGAGAAAGAGAGAGAGTGTGTGTTTGTTTAGAGTCTTCCACTATCCTCCCAACAAAGTTACCAGTTTGGGGTTAAAAATAGGGTTGTATAGTTTTGTGCTTTATCTGGCATATCTCTGATTACTAGTGGATTTTTTTCATAGGCGTTTTGATGATATACAACTCCTTTTGGGTGACTGGCCTATTTCTATCATTTACCCACTTTTTCACTGGACACTTTTTTTTGCAGGAGCTCTTTATATGTCCTGCATATAATCCCTTTGTATCCTATATGTATCAAACATTTTTTCTCGGTTGATATTTTGCGCACACTATTATTTTTGTTGAGGTATTTATTTATATACCAAAAAAGTGGACAAATCCTAAGAAGAGTTTTGACAAATGTGTGCAGTCATGTGACCACCACCCTGATCAAGATAGAGGACATTTACAGCACACCAGAAGTGTCCCTTGTACCCTTTCCCAAACAATACTGCCCCCAAGATGGCTCTCATGTCTATCACCCTAAACTGAATTTAACATGTTCTTGAGTTTCATAGAAATGGAATCTCCTGTTTCTTGAGGTAGGCTTGTATTGCTATAAACTTCCCTCTTAGCACTGCTTTTGCTGCGTCCAGTGTATACTCTTCTGTGTGACTTCTTTCACTTAATATAATGTATCTGACATTCATCAATGTTTTGGGGTATATCGGCAGTTTGTTCTTTAAAAAAAGGACTGTCTTGTATTCCATTTTATGAATAGACTACAATTTCATTATCTATTCTATTGTTCATGGATATTTGGGTTGTTTCCAGTTTGGGGCTCTTATGAATAAAATGGCTATGAACATTTGCTACAAGTCTTTGGGTAAACATATGTGCTCATTTCTCTTGGATAAATACTGAAGACTGGAAACGCTGGGCCACAGGATAGGCACATGGGAATGAAAGTTTTCTTATTACAATGTCACTTAATTATTTGAAGGTCTTCTGTATTACATGTAAAAATTTTCACAGTGTTCAACTAGTGGTTACTGGGGGGACAGGGGGAGGGGCAATATAGGGGTGGGGGAATGGGAGGAACAAACTACTAGGTGTAAGATAGCCTCAAGGATGTATTGTACAACACAGGGAATATGGCCAATATTTTGTAATAACTATAAATGGAAAGTAACCTTTAAAATTGTATAAAAAATTTAAAAAGTTTTAAAAAAATTAGAAAAAAAGTTTCACAGTGTTCTACCATCGACATTCCTTTTAATGATCAATCAGCTGATAAATTGACTAGTCCTTCAATTTTGTTGAAAGTAAATAATTTAAACCATCTGACTTGCAAAGGAATTTCTTTCCCAATTATTGGAAATCCCAATGGTTAAAGCTAGAACAATTTGAGGAACAAAATAAACAACAGTACAGTATTATAGCCCATAGAATACAAGAAATATCCATGAGTCCATATTGATATAATACAGAATTGAATAAATAAATAAATAAGGTGAAGAAGGCATAGCTATTCCTTACAAAAGAATTCCAGGTAATAAATGTAGAAGGAATATGGGAAATACAAAATCACCATTAGAACACCAAACTAATAACTGTAGCAGACAACATCCACCAATGGATGCTAAAAATAGTAGGTAAAAGTTTAAGGAGGACCTGGACATTTGCATAGTCTCAAAATATCGCTCCCCAAATATGCATTAATTATCAAGGGAACATCTAAAATTATTTCAAAGAAGTTAAAAATAAATTTAAAAATTGGAAATTGTGCATTTTAAGATTTGTCTTGTGGGCTACAGACATATAAACACATACACACATATTTTGTATGCTGTATTTCAGTTTTCTAATCTAAATCTCCTAGAAGTGCCTTTAAAATTAATGGTAGACAGAGAGAAAGATACTTGATAATTTTATATATATATTAGTAATTTAATTTTATTGTTGAAAATTATTGCTTATAATTATTCACTTGACAGAATTAGAAAAACATATAAGCTGAGGAGAAAGATTTTTTTCCCTAATTAAATGAAACTGGTTTCCTAAAGTCCTGGGCATCACATTCTAGAAAGCATTTTAGAAACATTTCGTCCTACACTTGTACAGAGGTAGACGTTCTGCTTTTATAAGGGCAATTTTAATCTACATGTAGAAATTAACAGCACATGGAAGAGAAGCTATAGGACCATAAAGAAGTGAGAGGTCCACAACCTAATCAAACTTACAAGCTTTTGTACAGCAAACAAAACCATAAGCAAAATGAAAAGAAAATCTACGGACTGGGAGAACATATTTGCAAATGATGCGACTGACAAGGGCTTAATTTCCAAAATATACAAACAGCTCATACAACTCAACAACAAAAAACCAAACAACCCAATCGAAAAATGGGCAGAAGACCTAAATAGACATTTCTCCAAAGAAGACATACAGATGGCCAACAGGCACATGACTACAATGAGGTACCACCTCACACCAGTTAGAATGGCCATCATTAAAAAACCTACAAACAATAAATGCTGGAGAAGGTATGGAGAAAAGGGAACCCTCCTACATTGTTGGTGGGAACGTAAATTGGTGTAGCCACTATGGAAAACAGTATGGAGGTTCCCCAAAAAACTAAAAATAGAGTTGCCATATGATCCAGCAATCCCGTTCCTGGGCATATATCTGGACAAAACTATAATTTGAAAAGATACATGCACCCCTATGTTCATAGCAGCACTATTTACAATGGCCAAGATATGGAAACAATCTAAATGCCCATCGACAGATGAATGGATGAAGATGTGGTACATATACACAGTGTAATACTACTCAGCCATAAAAAAAGAATGAAATAATGCCATTTGCAACAAAATGGATAGACCTAGAGATTATCTTACCAAGTGAAGTAAGTCAGAAAGAGAAAGACAAATACCATATGATATCACTTAAAAGTGGAATCTAAAATATGACACAAATGAACTTATCTATGAAACAGAAACAGACTCACAGACAGAAAACAGGCTTGTGATTGCCGAGGGGGAGGGGGAGGGGGAGGGATGGATTGGGGGTTTGGGATTAGCAGGTACAAACTATTATATATAGAATGGATAAACAACAAAGTCTTACTGTATAGCACAGAGAATTATATTCAATATCCTGTAATAAACCATAATGGAAAAGAATATGAAAAATAATGTATATATATGTGTATGTATGTATAACTGAATCACTTTGCTGTACAGCAGAAATTAACACAACATTGTAAGTCAACTATACTTCAATAAAATAAATTAAAAAAAAAAGAAATGAGAGGTTGACAAAAGTTATTTCTTACCAGTGCTCTCCTTGCTTTTCTTTTATAGGACTCTTAGGAATGTTGCTGTTGTTTTTAAGCAATAGTCAGAAGATGAGTTATATCATAGTAAGTCTCAGGATATATGTTCTGCCTTTCTTTTTTTTTTTTCATCTTTGTTGGAGTATAATTGCTTTACAATGTTATGTTAGTTTCTACTGTACAACAAAGTGAATCATCTGTATGCATACATATATCCCCATATCCCCTCCCTCTTGAGCCTCCCTCCCACCCTCCCTATCCCACCCCTCTAGGTTGTCACAAAGCATTGAGCTAATCTCTCTGTACTATGCAGCAGTTTCCCACTAGCCATCCCTTTTACATTTGGTAGTGTATATATGTCAATGCTACTCTCTCACTTCGTGCCAGCTTCCAATTCCCCCCTGCCGTGTCCTCAAGTCCTTTCTCTATGTCTGCGTCTTTATTACTGCCCTGTCACTAGGTTCATCAGTACCATTTGTTTTAGATTCCATATATATGTGTTAGCATATGGTATTTGTTTTTCTCTTTCTGAATTACTTCACTCTGTATGACAGACTCTAGGTTCATCTACCTCATTACAAATAACTCAATTTCCTTTTTATTGCTGAGTAATATTCCATTGTGTATATGTGTTCTGCCTTTCTTTTGTGTAGCAGGAGGACAACTCTGAAAGGACAGGTGGGAAAGAAAACCTTGGTAGGACACCTTAACTACAGGCACATTCTCAGGCAGATCAGTTTTAGGAATTATACATATAGAAGTTGAAATGATGCTGAAAATTGATTCTCTTAATACTTTTTTTGCCTGCTTATCCCTTGGGAAGTCGTCGTGTTCCTCCAGAGAAAGGAGTGCTTCTGATTTATGGTGATTCCAGCATTTCAGAAAGACCTGACAATTTTTGCTTCAATGCTTCAATAGCTTCAAATTGAAAATTAATTATAATGGTTATAATTGGTACAGATATTACTACCATTATATAAGTCATAGTAATAGCTTATATTACATAGCATTTTGGGGTTTTCAAGTTCTCTCATATATATTACCATTTCATGTCATTCTCTTTGGCCTTAGTTAACCTGTAAGCAGAGACTGAGGGAAAGGCTTGGGTGCAGGTAGTATATTAGAGAAGCGATTCGAAGGAGAGAGATGGGGAAGTGAAACAGGAAAGGAGAGAAAGACAATACGTTCTTGAGTTTGGTATCTCCATGGATAGTTGGGAAGCTGAGCAAACTAAAAGAGTGTGTCTTAGAACTACCAGCCCAGGGGAAAATGAGGAAAGCATTTATCCATAAACTCTGGCTCCCATTGGTCAAGGGTGGTCCCAAGAACATTCATTTCCACAGAGTAGGGAGCAATAGACAGGAGCAGTGGGTCTAATGTGAAGCAGTGTCAGATTGGAAGTCTTTGAGGAAATAAACAATGCAGGAGTGGCTGGGGTAGGAGGTAAGGTCAAGATGGTTTGAAACTACACGAGAAGTGTCCTATACATGCCCTTATAGCAACATCATAAGATAAGGCAGGCATTATTAATCTCACTTTAAAAGTATCAACAACCTACTGTGCCATTACTAGTAAATGAATTGGACACTCTGTGACTCAGTTTCCATAGCTGGAAAAAAGCAGGGATTAAAACCTCTTACTCCTTCCATTATGAAAATAACTGGGAACAGCTGCAAAATGCTATGAGCTCCCAGAACACAGCTATGTAAATAAATTATTGTTATTGTGCTTTATAGTCAATTTGAAAACAAGATGAGTCTTTTGTCATTTTAAAATATTGAACTCTACATCCAGCAAAATTGAAAAATACAGAGGGGCCAATTTTAGCTCTCATTCTTTATGCATATCTCCCACTGACTTTAAAGGGAGTTTGGCTCCCTCTGTCTATACATAATTATACAAAGTAATCATAAAATTCCACATTTTAGTTCTTGTATAATGAGCCTCAAAAGTCAATAATGAACTACAAATATTCATAGAAAATATTCCTTTCTAATTTTAGGATTGATAATTCACTGCTGCTTCTATTTTGTGCATCAAGAACAACTAGTGGTATGATTACTTCTCAGAATTTATGCCCTCATTCAGGAGCTAAGTGACTCCTTTTTTATTGTATTGTATCCTTTGAAGGAAGCCATATTGAAGCCTTTCCTGGCTCCCTGGCCATCTGTGACTCCATGCTACATCAATACATCTCCACCTCAAAGTACAAGGAGGAGTTAGTCTATAGTGATCCACATGGATACAGGTGGCATGGAATTGTCAGGCTAGTAAACCACTGATGGCCCATGGTCTGGGCCCTGGAACATATAATTAGCTTGAATGATTGTATTTATTTCCTGATTAACTGACTGGGTTTTGGTATGGACATGGACCTATGACCATAGCCCTCGGGTCGTAACCCATGCAGTCATGCCCAGGTAATCACAGTCACCTTCCTGCGATCCCAGGCCAAGGCAATGATATAGACAGAGAGAATCCTAGGACTGTATAATCTTGTGAGAGCTCATTTCTTCTTCTTTTTCTTCTTCTCCTTCTTCTTGTTCATTGCTGGTTTGTATTATGTGCTAGGTTCTGTTCTACCTTTTTAACTCATTAGTCCTTACAATAACCTATGCAATAGTTGTGTTATCATATCCATTTCACAGATGAGAAAACGTATGCTTAGATAGGTTAAATAAATTGCCCAAAGTCACCCAGCTTGTCAGTGGCTGAGAGGGTATTTAAACCAAGATCTGTCTGATGCCAAAGCATTTATTTCTTCTAAGTAACATTCTGTCTCTGTTGAAAGAAAGTTCTGTGTCCTCTGGACACGAGTTATCAGGGCAGCTTTACACTATACTTGAATTTGTTATTTCAGCATTTTCTTATTGACCTAGTATAGATACAATTACTGTTCTGACCTCCGCATCACACACCCTGGCCATGATAATCTCTGGCTCTGACCCTATCCTGAAAGTTTGTGCCTAACCCCAATAGTCCCTGGCATGAAGATCTAGAGCCCAGAACATTCAAAGTTTTAGCCTCTTCAGACCTTCATGATGCTTATATCCCAAAACCCTTCTCTACCCATTCATTTATTCAAAACATTTTTTACTGAGCTAGGCACTAGATGGCCATTACCACTACATTAATGAAGCTTGCAGCCTAATGGGAGAGACAGAAACACACACAAACAACACACACATGCACATACACTCACACATGTGATAAGTATGATGAAGGAAACAAATAGGGGGCTATGCCAGAGAAAAATGGAGGTGGGTCTATTTTAGATTGTCAGGGAAGATCACTCTGAGGTGGTCAGCTGGAAAGATAGAAAGGAGAAAGCCATGTTAAGAGACAGAGAAAGAGCACAGCAGACACAGAGAAGAGAAATGGCAAAGGGCAAGAGGAAAGGGTTTGGCTAGTTCAACCAATAGAAAGGAGACCACTGTGGAGTGAAGTGGGAGGGGGATTGAGATGGAGGAGTAGAAGGATGTGGAGCTCACCTCCTCCCACAAACACATCAAAAATACATCTACATGTAGAACAATTCTCACAGAAAACCAACTGGAAACTGGCAGAAGATCTCTTATACAACCAATCTACAAGAAAGATCTCCACATAACCAGGTAGGACAGGAAAAAATAAACTCACCAGGATGGGACCAGTGCCCCTGGAAAGTATCTGTAAAGAGCAGAAAGTCCACACAGGCATACCCTCACCCTGGGGAGCTCCCTTGCCTCCTAGGAAATCCACTGGGACAGACAGAGGGGCTGGAGAAGCCTAGACTCTACTTGAGAGGAGTGTGCACATGCTGGCTTGCTAACAATCAGGGCAGAGAGAGACCAGCACTGGCTACAACCTCCCCACACTTCCCAGTCCGAAGTGTACACTGGGTGGTGCTACAAGTATGCAGAGCTGCTAAGCACTGAATATTGGACAGACAGGACCTGGGAGAGGACTCATCTAGCTACATGGAGACAGCATGGAGGACCTGGGGCTTGGTTCAGCCAGAACCACGGAGCCCTTTGTCAGTGTGTGCATGGTGGGGGTGGGTCCGGCTGTGGAGTCCACTATCAACCAGCTCACAGCAGAGACAGGTCCAGCGGCAGTGGACTTTGGTGTGCACACAAGTGGCATCACAGATACACACGTTTTAAGCAGACAGCCCTTGGGAAAGAATACACAGTGGTTCATTTCCTGGCAGGAGCACCCTGGCTCTGCTCACAACACATGGCAGCTTGGAGCTGGGTCTGGGGTGGACAGATTCTGTGAGAGGTCTGCCCCAGAGGCAGCCCAGATCCCAGGAAGCAGCATAAGCACCTCAGCTCCTGCAGCCAGCACCCTGGCACCCAACACCAGCCCATTCCACACCATAGCCTAGCACTAGGTCTAGGAAGAACATAATGGAGAAAGGGATACAACTTTGGGCTGCTTCTGGGCAGAACTGTGGATGCCTGTACAGGCGGTGAATAGGTTGGCTGTGCCCACATGAGACTCACTTGCTTCAGCAGTCACCTCCATTGGGGCAGGGCATGCACAAAAGGGCAATGGAGACTGATCAAAAGCAACCCTCAGGGCTTCTCTTCCAATAACTGGGGAGGAGACCCTGTCCCTGACAGGGCTGTGACAGCCATGGAGCAAAGAGGAGGCCCTGGCCAACATCCAGTGCAGGCTCTGGACACCACAACACCAATCACACTCCCTATCAAGGGGATAACAGCCAGCACACTCTGAGGAAAGTCATGGCTGGCATCCATACAAAAACCAGCCCTTGCACCAAAAATATTGGACTCACACACTCTACACAGGGACATTCCCATGTAAAAATACCCCTTCAAGACCACAGTAGATAACTGTTTCTCCTAAAGTCATAGAGATAGAGAGAGTTAAGTAGTATGAAAAAGCAGAGGAAGTACTCCTAATTTAAAAAAACATGAGAAATCCCATGAAAGAACAAATAATGAAACAGACCTCACCAGTCTACTAGACCCCAAATTCAAAAAGGAGGTAATAAAAATGTGAAAGGAATTAAGAAGGATTCTCAATAGAAATGCAGATCCCTGTAACAAGGAACTAGAAACTATAAAGAAGAACAAATCAAAACTAGACAACTCAATAGCTGAAATAAAGACCAATCTAGGAGCAATGAATAGCAGACTAGATAACACAAAAGAACGAATAAGTGGCCTGGAAGATAGAATAATGGAAATCACCCAATCAAAACAGCAGACAGAAAAACAAATGGAAAAAAAAAGAAAGCAACATACGAAATTTATGGGATAATATAAAGTGTGCCAACCTACACATAATAGGGGTTTCAGAAAGAAAAGAGAGAAAAGGGTATTGAAAATGTATTTGAAGAAATTATGGCTGAATATTTCAAAAAACTCAGGAAGGAAACAAATATCCAGTAACAGGAAGCACAGAGGGTCCCAAACAAGATGAACCCAAACAGACCCACACCAAGACATATCATAATTAAAATGGCAAAAGTTAAACAGAGGATTCTAAAGACAGCAAGAGAAAAGCAGAGTCAGTTAAAAGGGAAATCCCCTAAGGCTATCAGCTGATTCCTCTACAGAAACTCGGCAGGCCAAAAGGGAGTGGCAAAATATATTCAAAGTCCTAAAAGGGAAAAACATGCAACCTAGGATATCCTACCCAGCAAGATCATCATTTAGAATACAAGGAGAAATAAGAATTTCTCAGAAAAGCAAAAACTAAAAGAATTCAGCAATACTAAACCTACCCTAAAAGAAAAATTAAAGGGTCTTCTATAAATAGAAAAGAAGTGACAACCTATAGAAAAGAGAAAATCACAATAGGAAAGGCAAATGTATAAAAGGACTGAAAATCACTTAAAAAAGCCAGTACATAGATTTTAAAAAAATTATAAATGCTATTATAACTACAATAAACAGTAAAAAGATAAGCATGAAGATGTAAAATAGGACATCAAAATCACGAAATATGGGAGAGAGGAGTATAAAAATCTTTTTAATGTGTTCGAATTTAAATGCCTATCAATTTAAAGGAAGTAGATAAGTCATGGGTCAACATACTTGAAACCCATGGTAACCAAAAATCAAAAACACACAATAGATTCACAAAAACCAAAAATAAAGGAACTCAATTTACTACAAAAGACTAAATGCTCTGATCAAAATACATAGGCAGACATTCACAGAAAGAAAGACAAGATGAAAAGGCAGAGGGCTATATACCAGATGAAGGAAGAAGATAAAACCCCAGAAAAACAACTAAATGAAGTGGAGATAGGCAACCTTCCAGAAAAAGAATTCAGAATAATGATAGTGAAGATGATCCAGGACCTCGGAAAAAGAATGGAGGCAAAGATCGAGAAGATGCAAAAAATGTTTAACAAAGACCTAGAAGAATTAAAGAACAAACAAACAGAGATGAACAATACAATAACTGAAATGAAAACTACACTAGAAGGAATCAATAGCAGAATAACTGAGGCAGAAGAACAGATAAATGACCTGGAAGACAGAATGGTGGAGTTCACTGCTGCAGAACAGACTAAAGAAAAAAGAATGAAAAGAAATGAAGACAGCCTAAGAGACCTCTGGGACAACATTAAATGCAACAACATTCGCATTATATGGGTCCCAGAAGGAGAAGAGAGAGAGAAAGGACCAGAGAAAATATTTGAAGAGATTATAGTCGAAAACTTCCCTAACTTGGGAAAGGAAATAGCCACCCAAGTCCAGGAAGCGCAGAGAGTCCCATACAGGATAAACCCAAGGAGAAACACGCTGAGACACATAGTAATCAAATTGGCAAAAATTAAAGACAAAGAAAAATTATTGAAAGCAGCAAGGGAAAAACGACAAATAACATACAAGGCAACTCCCATAAGGTTAACAGCTGATTTCTCAGCAGAAACTCTACAAGCCAGAAGGGAGTGGCATGATATACTTAAAGTGATGGAAGGGAAGAACCTACAACCAAGATTATTCTACCCCGCAAGGATCTCATTTAGATTTGATGGAGAAATCAAAAGCTTTACAGACAAGCAAAAGCTAAGAGAATTCAGCACCACCAAACCAGCTCTACAACAAATGCTAAAGGAACTTCTCTAAGTGGGAAACACAAGAGAAGAAAAGGACCTACAAAAACAAACCCAAAACAATTAAGAAAATTGTAATAGGAACACACATATCGATAATTACCTTAAATGTGAATGGATTAAATGCTCCAACCAAAAGACACAGGCTTGCTGAATGGATACAAAAACAAGACCCATATATATGCTGTCTACAAGAGACCCACCTTAGACCTAGGGACACATACAGACTGAAAGTGAGGGGATGGAAAAACATATTCCATGCAAATGGAAATCAAAAGAAAGCTGGAGTAGCTATACTCATATCAGATAAAATAGAATTTAAAATAAAGAATGTTACAAGAGACAAGGAAGGACACTACATAATGATCAAGGGATCAATCCAAGAAGAAGATATAACAATTATAAATATATATGCACCCAACATAGGAGCACTTCAATACATAAGGCAACTGCTAACAGCTATAAAAGAGGAAATCGACAGTAACACAAAAATAGTGGGGGACTTTAACACCTCACTTACACCAATGGACAGATCATCCAAAATGAAAATAAATAAGGAAACAGAAGCTTTAAATGACACAATAGACCAGATAGATTTAATTGATATTTATAGGACATTCCATCCAAAAACAGCAGATTACACTTTCTTCTCAAGTGCGCACGGAACATTCTCCAGGATAGATCACATCTTGAGTCACAAATGAAGTCTCAGTAAATTTAAGAAAATTGAAATCATATCAAGGATCTTTTCTGACCACAATGCTATGAGTATAGAAATAAATTACAGCGAAAAAAACGTGAAAAGCACAAATGCATGGAGGCTAAAAAATACGTTAGTAAATAACCAAGAGATCACTGAAGAAATGAAAGAGGAAATCAAAAAATACCTAGAGACAAATGACAATGAAAACACGACGATCCAAAACCTATGGGATGCAGCAAAAGCAGTTCTAAGAGAGAAGTTTATAGCTATAAAAGCCTACCTAAAGAAACAAGAAAAATCTCAAGTAAACAAACTAACCTTACACCTAAAGGAACTAGAGAAAGAAGAACCAACAAAACCCAAAGTTAGCAGAAGGAAGGAAATCATAAAGATCAGAGCAGAAATAAATGAAATAGAAACAAAGAAAATAATAGCAAAGATCAATAAAACTAAAAGCTGGTTCTTTGAGAAGATAAACAAAATTGATAAGCCATTAGCCAGACTCATCAAGAAAAAGAGGGAGAGGACTCAAATCAATAAAATTAGAAATGAAAAAGGAGAAGTTACAACAGATACCACAGAAATACACCGCATCCTAAGAGACTACTACAAGCAATTCTATGCCAATAAAATGGACAACCTGGAAGAAATGGACAAATTCTTAGAAAGCTATAACTTTCCAAGACTGAACTAGGAAGAAACAGAAAATATGAACAGACCAATCACAAGTAATGAAATTGAAACTGTGATTAAAAATCTTCCAACAAACAAAAGTCCAGGACCAGATGGCTTCACAGGTGAATTCTATCAAACATTTAGAGAAGAGCTAACACCCATCCTTCTCAAACTCTTCCAAAAAATTTCAGAGGAAGGAACACTCCCAAACTCATTCTATGAGGCCACCATGACCCTGCTACCAAAACCAGACAAAGATACTACAAAAAAAGAAAATTACAGACCAATACCACTGATGAATACAGATGCAAAAATCCTCAACAAAATACTAGCAAACAGAATCCAACAACACATTAAAAGGATCATACACCATGATCAAGTGGGATTTATCCCAGGGATGCAAGGATTCTTCAATATACTCAAATCAATCAATGTGATACACCATATTAACAAACTGAAGAATAAAAACCATATGATCATCTCAATAGATGCAGAAAAAGCTTTTGACAAAATTCAACACCCATTTATGATAAAAACTCTCCGGAAAGTGGGCATAGAGGGAACCTACCTCAACATAACAAACCCTCTTGCACTGTTGGTGGGAATGTAAATTGATACAGCCACTATGGAGAACAGTATGGAGGTTCCTTAAAAAACTAAAAATAGAATTACCATACGACCCAGCAATCCCACTACTGGGCATATACTCTGAGAAAACTATAATTCAAAAAGAGTCATGTACCAAAATGTTCATTGCAGCTCTATTTACAATAGCCAGGACATGGAAGCAACCTAAGTGTCCATCATCGGATGAATGGATAAAGAAGCTGTGGAACATATATACAATGGAATATTACTCAGCCATAAAAAGAAACGAAATTGAGGTATTTGTAGTGAGGTGGATGGACCTAGAGTCTGTCATACAGAGTGAAGTAAGTCAGAAAGAGAAAAACAAATACCGTATGCTAACACATATATGTGGAATCTAAGGGAAAATAAAGGTCATGAAGAACCTAGTGGCAAGACAGGAATAAAGACACAGACCTACTAGAGAATGGACTTGAGGATATGGGGAGGGGGAGGGGTAAGATGTGACAGGGTGAGAGAGTGGCTTTGACATATATACACTACCAAATGTAAAATAGATAGCTAGTGGGAAGCAGCCGCATAGCACAGGGAGATCAGCTCGGTGCTTTGTGACCACCTAGAGGGGTGGGAGGGAGGGAGATGCAAGAGGGAAGAGATATGGGATCATATGTATATGTCTAACTGATTCACTTTGTTATAAAGCAGAAACTAACACACCATTGTAAAGCAATTATACTCCAATAGAGATGTTTAAAAAAAAATAAAACTAAAAATAGATTTACCATATGATCCAGCAATCCCACTACTGGGTGTATACCCAGAGAAAACCATATTTCAAAAAGACACATGCACCCCAATGTTCCTTGCAGCACTATTTACAATAGCCAGGTCATGGAAGCAACCTAAATGCCCATCTACAGCCGAATGGATAAAGAAGATGTGGTACATATATACAATGGAATATTACTCAGCCATAAAAAGGAACGAAATTGAGTCATTTGTTGAGATGTGGATGGATCTAGAGACTGTCATACAGAGTGAAGTAAGTCAGAAAGAGAAAAACAAATATTGTATATTAACGCATGTATGTGGAACCTAGAAAATGGTACAGATGAGCCGGTTTGCAGGGCAGAAGTTGAGACACAGATGTAAAGAACAGACATATGGACACCAAGGGGGGAAAACTGCGGTGGGGTGGGGATGGTGGTGTGCTGAATTGGGCGATTGGGATTGACTTGTATACACTGATGTGTATAAAATTGATGACTAATAAGAACCTGCAGTATAAAACAACAACCACAACAAAAAAATACATAGGCAGACTGGATTTAAAAAAAAACACAAACCTGCAGTAGGCTGCCTACAAGAGATTCACTTCAGGATCAAAGACCCACACAGACTGAAAGTGACGGTTTAGAAGAAGATATTTTATGCAAATGGAATGGCAAGAAAGCAGGCGTAGAAATAGTCATATCAGACAAAATAGACTTTAAAACAAAGTCTGTAAAGACAGACAATAAGGGTGTTATATAATGATAAAGGGATCAATACAAGTAGAGGATACTACACTTGTTAACATATATGCACCCAACATAGAAGCACCTAAACATATACAATAAATACTAATGGACATAAAGTGAGAAACTGACAGAAATACAAAAATAGTAGGAGGCTTTAACACCCCACTGACATCAATGGACAGATCTTCCAAACAGAAAATCAATAACGCAATGGAGGTCCTAAATGACACAATAGATCAGTGGGATTTAACTGACATCTATAGGACACTGCATCCAAAAAAATTTAAAAAGTACACACTAGGTCACATAACAAGCCTCAACAAATTTAAGAGGATAGAAGTTATTTCAAGCACCTATTCTGACCACAATGGTATGAAACTAGAAATCAAACACAGAAATAAAAATGGGAAAAGAACAAACAAATGGAGACTGAAAAACATCCTATTTAAAAAAGCAATAGGAAAATGATGAAATTGAAGAAGAAATCAGAAAATACCTCAAGCCAAATGACAATGAAAACACAACCTTACAAAACCTATTGGATGCATCAAAAGTAGTTCTAAAAGGGAAGTTCACAGCAATACAGGCCTTCCACAAAAAAAAACAAAAAACAAAAAAAACAAACAAAAGAAACCTGAAATAAACAATCTAACCTACCACCTAAAGGAGTTTGAAAAAAAACAAAACCCAAACTCAGCAGAAGGAAGGAAATAATAAAGATCAGAGAGGAAATAAATAAAATGGAGATTTAAAAAAAACAGTAGAAAAGATCAATTGAAACCAAGATCTGGTTTTTTGAAATGATAAACAAAATTGACAAACCTCTAGCCAGGTTCACGAAGAAGAAAAGAGAGAGGACCAAATTAAAATAAGAAATGGAAGAGGAGAAATAACAACTGTTACCACAGAAATACAAAAAATCATAAAAGAATACTGTGTACAGTTATATTCCAACAAATTGGACAACCTAGAAGAAATGGACAAATTTCTAGAAACATACAGCCTGCCAAAACTGAGCCAAAAAGAAACAGATAATTTGAACAGACAGATCACCAAAAGTTAAATAGAATCTGTTAAAAAAAAAAAGACTCCCTGCAAACAAAAGTCCAGGACCAGAGAGATTTACTGGGGAATTCTACCCAACATACAAAGAAGAACTTATACCTATCCTTCTCAAAATATTCCAAAAGACTGAAGATGAGGAAACACTGCCAAATTCATTTTATAAAGCCACCATCACCTTGATACCTAAACCAAATACACTCAAAAAAAGCAAATTACAGGACAATTATCTTTGATGAATATAGATGCAAAAACCCTCAACCAAATATTAGCAAACCAAATCCAACAATATATAAAAAGGATCATGCACCATGGTCAAGTTGGATCAATTCCAGGGTCACAAGGATAGCTCAACATACAGAAATCAATTAATGTGATACATCACATGAACAAAAGGAAAGACAAAAAAAAAAAAAAGAAAGAAACATGGTCATCTCAAAAGATGCAGAAGAACAATTTGACAAAATTCAATATACATTCATGATAAAGACTCTCACCAAAGTGGGTATAGAGGGAACATGCCTCAACATAATAAAAGCCATTTACAACAAACCCATAGCCCACATAATACTTGACAGTGAAAAGCTGAAAGCCTTCTCGCTAAATTCAGGAACAAGACAAGGATACCCGCTCTCACCATTTCTATTCAACATAGTTTTGGAAGTCCTAGCCACAGCAATCAGAGAAGAAAAAGAAAGGTATCCAAATTGGAAAAGGAGACGTTAAACTATTTGCAGATGACTCTAGAGAACCCTAAAGTCTCCACACAAAATTATTAGAACTAATAAATTAATTTAGCAATGTAGTAGGATACAAGATTAATATATAGAAATCTGTTGCATTTCTTTACACTAACAATGCAATATCAGAAAGTAAAAAAAAAAAAAAGTGCCATTTTAAATTGAGTCAAAAACAAAACAAAACAAAAAACCCTAGGAATAAACTTAACCAAGGAAGTGAAAGACCTATATGCTGAAACCTATAAAACGTTGATAAAGAAAACTGAAGATGATTCAAAGAAATGGAAAGATATCTCATGCTCTTGGACTAGAAGAATTAATATTGTTAAAATGGCCATGCTACCCAAAGGAATCTACAGAGTTAATGTCATCCCTATCACAATACCCATGACATTTTAATCAGAATTAGAACAAATAATCCTAAAATGTATATGGAAACATAAAAAAAAACAGAATTTTCAAAGCAATCCTGAGGAAGAAGAACAAAGTTGGAGACATAACTCTTCCAGACTTCAGACTATACTACAAAGCTACAGTAATCAGAACAGCATGGTATTGGCACAAAAATAGACATAGATCAATGGAACAGAATAGAGAGCCCAGAAATAAATTCACACACCTAAGGTCAAATAATCTACGACAAAGGAGGCAAGGCTATACAATGGAGAAAAGACAGTCTCTTCAACAAGTAGTGTAGGTAAAGCTGCACAGCTACATGTAAGTCAATGAAATTAGAACACTCCCTCACACCAAATACAAAAATAAACTCAAAATGGTTTTAAGACCTAAATATGGGCTTCCCTGGTGGCACAGTGGTTAAGAGTCCCCCTGCCAACGCAGGGGTCGTGGGTTCAAGCTCTGGTCTGGGAGGATCCCGCATGCCACAGAGCAACTAAGCCTGTGTGCCACAACTACTGAGGTTGTGCTCTAGAGCCCTTGAGCCACAACTACTGAGCCCGCGTGCCACAACTACTGAAGCCCACAGCCCTAGAGCCTGTGCTCCACAGCAAGAGAAGCCACCACAATGAGAAGCCCATGCACCACAACAAAGAGTACTCCCCGCTCGCTGCAACTAGAGAAAAGTTCGTGTGCAGCAATGAAGACCCAACACAGCCAAATAAATAAAGAAAAAGAAAAAAAAAGACCTAAATATAAGACATGACACTATTAAAACCCCTAGAAGAGAACATAGGCAAAACATTCTTGTATGTAAATCATAGCAGTATTTTCTTACATCAGTCTCCCAAGGCAAAAGAAATTAAAGCAAAAATTAAAAAATGGGACCTAATCAAACTTATAAGCTTTTGCACAGCAAAGGAAACCATCAACAAAACAAAAAGACAACCTACAGAATGGAAGAAAATATTTTCAAACAATGCAACTGACAAAGGTTTAATATCCAAAATATACAAACAGCTCATACAACTCAATAGCAAAAAAACAAACAACCCAATCAAAATATGTGCAGAAGACCGAAATAGACATTTCTCCAAAGAAGACATACAGGTGGCCAAAAGGCACATGAAAAGATGCTCAACATTGCTAATTATCAGAGAAATGCAAATCAAAATCACAATGAGGTATCACTTCACACAGGTCAGAATGGCCATCATCAAAATGTCTACAGATAATAAATGCTGGAGAGGTTGTGGAAAAAGTGAAGCCTACTACACTGTTGGTAGGAATATAAATTGGCATAGCCACTAGGGAAAAAAAAATCTAGAGGTTCCTTAAAAAAAACTAAAAATTGAGTTATCATAAGATCCAGCAATCTCACTCCTGAGCATATACCCAGAAAAGATGAAAAATCTAATTTGGTAAGACACACACACCCCAATTCTCATAGCAGCACTATTTACAATAGCCAAGACATGGAAACAACCCCAGTGCCCAACAACAGATGATTGGCTTATGAAGATATGGTATATATATACAATGGAATATTACTCAGCCATAAAAAAGAATGAAATATTGCCATTTTCAGCAACATGGATGAACCTAGAGATGATCATACTCAGTGAAGTAAGTCAGACAGAAAAAGACAAATATTATATGATATCAGTTACGTGTGGAATATAAAAAATAATACAAATGAATCTACATACAAAGCAGAAACAGACTCTGGACATAGAAGGGTAAAGTAACCAGGGGGAAGGGATAAATTAGGGGTATGAGAGTAACAGATACAAACTACTATACATAAAATAGATAAGCATCAAGGAATTACTGTACTGCATAGCGAATTATACCCAATATCTTGTAATAACCTATAATGGAAAGTAATCTGAAATATACATATATATATGTATATATGTGTTTGTGTATGTATGAACGGAATCATTTTGCTGTATACCTGAAACTAACACAATATTGTAAATCAACTATACCTCATTTAAAAAAAAGAAAGGCTACCAGTCTACTTTGAGCTTATTAATCAAGGGAACAAGAGAGACTGTTAGATCAGGCTATAGAAAGACGCTGGGGTCAGATCTTGACCAGACTCTGTTGGAGGCCTAAGTATCTTTGTTTATTTCTTATATTCATGTGAAGTCATTAGTTTTTAAGTGCCAGAGTGATATAATGTAATTCTTAGTATGTAAGTTCATTTTGACTATTGTGTGGAAAATGAATTATATGAAGGAAAAAGTGGAGGCAGGGTGACCAATTAGTAGTTGCTTGCAGTTTTTCAGGTGAGAGTTGACGACAGCTTTGATTGGGGTGATAATCATGGAGGTGGTGAGAAATGGACAGATCCAACATGTATCTTGATGGTGGAATTTACAAGATTTGCTGACAGAATGGAAGGTGAAGAAAAGAGAGCAAATCAAGAATGACTCTCAGGTCTTGATCTGAACAAGTGGAGGAATTGTGACACAATTTATCAACATGGGGTATGCTGTGGGAGGAACAGATTTGGGCGGAAAATATCAAGAGTTCTGTTTTGGTCATGTTCTACTTGAAGGGCCCATAAGATCTAAGTGGAGACATTGAATTGGCAATCAGGTAAATGAATCTGGAGTCCCAGGGAGACATCAGGGCTGGATATGTACATTTAGGAGTCAGAATATAGATGGTAAATAAAACCATGGAGCTGGATGAGATCATTTAGGGAAAGAGTCTGTTAATTTTGTCTCTTGCCTGCTCCAGCCCCACACTGGAATGTAAGTTCCATGAGGGCAGGTATTTCTATTTACTGGCAATTCTTTAGTGCCTATATTTGTTCACTTATTAAAAGTTCATTGAATGTGTAGAATGAATGATTTTAAGTTTCTCATTAAATACCTCTCAATCGATGGCACTTGGGCCCACCCTAGCCTCCTATCCCTTGTTTCTTTTTTTTTTTTAACTATATAAATTTCAGGTAACAACATTATAATTTGACATCTGTATACACTAATCTGTTTTGAGTTTGTTTTTGTTTTGTTTTATTTATTTGTTTTGTTTTGTTTTAGATTCCACATATGCGTGAAATCATACAGTATTTGTGTTTCTTCATTTGACTTATTTCACTTAGCATAATACTTTCAAGGTCCATCCATGTTGTGAGAAATGGCAGGAATTCATTCTTTTTTATGACCGAGTAGTACTTCACTGTGTATTTATACTGCATCTTCTTTATCCATTCATCCACTGATGGACACTTAGCTTGTTTCCATATCTTGGCTATTGTGAATAATGCTGCAATGAACATAGGGGTACATATCTTTTCGAATTAGTGTTTTTGTGTTCTTTGGGTAAACACCCAGAAGTAGAATAGCTGGGTCATATGACAGTTCTAGTCTTACTTTTTTGAGGAATCTCCATACTGTTTTCCATAGTGGCCGCAGCAATTTACATTCCCACAAAAAGTGCACAGGGTTCCCTTTTCTCCACATCCTTTCCAACATTTGTTATTTCTTGTCTTTTTGATAATAGCCATTCTGACAGGTGTGAGGTGATACCTCATTGTGGTTTTGATTTGCATTTCCCTGATAATTAGTGATGTTAAGCATCTTTTCATGTGCCTGTTGGCCATCTGCATGTCTTCTTTGGGAAAATGTCTATTCAGGTCCTCTGCCCATTTTTTAATCAGGTCGTTTGATTTCTTTGTTGTTGAGTTGTATGAGTTCTTTATATATTTTGGATATTAACTCCTTATCAAATATATGATTTGCAAATATCTTCTCCCATTCAGTATGTTTCTTTATTCTTTCTTGTTTCTCTCATAAGGAGTCATATTCAGTCATGATAATAACAGCCATCACATCTCCAAGTTTCAGGGAAAGTTACTATCTGGTCACATCTGCCTCTCGTGATGTGTTCTTCTCTGTGAGTTTCCTTTGCCTAGGCCTTGTGACTTTTTTTACTTGCCACCACTCCCAATTCTTTGCCCTATTACTCAAACGTAGAGGGAACTTGTAAAATTGAACTCCTCACGGGCTATCTGAATTGAGGTCAGGTTGAGAATTGGCAAAGTCTGCCTGGAGAGGCAAAATAGGATAAATGCACTCATGCTTGATTTTATCACACTCCTCTAGGCAAATCCAGCTCGCTGCTTGTGCATAGCCTGGGCTGCTTAAATTTATTATCTAGAACTTGTAACTCCAGTAAACATTCCCAGGATCCTTGTAATCCAATTGCACTGTATAATTTTCTTCAGATACTTTAAAAACCAGTCCTTATTGCATGTCCAATCTGAGTGCCACCAAGCATGATGCGACACTGAGAATGCTTCAAAGCAGACTTATGTTGGTTCAAGACAGTACTCAGTGACAGTGCTGTTAGAAGCTGCCTTCCCTGGGCTATTTCTCTTTATAAGAAGCTCACTGAACAACCTAAAACAGTCAGATGGCTGGTTTTACTGTGGACTAAGAACGTTATTTGCTTTAAAAATGGATAGCAGTTTAAGAGGCCATACAGCCTGCAGTGGAGTGCAAATAGTCATTTTCTAGATTGGTTGGTCCGACCTAACTCAACAGGGACTAAGTCACATTAAATAGAAAAAGAAAGAGAGACATGCCTCTGACCTGGGTTAATGCAATAACTCCTTATATGGACTTGTGGACTCTCATCTCTTCCATGCGTGTGTTCTCTAGGTCACTGTCAGATAAATTTCTTACTGGGCTATTCACATGCGTAAAAACCTCTAGTGGCTTCCCCACAGCCTACCAGCTCCTGAATTCCTCTGACAGCCTTTCAAGACCAGCATCATCTGACTCCACCTTGCTGCCTAGTAAAATCCTATCCCTCTCAACACCACCATCTCACACACACACACACACACACACACACACACACACACACACACACACACACACACACACACACACACACACACACACACACCTCTTCTGTTTACATAGGCTGCTCCACTACCAGTCCCTTTCCTCCATCCTGGTGCCAATGTTATGCTCATTCCCACTTCTGTGACTTTGCTTACCCTGTAGCCTCGATCTGGAATACTTTCTCCTCTTTGTGTCAACTGAAATCTTGCATTGCTTTTAAGACCTACGTTAAAGCCAACCTTTTCTGCGGAATCCAGCCCATCTTCCTTCCTCATGGTTCCCTGGTTCTCTCATATATCTTTCATGTATACATTTTATTGCCCATCTTAAACTCTGTCCTACCCATAATAAAGCTTTCTACTCCTTTTAAATCTTCCAGAATGCATATGAGGCTGGGCAAGCCACAGATACCTAATGAATCCTCACTGCGGGAATCTTAGCCTTCTTGACTCTTTCCCATAGGAAACAGTGAAGGGAAGACAGAGGCATAGCTCTGCCCCCCTCCCCCAGCGCCAGTATAATTAGCGTGGTTCTCCTTTTAACCATTCTGTATATTGAGTTTCAGAGTAAGATTATATTTGAAAAAGAAGGGTTCTGTCAATTTTTTAAGTATGAAAACCACCAATATAGACCATTCATTGAATGTGTTGAATGAATGCAAATGGGGCCAGCACTGTGCTAAGCATTCCTATGTGCAGTTAGGAAAGGGTTGGAGTTATTAATGAATTCTACACACCAAGGACTTGGAAATGTAGAGGCAATGGGGAAGGACTTTCTGGGAACCAGAGTAACTCATTACCTAGTGTTTGATGTACTGAGAAGGTGCAGGTGTTGGCTGTCCGTCCCCGTTCTCTCAGGGGGAGGCGCATCAAGAGTAGGGCATCCCTTCCCTAGTGCATTTTACCAGCCCCTCTCCCATTGCCCAGTCCCTTGCCAGTTTTGCCACATCAGAATGATGGGGACCTTACTTTCTTGCATCTCGGAATCAAGCCAGACATATTGTGGTGCCGAGTCGGTTGTTTTCTGTTTTAAGCACCAGGCTCCCCTGTGGGCACTGGCATCTTTGCGTCTGCTCGCACAGCAGGCTGCCTCTTGACCCTCCAGGTCTACTGGGAGACTGAGTTGGCATCAGCAAACTGCTTTACCCATAATTCATTTCTGTAATACTGCACGCCAGGCACCTGAAGCAAAGTGTGTCCTGCTGCCACCACCACCAGGCAAAACTGAATCATGTGCAGACACCAACGCCCCAGGCTGCTGGCTAAGAATAAGATAAGCTCAAAATAACCTGCACTATCCCCAGCGGACCTTGTTGCCTGCCAGCCTCCTCTTTATCACTGCCTACGATTGGCTGAAGAGCCAGGTAGACAACTAGTTCCTGAGCCCTGAAATAACATTGACAACAGAGATAAATCTCCTGCCTGGGTTAGAGGCTCATCAAAGCTGAAGGAAAAGATGTTCAATCATTCTGGCACTTTCTCAGCTGCACTCAGGATTTCGAGTATGGGCTTCAGATTTTGGACTTCCCCTGTTCAGCTGGGTGGTGTGTGTATGTGAGTAGTGGAGGTTCGAACAGGGTGGGAGAGGTAATAGGCTTAGTGGCAGGGGAGAACCAGGAGGTCTGTGCCCATGAGCTCAGAGCTGCATTCTTGTACCCAGGCCCCTGGTCTCTATGAATAGACCTATATTCAGGCTGTCTGAATGACAACTACAGTTAAGATGTGCCTGGTTAGTGGGAAGCAAAGGTTGCTAAGGATGGGGGCACCTCTCTGCCCATGAGAAGTCACACTACTCTATACCACCTCCTCCAGATCTGGGGGTACCTTTTCTAAGAGTGAACATAAAGCAGGGGGTGAAGGCTTTGGTGTTTCCTAATCTGAGTCCCACCTATTGAACAATCTGACAGCTGAGCTCTCCCAGGGCCCTGACTCATCACTCTCGTGGTTCCCCTCAACTTTCACCTCAGAAGAGGTATTTTCCTCCTCTTAGTGCCTAATGGTGGTACCATAGGATGGATTAAGTACTTGACTCTACCCAGCTAAAAGGAAGTTGTTACTGGTTCTTCTAGGATTAGAAGACTTATCAATAACAAGAAGTAGGGATGTATGGGTAGGGATGTATGGGTAAGACAGGAGACCTTACTGACCTTAAATGACCTGTGATATCAAAACCAGGGATTCTCAATAGGAACAGGGAGCAAAGCAGTAGAGCATGAATATTATGAAAAATATGCCAATGTTATTATGATCCTCACCTTTAACTTTATATCCATGCATTAGCAAGTTACTCTTATTAATTTCCTAATTCACTGAAGAGACAAAAATGGCCCAGATAAGTAACATGACCTACAAAAGGTCACCTAGCTGAGAGCCATGCCAGAACCTGCCTGTATTCTCAAGTTCTTACGTACCCATCACTGTTGACCCACTTAAACCTCTGACCATGAGAATAAGTGACTTAGAGCAACCATCATCCAGCACTGAGAACCAGGGCTTGCAAGCAATCTTCCTTGACATGAGTATTAATCAGCTCAGGCTACCATAACAAAATGCCACAGACTGGGTGGCTTAAACAATAGAAATTTATTTTCTCACAGTTATGGAGGTTAGAAGTCCAAGATTAAGGTGTCAGCAGGATTGACTTCTCCTGAGGTCCCTTTCCTTAGCTTGCAGATGACCACCTTCTTGCTCTGCTTACGTGGCCTATTCTTTTATGCACGTGCCTCCTGGTGTCTCTTCCTTTTTTTTTTGTAAGGACACTAGTCCTACTGGATTAGGGCCCTACCCCATGATCTTATTTATCCTTAATTACCTCTCTAAAGGCCCTATCTCCAGATAGAGTCACATTGGGAGTTAGGGCTTAAACATATGAATTTTGGGGGGACACAAGGTCAGTCCAAAACAACATGAAAACTCTGTGACAACTGGGTACAAAGAATATTTATCCCCACTCACCCTGCATCTATGCAACTGCATTTCAATCTTCCTTCCCAACCCCATGCCACAAAGAACCTTCCTCCACACCTCTATAACCATCACTGCTGCTTCCACAAGTCACATTCCTTCCACTCTTCTCCAGCCCCAAAACACCCTGTCCCCAGTTCTTCTGTCTGGTCCTGGGGCTATGTCTTCTGCATGTATTTTTCATATATGGGTTCTGTGCTCCCCAGAAACCCTATTAGCTCCTTAAGGGCATAGCCCAAATGTCCTGTTTCTTTTGGAGCCCAAGAACAGGTAGCAAATATCTGGGCGCACAGAGGGCACATGTACTAAAACCACGTTATGCCCTGTTTAATGACATTACATGAAATGACAGTAAATGTCACAGCACTCCAGAAATGTTGACTAAGTGACTGCCGAGGGACAGGAACAGGGCCACCTCGTCCTCCTTACTGCTCCCTTTTTTAGTCTTTTCCAAACACCATGGAAAAGGTCTTGCTCTCTGCTTCTGTTAGACAGTTCTATTTTCTGCCCTTACACTCTAGGCAGTGAGAAACTCAAATAAGAATAAAGGGCATTTATCTCACTCTGAGAGGCTGAGGGTTTTTTTTTTTTGTTTTTTTTTTTGTTTTTTTTTTGCTGCTGCTGCAGCTCTGGGGCTCTTACCCTCCCAAACCAAACAGCTAAATAACAAAAAATGAAATTAGGAATAGGGGGCAGGGGAAGGGAAGGAAGGAGGAAGAAAGGAAAGGAATGGAGGTAGAAGGGAAAGCCAAGCCAACATTACAGCGCCATGCTGCCCTGCCTGCTGAGAACAGGAAGGGAGCTACCTTCTACGAAGCACCTGTAAATAGAGCCTTTGTCTGATCATGTTAAAAGCGTAACTTCATCATCTGGTTCCTCATCAACCCAAGAATGAGGGCAGCAAGTGCCTAGTGGTTTATTTTTACCTCTGATATCACATCCCAGATCCCAGAGGGAGCCCAGCCTGGCTTATTTAAGACCACACAACGTTGCTATTAAACTCGTGTGTGCCTGAGCGACCCTTCCTATCTGCTGTAGGGGAAGAGACAACCAAAGCTGAACCTTGGCTGTCTGGCCCTTGTCTTCCAGCCAGTAGTTTAATAGTAGCAGTGAACCAGAGAAGAGGCTCAGTGACACTCCAAGTCCAGTGAGCACATTGAGCAATTGCGCCTGGCCCAGTGAGCTGATTTGTCACCAGTTAACAGGTCTGGAGTACTTACTGGACACGAGACTTTGCATTAGGGACAGTGGGCCTTTTCCATGGAGACGACATGATCTACGCCTTCAGGAGCTCCATGATCCTGGGACAAAATTAATTCATTAATATATTAGTTGTTATTGCTGCCTAACAAATCACCATCAACTTTGTGGCTTAAAATAATACCCATTTATTAGTGCGCAATTCTGTAGGTCAGAAGTGCAGCATGGTGTGACGGGAACCTCTGCTCAGGGTCTTACACACTGTCAGCTGAGCTGCATTCTCATCTGGAAGCCCCGAGCTCTCTTCCAGAGTCGAGTTCCTTGCAGTTACAGGACTGAGGTCCCTGTCTCTGTGCTGTCAGCCAGGGGGCCACTCTCTGCTCCCAGAGGCCCCTTCCATATTCAAACCTGCAACAGCATTTCACATCCTTTTCATGCTTCGACTATCTCTAACTTCCCCTTCTGCCTTTCCTTTCTGCCACCAGCTGAAAAAAGTTTTCTGCTTTTATGGGCTCATGTGAGTAGATTAGGCTCACTCGGATAATCGCCCTAACTAAAGGTCAGCTGTGCCATATAATAATATAATCACAGGAGGGATATCTCATTATATTAGAAGCTCAAACTGGATGTATTTTTAGAATTCTTCCTACCACAAGTAATAAAAGGACACTTGTATGTGTGTGTGCACCCACATCCACTCTTTTCCCTTCCCTCGTCACCATTCACAGTTTTGCAGACCTGTGAGTCCATAAATCAATACACTTCCAGGATCTAGCAATAGTCAGAATTTTCCCCAACCTCTCCTTTTTTTTTGGTATGATTTTGGAAATAGATCTTACTGTTCCCTTCACTTCAGTACTAGTGCAGTCCTTGACTTTAGACCACAAAAGGGTGAATTTACAGTTATGGTAGAGTACTACCTTGAGAGCAAATTCTCCCTCTTGGTTGGTCAGAAGAATGGAAACTGTTTTGTTGTTGTTGGTTTTACAGAAGTGCTCAGTGGTGTGTAGCAGTGGGTGGTGACCATTTACATTTCACAAGTTCCCTGAAACCCCAAATCTCTTTGAGCTGCTGATTTTGAAAGTACTTCCACTTATCTAAATGCTCATGATTTTTCTATTATTTAGAAATAAAATAGGTTTCTGGCTATTGTCACATTTGATAGTCTAAAATACAAATTCAAAAAGAAAATTGTGCACAAGTGAAGACGTGAAAGCAGGATATGTTAAAGTTATGGTGCAGCTGGGAATCAGGTTGAACAGAAGGCTACTGCCCATGCATTGCTGTGATTTCCAGAAGAAAAGGGACATGCATTATTCTTCAGAACCCAACCCAATAGAAATATGATTATGTTTGAATGGTAGTATGCCAGCCCTGCAAATGACAATAGTCCTTGAAACTTAAGGTGTGAGAGGATTCTAGCCTAAAAGCAACCAGGGAAAGATAAATTACTGAGGATGGCCCTCATATATACCTTCAGCCTATATCTGAGTTATTCTTTATACTTATGCATATATACCATGGATATTTACATGGATTCTTTTGAGTTTCCCAACTACCCTGTAAAAGGACTGGCTACGCAAAAAAAGGGGAAAAAAACCTCTTTCTAAATTTGCTAATTGAAAACAACCTTAGTCTGGCAAGAGTTTAGAGTTAGGAAAGACAATTTTGTTGTTAATGAGTTAATGGTCTACACTACTGCTGACTCAGACCTAAAAGCATGGTGTGGAGATGTGCTCGTCCTGGCTGAGAGAGCAAAACTGTGAAAGAGCTTAGAGATCTGTGGGGAAGTATACTGTCAGAGAAAGGAAAGCTTGCATAGCAATGAGATAGGTCCTTTTTCCTAGGTTGTATTCCAAAGAGTTTAGAGTTTGGTTCAGGATCCTGGAATGCTACTGAGTCAGAATTTTGTATAAATAATGAGAGCGTGTCTGACCTAGAAAAGAGAGATGAAGTGTATAAAGTTCAGCCAAAAAGACCTTTGCATTTGGGCGCAGGGAGCAAGGAAGCTGAGACAGAAATGTGGCATTAGACTGGGGGAAATAGAGACTTTACTCTTAAAGGACGCACACAAAATTTCACATGCTCCAGGACCCAGGGCAAAAGCAGTAATTGGATAGGAAGCTGGGTCAGACCTACCTGCTGGTCTTGGAGGGTCTCCCGGAGAGGTAGAAGGCAACTGCAGCTCACCCTGGGAACATAGACACTGGCGGCAACCATTTTCGCGAGCTCCTTTTATCGCGGGGGTACTGGTGCTCCTCCCTCTAGCTTATTAGCCCCAGGACCAAGCCCTACCCTGGCCCAACAGCCTGCAGGCACCAGTGCTGTGATGCCTCAGGCCAACTAACTAGCTGGGGAGGGACACATCCCCAGTCATCAGCAGACAAGCTACCTAGACCCCCTGAGCCCACAGCTGCCAACTCTGGACATGGCCCTGCCCACCAGAGGGCCCAGGACCCAGCTCCACCCACCAGGCCAGAATCCCCTGAGCCCTGGCCCCGCCCTCCAGGAAGCTTATTCTAGCCTCTGGACCAGCCTCACCCACTAGGGGGCAGACACCAGACGCAAGAAAACCACAGTCCTACAGCCTGTGGACCCAGCCTGCTTATCAGTAGGCCAGACCCTGCCCTTAGACCAGCTGCGCCCGGATACCTTTCATTTTGGCCGACTAGCAAGCCAATTAGCAGGCCAATACAAGCTTCGGGACACTCCAGACCCCATACCCAACTGTGTCAAGAAGTTCCTCCTCCCCACCACCAGTGATTTGACACCTACTCTGGTTACCTCAGGCCCTGCAACTAGACTTTAGGACCCAGTTCTGCCTGCCAGTAATCCAGCACTAACCCCAGGACCTGGCTTCACCCACCAGTGGGTGGGCAACAGCCCCAGAGTCTTCTAGACACTGACTCTGCCCACTAGTAAGCCAGCACTAGCCTAGAGTTATTACTTTGGGAGTCATCAATATTTAAGTCAGTGGTTCTCAATCACAGCTGCACATCAAAATCACATAGTGACCTATAAAATTTATATATGTCCAGGCCTTACCCTAAACCAATTAAATTAGAACCTCTGAAAGTGGGCCTAGGCATTAGCAGTTTTAACTCTCCAGCTGATTCCAATTTGCAATCACCATTGAGAACCACTGGCATAGATCAGTGCTTCTCAAACTTTAATGGATATGAATCACCTGGGGATTTTGCTAAAAGGCAGATTATGATTCAGTACACCTGGGGTGGGGCCCAAGATTCTAAATCTCTAATGCACTCCCATGATTTTGGACTATAGCTCACACTTTGAGTAGCAAGGGTATAGATAATATTTAAAGCCATGAAATTGGATGAACTCATCAAGGGAGTGGGTATAGACAGAGAAAATGCAAGAACAGTTATTGTTTTTCTTTGTCAACAGTTGGGACCAGGCAGATTATTAAATTTAACAAGGATTAATTAAGATTTTGTCAGACAAATATATATATTACAGGGTGAGCAGGGGGCAAAAGAGTGGCACATTTATTCAAGAGGTGATTACACTGATGAACTATGGACTTTGGATTGGGTAAGTAGGATGGGATCCAAGAGTTGATAGAGTGGGGATATTAAAAAACATGAGCTGAAAGAATAAGAAGTGTGGTCAGGAATGGGAGGCTGGAAATCTGGATTTTGGTGATGGTGCACTTATTGCCAACGTCAAAAGTGGGAGCAGCAGAGCTTGAATGGAAGAAAAATATCATCGGAGGTAAGGAAGTCAAAGAACTGAGAGGCCAAGAAGTTGGCAGAGTGGTTCATGTGGATGTTAAAGTTTCCAAAAGGATGACAGAAATAGGAATGAAAAAAAAAAGAAAGTGAGCCAGGTGCTGAAGTCTTCAATGAATGAGAGATGACAAGGGGGTCAGAAGATGATGTCAACAATGAAGATGCAATACTCTGGTCTAGCAGCCCCCAGAGATTCTGACTCAGTTGGACTGGGGTGGGACATAAGCATCAAACTTTAAAAAAAAAATCTTCTCAGAGCAATCTGATGTGAACCAGGATTCAAAATTACTGTGTTGGAATAATCAGTGCAAAATGAAAGGTATTGGGCCACTGGATGGTACATGCTTTCTATAGATCCTGGGGAGTGCAAAGGCCAACAGCAGATAGGAGATGCTGTCTTAGAAAGTTTTGTAAACTCAGAGAAGTAACTTGCCCAAGGACACATAGCTTGGAAATGTCTGGGCTGGGATTCAAACCTTGATCTGTCTGACTCCAAAACCAAACCTGAACTGTTTTCACTTTACCATGTTGTCTGGGGTGGCGCAGGGGGGGGTAGTATTTTAGCTTGATATACAAAGAGATATCTCAGAAAAAAAATACAAAGTTTCCCCAAATGGGATTCTGATAGGCCACAGTGGAGGGAGGCAATGTGTCTCTGGAATGATTCCCATGTTTACCTCTTCATCTACCCCTCTTTATTCCCCTTGATCTTTCTACCAGCTTTGTTTCCTTTCTGTAGTTGCCACCACCTCTTCAGGAAGTAGAGGCACTACATGAAAAGGAGCCAACATCATGGGCTGCCCTCATGGATGCCAGGTGGCCTTGATGCTCTCCTCTCCCAAGTACTGTTCTCTGGAGCCTCCTTTCTGGAGAGGGAGGAAGAACCAGGATACAGTGCTGCAGTCAAAACCAAGCATTTTGTCTCCCCCTACTTCTGCCTCCTGACATATCAGCAGCTCTGTATAATGAAAATCTAAACCATTTGTGTGCACACATAGCAACTGTTTATTTGCTGTTAGCTTTGAAGACTCAGTGGGGGTTCGATGCCTTTAGAGAAGAGATCAGCACTGGGAGAGTCTAATCTCATAAGCAGACGAAATGAAAATTGAAGCTGAAAATACATCTCTCTATATCTGAAATAGAGGCCAGTAATAAATATCCTTCAACTGCAGCCCCCCTCCAGATCAGAAAATGCTTTTAAACCAGGGACACAGAGCAGAGATGACTCCTTGTAAGGGTGCTGCCTTCTGTCTGCTAAGAAAGCTTTACTAGGTCTGGTTAGAGATTGATGGTGAGTTCTAGAAATAGCACAACTTTCCCCTCAAGCCACAAAGTGTGTTGCCTGCCATCTTTTACAAAATGCATTCACTATTAGTTTTCTTGAAACTTCCATTTTTTTCCTCACCGACAGACTGCCTTGGGACTAAATACAATCCTGAAGCTTCTCCACATTAGTATTTCTACCAAGAGTGAATGCCAGATTGAAGACAGTGTCCTTATCACATTATGAAGGGGCCAGACCTCCCTCTTAGTCCAACTTGTTGGACAATTTATAAAGCCTCTGCTTGCTTCTTCATCCCCTCATCCAACCCAAAACTCATATTACCACCTACTCTTGCAGGAGCTCAGAGGCCAGAGCCTGTCCATATTGGTTCAGGGCACATGCCCCTGCAAGGCGGGAACCCACTGCCTGGAAGTCATCAGCATCTGAAAATCAATGGAGGAAGCTACTGCCCTGGGAACAGGGATAATGAGAGGTGACATTAGGGAGAAGGCATCACTCAAGACAGACCTGAATGACCTGACACTTGCAGTATACCAAGGGCCACCCAAAGTGGAGAAATTGTAACCCTACAGACACAGAGACATGCCAAATGGGTGAGTACTGTCCATCTGACATTCTTTCCTGAGGGAATATCCTGCTAAATAGACTCTTAAGAAATAATCAGTTGGTTTTGAGCTAGGCTGGGTGAATAGCCTCCCACCTCTCACCCCTCTACACACAAGCTCTAAGTGGTTCCAAGAGTCAGAAAGGACTTTGCTCCTTCAGCCCTCCCCTGACCCATGGGCTCTCCTTCCTCTCTGCTTAACAGCAGCCAGAGGAGGCAGGCTTAGCTTCCAAGAGTCTGCTCTAGGCCACAGGGGAAAAAAAACAGGCTAGTCAGACATCTATGCAGAAACAATGCTTGGCAGGAAAGAAACCAGACACAGGTAGGGAGGAATTTGAATTCAAATTGAACAAGGGGCTGGATCCCTCTTTGAATATAAGCCCCTGCAGGCCTGGTTTCTTCACAGGAAAAAAAAAATCCCTTTTAAATCCTCTCCCCTTTCCCTGGAAGAGGAGAGAAACATGCCAGCTAATACCTTATACAAGGTGACAGTCATTTAAAATGGTTCTTTTGAATTAACCCCTTCCTGCTCAGTCTCCTCTCTAGGGTGTAACTACTTTACAGTGTGTTCAGGTATCTGGGCCACGGAGGGCAGCAAAGCATTGACTTCCCGGGAAGCAATGTGTAAGGCAAGCAATGTGTAGCATCGGGAGCTGAGAAAACTCACTGAGCTGTTATTTTCCATTGGCCGCTCACACCCCCAAGGTCCATTCTCTGCCCTTCTCCTCCATGCTCTGTGCCAAAGGAGGCTGACCTCAACGGACTGTAGCAACTGCCTTTTTTGCCAGCTGGCATCTGGCTGGGTCTGGCTAATGGTGGGCACTGGGAGGAGATCAGAGAGCGGGAAGAGAGGGAGATAAAATTTTGTGCCCCTGTCTGCCTCCTAGCTGTGTTACATTTGGGCGGAGTTCACACTGTGCTACCTAAAGACACAGCTCCTATCAGGCAGCCCCTCTTGCATGGCTACAGTTCTTGCTGGGTTCCAATAACACAGTTACTTCCCCTTGTCCCTTCAGTCTTTGGGGTGAAAACAGCTCCCCACCATGCATCGCCTCTGTATGCCTCACCATCGCTGTATATTCCCTGAATTTTACCCACACCACCATAAATAGCCCCTTCATTAAGCTCAGCTAGGTAAACTCCTTGAGTATACCATCTCTTTCCTGCCAATACCCTGACTTAAACACTTATATCACTTTCACAAATCCTATCCCGCAGAATTCCAGGTTCCCTAGCCTGAGAAGAAAGATCACCTGATCCGACTGCCTTTTCGAAAGAGACTGATCAGCATTTCCTCAAACACCTGACATATTCTCCATACATCGAGCTCTCCTAAATTACGGTTGCATTATTGTGCCTACACAATAAAAATGAAGTTTGAGCCAGTTCCATTTTTGTTTTACCTGTTCTTAGTCATCTGTCTTGGGGAGAGGGGATGCTGAAAACCTAATTACATTGCTTTCCTCCCAGTGAGCTATGTTCAACTTGCTTTACCTTAAACACTCAATCCAGTTCCATGGGGAAGAAAATACTTGACATGAATCCGATCATCAGTTCCTTACTATCTGTTATTCCTATGGTATTCCCCATCTCGGTGATAGCCCACATCTCGGAGTGATCATAGCAAAATTTTTACTTGTCCTCACCTACCATATCCATTAGACATCAAGTGCCATGGGATCTACTTCCTAGATATCTTTTTGAAATGTTAATATGCTCTATTTAACCCAATATACCCAAAATATTATCATTTCAACACTTACTCAGTATAAAATTATTAATAAGATATTTTAATTCTGGTATGTAACAAAATATTCTAAATATCTTCTTTCAAATTCATCCATTTGCTCCAGCTCCGCAGTCACTATCTTAGTTCAGGACTTGATTTTCTTACACCTAGATTATTGAAATATCTATAGTCTCTCCCTATTTTCTTCCATTCTCCTCACATTAGTCAAACTGATCTTTGAAAGACACAAATATGTTCACATCACTTCCCTTTCAATGGCCCTCCTTTAGGATAAAATCCAAACTCCTTATCCTAGTGTAGAAGATCCCATTGGTATTTCCCTTTTCAGCTTCAGCTTCTGCCTCCTCCCCTTTCACACCTCTGTTCATCATTCTTGTGATGGGGCCATGTTTTCTCATGTCTCCATGCCCTGCTTTCCATGTTCCCTTGTATGGTACACACTTAGCCTTTGCTGACTAACTCCCCCTATTCATCTCTCAGACTCATCTTAGACATCATCTTTTCTAGAAATCTTTCCCATGAACCCCTTCGCCCCAAGTTGGTTTAATAGCCCCTCTATGTGATCCTTTAGCCCCCAGCCCTTCACCTGGTAGCATTTAACACACTGTTTGGCAACTATTTATCTACATGTCTGTCAATACCCTATCACTTTTAGGGTGAGAAACTGTATCTTTTTTTCCCCCGGTACTTAGCATAGAATGTGGCATACAGTAGGATATTCAAAAAGTGTGTCCTGAATGAGTGATTAAATGAATGAATGAGCTCATGAATGGAGTGTATGCTTGAATTCACTTACCTGCATAAGGCCGATATACGGACCCTGACCCTTCTTGGGATGGCATATAACTAATGAGAACATTTTTTGCCGTTTCTCTCCTTCCAGGTAGGGCTATACCGGGCTGTACTGAAACCACTCTGGAGTGATTAAGAATAGAAAGAGATGAGCTGGCCTTTTGAGTCATAGGCCCTCCCTAGTCCCTAAAGCTATAGTTATGGAACAATAGAGCTAGCCTGAATTAATTAGGGAGGAGTGGGGGAGACAAATTCTGTCCCTGAGAGACACCAAGTTCTTCTACACCATCCATCAGCCTTGAGCACAGATGGGATGGAGGCCAAGCCTAAAAATACATCAGCCTTAGGTGACATCAGGACTCTGTTCTTTTATGTCTAATTCACCCCAGATGGAAGGGAAAGCACTTGATGAGTAGTCTTTGAAACAAGTGGAGAAATGTGTATCATGCTAGGAATGACTACAGGGGCAAAAGGCCACTGTGGATTTCCTTGTCAATAAAAATGAACTCTAATAGGAATTTCAATAAGGAACCAGCAGAAACATCCTTGTCATCATCATTCTGAATTTGTGTTTATTGAGCACACAACAAATGCTAGTCTCTGCTCAGAACATTTGATGAACACCATTTCTGTATCTATAAGGGACTAGGGAATACTTGCCACTATTTTGATGCCAGTCACCCAGCCAGAACACAAAATGAACTTTTATGAATACTCTAAAGCATAATGAGGAAGGGGTCTTAGACTATATGCAAACATCCTTGATTAGTGTTTTCCCCATTGGGACTCACCCTCCCCATAAGCTTGCTCACAACCGGCAAGGAAGAAAAACAGGAAAAAAGAGGACGAGTCAAGGTATAGTCCTGAGAAAGTCACAAAAATTTGGGCAGTGGTACTCCATAGATGTTTGGAGATGGCAATAAGTATCAGGAGATACTGTCCATCTCATGGCCCCTTCATCAAGTGTTTTTACCCAAACTTTACGCTTTGGGGTAAGTGATAGGAGCTGTAGAACTCTGAAGAGCTGCTTGACTGTGCAGTTACCTTTCAGCTGAGGATCTTTCTTATTATTTTGTACGAAGGAGTACTTTGGGAGTTGGGGGCTAGTGGGCATTCACCAGCTAGGTAAACATTTGAGAGAATTATTGTTCTTTTTTTCGGCCACACCGTAGGATCTTAGTTCCCCGACCAGGCATCGAACCTGCACCCCCTGCATTGGAAGCACGAAGTCTTAACCACTGGACCGCCAGGGAAGTCTGAGAATTATTGTTCTTGATGAATTTTGTAAACAGCCACTGACCCACTGGTTTAAGGGAAACCAAAAATGAATGACTGGGGAGTTAAAAAGCATGCAAACACTGGGTTACACTACTGGCAAGTGGGTAGGAACTGGTCTAGTCTTAGTACCTCTTTTCAAGGCTCCCTTCCCTCCTCTTTCCCACCCTCTCCAATCTTCTGCTAAAGCTCAAGGTTTGAGGCAGTGGTCAAGCTCCATGGCATAAGAATTGGTGTTCCTCATGATGCTCTCCACCAACATGACAGGCTTGGGGTGTCTTCCAGCAAAGCAAGAGAGCCAAGTGCAGATCAACATGGCTGCAGCTGCGCCACCTCCAGCACAGTAATACGCCCAGCCAAGCCGACAGGTACCTGTGGAAACAGGGACAGAGACACGAGGGTTAGAGTGTCTTCTCATACATTCTCTTTGAGATGTTAGGGTTAAAGTGAGAGTAGGAAACAGTGAATGCGACTGGGCTTACTCTTTCCTCCCTTGCTGATGGCTGGTATTAGCTTTAGCAAGAGGTTATAAAATTTTATTCTGTTACAGTAGGAACCTGGGGGTGGTGTTGGTGGTGGCAGTGGTGGTGATGCTAATGACATGATGACAAGAACAACTTGATCAAGTGTCAAGAACTATGCTAAGCTCTTTAGACATATACTTCATTGATCTATATCTTATTATCCCTGTTTTATACAAGATGAGGCAACCAAGGCACAGGTTAAGTTAATTGTGAAAAATCACACAGAAAGTGGTAGAGTCGGGATATAAACCCCGGCTCATCTTGACTCTGAAGCTCCACAGTTTTAACCACACTGATATATTACAGTTCACGGACTGTTTTCAAAGAACTATATCCTGTATCATCAGGAAATTTGCAGGCAAAATCAAATCCCTTGCTCCGGACCATGTGTCTCTATCCTAACCTAATTTTTCAACATCCAGGGAGGAAATATGCGTTGGAATCAAGGCCAAGCTTCTAAGGGGTAGTTTCAGTTTGAAGGATAATGGGAAAGGTCACCTGCTCAAAAATATCCACCCCACAACTTATCATTCATTCTACCAGAGGTAGATTCTTTCCTTTGAAGTGTTTGAGTTTTTTCAGAGATCCGTCAGAAAAGGTCACTGCCCAAAAAAAGAGAGCTATTATATTACAAGGGATCAGAATAATAAATAACCACTAAAATCAAGTGCTTAAGCAAATAGTACTCCAGAAATTGGAGTAGATGTCCAGTGATACAAAATTGCAGAGGAATTCTGAGAAAAAAAGGCGGGCAGTGACTTTCACCTACCTCACTTTCTTGCAGAAAGTGAGCCCTGCCTATAGTCAGTCAGGTGGGGATGTCAAGACTGATCTTCATGACAATTTACTTTTTTTATTAAAGTATAGTTGATTTACAAGATTATATTAGTTTCAGGTGTACAACATAGTGACTCAGTATTTTTACAGATTATACTCCATTAAAAGGTATTATAAGATAATGGCTATAATCCCCTGTGCTATAGAATATATCCTTGTTGCTTCTCTCTTTTATACACAGTAGTGTGTAGCTCTTAATCCCATACCCCTGTCTTGTCTCTCCCCCCTTTCCTCTCCCCACTGGCAACAAAGTTGGTATTCCATATCTGTGAGTCTGTTTCTGTTTTGCCATGTACGTTCATTTGTATTATTTTTTTAGATTCCACATATAAGTGATACCATACAGTATTTGTCTTTCTCTGTCTGACAAACCACTAAGCATAATATTCTCTAGGTCCATCCATGTATCTGCAAATGGCAGAATTTCATTCTTTTTTATGATGGAGTAATATTCCACTGTATGTATATGTATGTATGTATGTATATATATATCACATCTTCTTTATCCATTTATCTGTTGATGGACATTTGGTTTTCTTCCATATGTTGTCTATTGTAAATAGTGCTGCTATGAACATTGGGGTGCACGTATCTTTTTGAACTAGTGTTTTTGTTTTTTCCTGATATATACCCAGGAGTGGAATTGCTGGGTCATATAGTAGTTTTTTGAGGACTCTCCAAACTGTTTTCCATAATGTCTAAAGCAATTTATATTCCCACCAACAGAGTACAAGTGTTCCCTTTTCTCTATATCCTCACCAACATTTGTTATTTGTAGACTTTTTGATGATAGCCATTCTGACAGGTGTGAGGTGATGTCTCATTGTTTGTTTGACTTGAATTTCTCTGATAATTAGCAATATTGAGTATATTTTCATGTGCCTGTTGGCCATCTGTATGTCTTCTTTGGGAAAATGTCTATTCAGATCTTCTGTACAATTTTGACTGGGTCGTTTCTTTTTATGATATTAAGTTATATGAGCTATTTGTATATTTTGGATAGTAACCACTTGTAGGTCATATCATTTGCAAATATTTTCCTCCATTTCATAGGTTGTCTTTTTATTTTGTTGATAGTTTCCTTTGCTGTGCAAAAGCTTTTAAGTTTAATTAGGTCCCATTTGCTTATTTTTGCTTTTATTTCTTTTGCCTTGGGAGACAGATACAAAAAAGACATTGCTACAATTTATGTCAAAGAGTGTTCTGCCTATGTTCTCTCCTAGGAATTTTATGGTTTCAGGTCTTACATTTAGATCTTTAATCCATTTTGAGTTTATTTTTGTATATGGTATGAGGAAATCTTATTGTTTTACATGTAGCAGTCCAGTTTTCCCAGCACCAGTTTTTTTTTTTTAACAGTTTACATCTCTTTATTCTCAAAACAGGATCACAAGACATTTGTTATAAGTTACTGGGTAGATTAGTTCTTTTCTTTTTTTAACATCTTTATTGGAGTATAATTGCTTTACAATGGTGTGTTAGTTTCTGCTTCAAAGTGAATCAGTTATACATATACATATATCCCCATATCTCTTCCCTTTTGCGCCTCCCTCCCTCCCACCCTCCCTATCCCACCCCTCCAGGTGGTCACAAAGCACCGAGCTGATCTCCCTGTGCTATGTGGCTGCTTCCCACTAGCTATCTATTTTACATTTGGTAGTGTATATATGTCCATGCCACTCTCTCACTTTGTCCCAGCTTACCCTTCCCCCTCCCTGTATCCTCAAGTCCATTCTCTAGTAGGTCTGCGTCTTTATTCCCGTCTTGCCCCTAGGTTCTTCATGACCTTTTTTTTTTCTTAGATTCCATACATATGTGTTAGCACACGGTATTTGTTTTTCTCTTTCTGACTTACTTCACTCTGTATGACAGACTCTAGGTCCATCCACCTCACTACAAATAACTCAATTTTGTTTCTTTTTATGGCTGAGTAATATTCCATTGTATATATGTGCCACATCTTCTTTATCCATTCATCTGTTGATGGACACTTAGGTTGCTTCCATGTCCTGGTTATTGTAAATAGAGCCCAGCACCACTTATTAAAGAGACTGTTGTATATTCTTGCCTCCTTTGTCATGAATTAATTGACCATAAGTGTGTGGGTTTATTTCTGGGCACTCTATTCTCTTCCATTGATCTATGTGTCTGTTTTTGTGCCAGTACCATGCTGTTTGATTATTGTAGCTTTATAGTATAGTCTGAAATCTGGGAGTGTTATACCTCCAGGTTTGTTCTTTTTTCTCAAGATTGCTTTGGCAATTTGGAGTCTTTTGTAGTTCCATATGAATTTTAGGATTACGTGTTCTAGCTCAGTGAAAAATATCATGGGTATTTTAATAGGGATTGCATTAAATCTGTAGATTTCTTTCTTTCTGTGGTATGGCCATTTTAGCAATATTAATTCTTCTAATTCAAGAGCATGAAATAGGTTTCCATTTCTTTGTTTCATCTTCAATTTCCTTCATCAATGTTTTATAGCTTTCAGAGTATAGGTCTTTTACCTCTTTGGTTAAGTCTATTCCTAAGTATTTTATTCTTTTTAATGCAATTTTAAAACTGATTTTTTTTTACTTTCTTTTTCTGATAGTTCATTAACAATGTATAGAAAAGCAACAGATTTCTGTATATTAATCTCATATCCTGCAACTTTATAGAATTCACTTATTAGTTCTAATCGTTTTCTGGTGGAGACTTTAGGGTTATCTCTACGTTGTATCATGTCATCTGTAAGTAGTGACACTTTTACTTCTTTGTTCCAATTTGGATGCTTTTAATTTCTTTTTCTTGTCTGATTGCTGTGGCTAGGACTTCCAATACTATGTTAAATAGAAGCAACAAGAGTGGGCATCCTTGGCTTGTTCCTGAATTTAAAGGAAAGGATTTCAGCTTTTCACTGTTGAGTATGATGTTAGTTGTGGGTTTGCTGTAAATGATCTTTATTATACTGAGATACGTTCGCTCTATACCCACTTTGATGAGAATTTTTATCATGAATGGATATTGAATTTTGTCAAATGTTTTTGCTGCATCTTTTGAGATGATCATGTGGTATTTATCCTTTCTTTAATTAATTCATGTATCACATTGATTGATTTGCGAATATTGAAGCGTTCTTGCATCCCTGGAATAAATCCCACTTGATCACGGTGTATGATACTTTTTATATATTGTTGAATTTGGTTTGCTGATATTTTGTTGAGGATTTTTGCATCTATGTTCATCAAAGATATTGGCCTGTAATTTTCTTTATTTTTAGTATCTTTGTTTGCTTTTGGTATCAGGGTAATGGTGGCCTCATAGAACGAATCTGGGAGTGTTCCCTCCTCTTCAATTTTTTGAATAGTTTGAGAAGGATAGGTATCATCTTTTCTTTATATGTTTGATACAGTAGAATTCCCATGTGAAGCCAACAAGTCCTGGACTTTTGTTTGCAGGAAGTTTTTAAATTACAAATTCAATTTGACTACTAGTGACCAGTCTGTTCAAATTATCTGTTTTTTCTTGATTCAGTCTTGGCAGGTTGTATGTTTCTAGAAATTTTCTTTCTTCTAGGCTGTCTAATTTGTTGGCATATAACTATTCATAATATTCTCATTATTTTTTGTATCTCTGTGGTATCAGTTGTTATTTCTCCTCTTTCATTTCTTATTTTGTTTACCTGGGCCTTCTCTCTTTTCTTCTTGGTGAACAAATTTTATCAGTTTTGTTTATCTTTTCAAAAAATAGATATTGGTTTCATTGATCTTTTCTATTTTTTAATCTTTATTTAATTATTTCTTCTCTGATCTTTATTATTTCCTTCCTCTGCTGACTTCGGGCTTTTTTTGTTTGTTTGTTCTTTTTCTATTTCCTTTAGGTGGTAGGTTAGGTTGTTTAATTGAGATTTTTCTTTTTTCTTGAGGAAGGCCTTTGTTGCTATAAACTTCCCTCTTAGAACTGCTTTTGCTGCATCTCATAGATTTGGGAGTGTTGTATTTCCATTTTCATTTGTCTCAAGGTATTTTCTGATTTACTCTTTGATTTCTTCATTGACCCATTTTTTTCTTTTTTTTTTTTTCTGAGCTGTGTGGCATGCGGGATCTTAGTTCCCTGACCACGGATCGAACCTGTGCCCCCTCCATTGGGAGTTCAGTGTCTTAACCACTGGACCACCAGGGAAGTCCTAACCCATTGTTTTTTAGTAGCATGTTGCTTCATCTCCATGTGTTTGGGCTGGAGATGGAGGGGCTAGAGCTGGAGCCGGTGTGAGGTGAGACTTCTGCTCTGCTCAGTGGCTGTCACCACCCTATCAAGGGTGGGATCTGATCCCATGTTGCTGGAGCAGAAGCCCTGAAGTTTGAGTCCAAGCTGGCTCTGTTGCCTTTATGTGTGTGTTTTCCCCTCTCCCCAAACTAGGACCCTTGCCCCAGAGATGGGGAGTGCTGAAGCAAAGGGGCCCTGTGCAGGCTCTCTGCTCAAGTCAGCCACAGACAGAGATCCAAGCTGTCTCCGATGCGCTGCCTCTACAGGCGCCTGCAATTGTTTCCTCTCTCTGCTCAGACACAGCCTCAGGTGCAAGTCCCCTTTGTCCCTCATAGCTGCCACCCATACCCTGTTGTGGAGCCACACCACAAGGCAGGCAGGGCCCATGTGAACTCTCAGCGTATACTGGGGGGTGAGCTATAGTGGAATGGCCACCATCAGAGGTCTAGGCTGCTTCTGATGCACTGCTTGAGTAAGCGCCAATGATAGCCACTGCTGTTCCACCGAGGTTCTGCCCTGAGACCTGATCACCTCTGTATCCCATGGTCGAGTCTTCTCCTCGGTTGTGGCTGCCCCAGATCCAGTGCTGCACTATGATGTGGAGTGAGTGGGGCTGGAGTGTTTTCTTGGCTTGGGCTGGGAAGCAGCGGGGCAGTTGTGGGAAACTCAGCAGCCACCAGAGCAGACCTCTCTCTGCTCTGCTTAGGGGGCAAGCAAGCTTGCATACACAAGCACATGCTCCTCAAGAGCAGAGTCCAGGCTTCCCACTAGCCCTCCTGTTAGTGCCTTTGGTTTTCCAACCAGCCAAGGTGGCTTGTCTCCTATGCATAGGACCCCGGGACTGGGGCACACAATCTGTGGCTCTCACCGGTCAATCCTCAAGTTGGGTCTCCATCTTTGCATTCTCCCTTTTCCTCTGAGTCCCTTCCCAGGGACGTAGGTCCTGACCCGATCACTTTTCTTCCCTTCCTACCCAATTACATGTGTATCTTTTGTACAGACTTGGTTGTGCACGAGTCCTTCTGCCAGTTTCCAGATGATTTTCGGTGAGAATTTTTCCACATATGGATGCATTTTTGATGTTTGTATGGGGGGAGGTGAGCCTCATGTCCTCTCACTCCACCATCTTGATTGATCTCCCCTCACGACAATTTACTTTTCAGTAACCAATTATTTCTCTTCACATGGTTCCCAGTGAACCTTAATTTTCCTTCTTTTAAATGTCTGCTTGCCATGTTATATAAAGAGTCTAAGATGCCCCCAAGTCAGGCTGCTTTGCTTTTCCATTAGGGCCAGGCTAATTTATCCCAAATTTCCTACCTCAGGAATAATCTTTCTACCACCAAGTCATCACTCATGCTGTCTCTCCTGCCATAAACAGCTTCTTTCCTCTTATTCACCAATTCATATCTTCCTCAGAATACTCTTCAGGACTCAGCACCGCCAGGAAGTCCTCCCTGACTAACCCCAATGGGCTTGAGTCACCTCAACCAAGTAGCCCTCCAGGAATTCATCTATATACCCCTTATGTAGGTGTACTTGTTAGGCAAAATGTTGGAAGGAAGATTTTTATATCATGTATTTTTCACCTACTCTTTACCCCCTTCCAGATTGTTGGCTCAACAGAGTGAATGTATTTGTTTCTTTCTTGATAAGGCTCCCATGCTCTGTCAACACTGGGTGCTCAGTATGATTTAGCCTAACAATACTTCAAAGATGGATACACTTGCATTTTTAACCCTTAACACCCAAACTTATGACTTAAATTTTGAATTAAAATTACAAAATCAGCTATTCTATTTGTTTCTGGAATGTGCTATAAGGCCTATGCACATTCTGTTCCCTTTGCCTAAAATGCTTAGTGCATGTACACATGTACACATACACTTCCCACCACTCTCTTTGCCTAGTGAATGTTCAACCATTCTTCAGAGCTCAACTCGATCATTAATTCCTTAGTGAAGCCTTGCCTGACATCCCTAAGTCAAATTCCATCAAAAGCCCTCATTAGTACAGTGTACCTCTCCTTCTGTACTTGAATGAATTAATGAATTCCTTATGCTCTCCCATGGCAAGTGTCAAATCTTAGTTCTTCAGAGGAGATGGTACTTTACCAATAGACATAGGCAGTCATATGATTTCCTGAAGTCCCATAGCCCCACCCAAACTCATGGTGAGAGCAACAACAGTAGCTACTGAAACAATGAAACCTTCAGAGAGAGGGGGTAAATCTGAGAGAGAAGTCTTCTTAAAGAAAGGAATCCAACTATCTACAAAGTAACCTCCACGTGTATAATAATAGTGGAACTCTGGGAAGAGTAAACTGAAAAATAAGATGTTGAAGCAAGCAGCCAATAGATCTGGATCCCCCCTCCAACCTTGTCATACCTCCTTTTAGACACTGACTCACTCACTCAGTAAAAGTAGGAGGTTTTATATAATGCTTTGTGTTTCACAGAGTGAAAATGCTAGAGATGGGCAAACCTTCAACTTTTACCATCCTTGGAAGGAAGGCTACAGGCTGTATTGCACCCACTTCACAGACAAGAACGTGAGGCTCAGTCAAAAGCCCTAGGAACCCTCTCAGAAGCAGAGGTTAGAGGCAGGGATCCAGACCAAGTATCTTTACTTTCAATCTGGTTCTCTGCCCTCTACTGTTTTCCTCATACTCCCAAAAGCCATTTTCCTCTTACAGGACACTTAACCTGTAAGCTCTAAAGAGGGAGCTCCTAAATCAATTTGCAATAGACTCACCTGAGCTTCTCTCCTACCCCCTCCAACAAAATTCTCCTGTGCTCACATAGCAGAGTAGACAGGAGCCAGCTCTTGGGGTGGGCCCACTGTTGGGAAGCTTCCTCCTCTCTGGCATGCTCCCAATCTAGTCTAGAGAGGCATCAGAAACCTCATTCTGTTTCTTCAGTTGCCTGTCAGTTCATCCCCCCACTGGAGTAGCAGGGCTTTTTCTATTAGGTACATGCACCCCGGGACCAGGGAAAGACTTGTTTCTGTAAATGAAAGGAATAAATGCATAGCATGCCATTACTCCAAAGCCCTAAGCAGGAAGAAAGCTGACACAGTGGGCAGCTCCAGAGTGAAGAGCTAGCTAGAAAGGCCTTAATAAACCTTATTGAAGTCAAGTCAGAACCAGGTGTCACTGGGCTAGGAACCAACACCAAAGTGCCCCCTTTGCCACCCCAAGTGCAGAGTTTCCTCTCACAGAGATGCCTATTAGGCCACTGAACAGCATCTAAGCCCAAGGCTGCTGCCACACAGGAAACCAAAGAGAAATAGAGGAAATATATCTTCTATCCAGTCCTCTCCCTACAACCCTACCTGTTATCTGCTTGAGGGAACAGAGACGTTACATGACTAGCATTGCAAAAGGGAAAAAAAAGAAAAGCTTTTAAGAACTACATTTCCAAGTTGAGAGCTGCTGTCATTACTCACGTACTCCACAGAAAACTTGGACACTGGTCTGATGGCCTACAGAGGAACTCGTGTTTTCTGTGGAAGGAGGCAAATGTAGGGAGTAGTGGCAATGAACTACCACACTTTACCTCCAATCACCTTTTAGTGAAGTCTCATGGACCATCACCAATCCCTAAATTCTATTCCTTGAAGTATAGTTGATCCTTCTATTCATCTGACAAATATTTATCAGGTACCTACTATGTGCCATACATTTGGAATACACCATCTCATTTGATTCTCACAACAGCCATGATTATTTCCATTCAGAGCTGAGGAAACCGAATCTCAGAAAGGTAAATTACTTTACCAACTTAAAAATGTCAGAGTTGAGATTTGAATGCCAAGACTAAGTCCATGGTCATCCGTTTCAACCATGCCAGGAGAGTGGAGTCAAGGATACAAATTACTATGGTCCAAGTTTTATGAGACAGTATGATACCTTCAACTAATCACTTCACCTTTCTTGGTATCAATTTCCTTTTCTTAAAGTGAAGGGAATTTTACTGGAGAGATTTCTAAAGGCACCTTTTAATTCAAATTTTCCATTCTACTATGAATGTGATAAATGCTTTAAGCGACATATGAGTAATATAGTCCAGTAACATCCAGGGAAAGAATTATTTGTAGCTTGGAGGATTCAGGCTCAGATAGGGCTTTATAGAGGAGATAGCATTTCAACCAGACTTTAATAGTGGGACGTGGGCATTCTGTGCAGGGGGAGAGGTTGGTGTGAGCAAAGTTATATAAGCGAGAAAGCAGATCACATGTTTCAGAAAAGAAGCTGTAGATGGCAAATAATAAGCTGAATCTAGACCAGGAAGGACCATGAAATCTGTCATCTTTCCCACAAGGAGTGGAGAACAATGGCAAGTTTCTGATCAGAGAATGATGTGATACAGCAAGGCTTCTCAACCTTGGCACTATTGACATTTTAGGCCAAAAAATTCTTTGTTGTAATGGGGGGGTGGGTGGGGAGTGTTGTTTTGTGCATTGTAACACCCTGACCTCCACCTACTAGATGTCTGCAAATTATCCCTCCACCACTGGACTGTGGAAACCAAAAATATTGACAGACATTTCCAAACAGATGTCCCTGGGGGTGGAGGTGCGGGGTTGGGGTGGGGAGTGGATTGCTTTCCATTAAGAACCACTGAGTTGGAGGTACAGTTTGGGAAGATTAACCTAAAAGCTCTGTGTAAAAGGGATTGGAGGTAGTTTTATGCTACAGGCAGGGACCAGTTAACCAGAGGCCAGGGATGCTATTGACACATCCAACAATACACAAAACAGCCTCCCACAACAAAAAATGATTTGGCCAAAAATGTTAATATTTTCAAGGTTTATCAACCATCATTTAGGCAAACACCACATGTGTGTACTTTGAATTACCTCCAAAATGAATCTTGGTGACTGAAAGATTACCAGAGCAGAATGGATCCTTCTTCCTCAAGAACAGCTGTGCATGTTTCCTTACTGACCAGGGAAGCTGGCTGAAAGCGGGGCCTGGTCAGCCTTGAGCATTCTAGAGTGCTAGCCCAGGGAAGCTGGAGAAGGTCAAGGAGAGCGATCTCACAAGGTATTGAGAAGGAACTACAAATTCCCTGGGAGTCAAGAGATATATGACATTTCTTTCTTTGAAGAAATCTCTTAACCCTACTGGATCTCAGCTCTCTTGCCCTTAAAATGAGAGAAAATAATTAAGTACCTGTGTAAAGATAGAGCAATAGGACCAGATGAGTTTTTGAGATCCTCTTCAGAAATAGCCAGGCTCACTGCTGCCTTGCCTTTTAGATAGAATGCACTGAATGCAATTCCATGCTAGAATTGTTCAAGGACCTGTGTCCCCAAAAAATACTTCAGTGAGCTGACATCACACCTGGGGACTGTGTCTACATACGTGCATAGGTATCTGTGAAGAGAAAGATTGGGTGGCAGGATAGGGGGAGAGAAAAGGTCCTAACTGCAGATTAGCTTTATGCAAAGCTTTTGGATAAGCCCTGAGATAAGCCTGTTCCTTTTTGTGCTCTTCTGTATCATTTCTAACACCCTATCTGTGAGTCATTCTATTCCAGTGTTGAATTTGCTGTGACAAGATCCCTCATAAAAGTTATTAAATCATCACTCAGCAGTGGGCCTGACATTTAAATCAAGACACGTTGCTTTTATTCCAAGTTGCAAATCAAATTGGCTTGGAGTTTGACTCTATTTCCTTTGATTTAGCATTAAGTTACGTTATTATATCTCTGCTGTTTAGAGGACAAATTATCACTGCCTGCTACTTAAACTGACCCCCTCCCTAGAGCCCCAGTCCTATGTTCTTCAGGGACTTGGTGTCTGGCCAGCTGTCAGTGGTTCATTAGTGGGAAGGGTTAGCCACAAGCCAATGCTTTTTGTGGGGTCCAGCATTGGTGTGCGTGTCAGAGTTGGGAATTAGAGTAAGAATGAGTCCAACAGAGAATATTTCTCTGCAGGAGGCATGGTCATAGTTCTAGCTCAGAAGCCATAAATGCCAGAGAAGTAATCTAAAGAAAAGAGTCCTCCTTGGAGGAAGAGGGGAAAGGCATAAAAAGAGAGTGCGCCCATTTTGGAAGAGAGTTTGACTGTTTCTTACAAAACTAAACATATTCATACCATATGATCCAGCAATCATGCTACTTGGCATTTACCCAAATGAATTGAAAACTTATGCCCACACAAAAACCTGCACACAGATGTTTACAGCAACTTTATCCATCATTGCCAAAACTTGGAAGCAACCAAGATGTCCTTCACTAGGTAAGTGGATACATAAACAGTGGTACATCCAGACAATGGAATATTGTTCAGTGCTGAAATGAGCTCTCAAGCCATGAAAAGACATGGGGGAACCTTAAATGCATATTACTAAGTGAAAGAAGCCATTCCCAAAAGACTACATACTGTACAACTCCAACTATATGACATTCTGGAAAAGGAAAAACTATGGAGAGAGTGAAAGGATCAGTGGTTGGAGGTATGTAGGGAGGAATGAATAGGCAGAGCACAGAGGATTGTTAGAGCACTGAAAATACTCTGTATGATAAATACTGTAATGATGGATGCATGTCATTATACATTTGCCCAAACCTATAGAATGTACAACACCAAGAAAGAGCCATAATGTAAACTATGGACTTTGAGTGATTATGAGGTGCCAGTGTAGCTTCATCAGTTGTACCATTCTGGTGGGGGATGTCGATAATGCGGGAGATTGTGCATATGTGGGAGCAGGGGGCATATGGGAAATCTCTGTACTTTCCCCTCAATTTTGCTGTGAACCTTAAACTGTTTTATTAAAGTCTTGATTAAAAAAAAGAGTGAGGTAAGTCTGTCTTTGGGGTTTCTCAAGTCTTCCATTTTAGAGAATCATCTGATGGAATCCTAGGCTCCTAAAAGGTTGGAGGAGGAGACAGAGAAGCAGGGATATAGAAAGAATAATAACAACCACTAACACCTTGAAAACTGACTATGGCTAGATGAAATGTAATGGAATTTTCAGATACATGAAGTTTTGATTTGATGCAAGAGTTGCCAAAAGTCAAGTTCTGAGAGCTAATACTCCAGAAAAAGGCTTACTTGTGACTTGGGATCAGTGGTAAGAAGCCCCAGATATTAGTGTGGTAGGAGAGAGGTTGATAGAGGCAAGCCTTAGGGTAGGGCAAGAAGGAATAAAGCTGTTTTAAGAAGGTAAACAGCTCAAGGGGGTAGAGAGAAGACTGAACTCCTATACAAAGATGAGATACAAATTCTAGGAACTCATGGAGTCAGGATGTTGGGAGGTGGTTGAGGTAGAATGCAGAGAGAACCATATTAGCATCTGTTTTTTTCGTCTAATATACTCCAATAATCAGGGAATTTGAGAGACACTACTCTAGCCTTAGATAAGCAAGATAAGGGAAGGAGTGACTACATGGACAGAGGAGGACCTGCAACGGGAACCAGCATATTGCTCTCAACCTCAGCACCCAGAGCAGAGGGACAGGACAGATACGAGATATGCCGGATGTCTGTCTGGGAGCCACTTGGGGGGCCTTCACAGCCTTCATCATATCAAATCAGGCTGCCTGCACTGGCCCTGAGGGCAAGATACTCAGTTACAGAGAGACACCCAAGGTTCCTTTGGAATTCTACGGAGTAGATCGAGAGGGGAAGGACTAGAGAGAGATCAAAGGAGAGAAAGAGACTAAAGGAGGGTCAATGCAGTAGGCGGAAGAGGACGAGAATAAAGGCAGGGGGAGTTTGTTGAGAGAATATTAGAAGATTAGAACACTCGAGAACACGAGGCACACTGAGGAGTGAAGAGATTGAAGAGATTGAGCTCTTCAACAGACCTCTTCCTAATGAGAGTCCTATTTTTTCCAAAGCAGACCCAGCTCAGAAAAACCAGGTGCTGCTCACATTACTGTGGCACCATCTAAGCTTATGAAACCAGAGTTCCAACCCCCCACCCCTTGCTGTTTGGTGTGCATGGTTGTTGCGGGGGGGCGTGGTGAGGAAGAGGGCAGGTTGCTATTTGCTTATTCAACATATTTTTTGCCACAGGGACCTGAATTTAGTGCTAAGCAGACAGCAGGGTTTTGGAAGAGGCTGGTGGTCCCAGCTGTTCCAAGAAATCCTGCTGACTTTAAGGTCTACATAGGTAGCAGCACAAAAACATTTTCAACGCAGCCAAGGCCAAGCTAAATGAGCAGAGAACTTTCTCTGCTAGATTCAGTACAGATGGATAATTGTTAATGATCAAGCAAAGCCAATGAATTCAAAGGTAATTGCCAAATACCCTTCCCTCCACACCCGCCACAGACCCCAGTAAAAAGATAGCCAAAGCCATGAGAATGGGCTCTCTTCTCACTCTCTAGGCTGGATATGAGTGTCAGGAAGAGCCCGGATTGGAGGCCCAGAACCTACTGAAGATTCCAGGAGCCTATCAGGCTCCCTTGTCAGAGAAGAAGGAAACAAACCACAAACCAAACAAACAAACAAAAAACCTCTGAAAACTCCAGTAGTTCAGGCAACCATATTATTGTTAGTAGCCATTATTTGGCTGGCTCAGTCAGGTCTGCTAGGGAGGTAGGACATTGTGAGTTGCCAACTCTGTCTTGGTCAAACCCAATGTTCTAAAGGGTAAGGGCAGACCAGGGCATTTGCTAGAAAGTCAGGGTAGCACTCAGTAAAGTGTCAAATCCTCATGGTGACAGAGATGCCCTGATTTGGTTGATTTTGTTCTCTCTCTTACACAAACTTCTGCTAAGCAAATGGAATCCTTTTACTGAAATCTTCCTCACCACTACTGAGCATTTGTTTCTGACTTATCTTCGTACTTTGCCAGCCTGCCTTTCCTACGTATATCATTTCTTGCATAACTAGCCTGAGGTTTAGCTACTCTGCTCATCTTTTTATTCCACTGGGGGTGAGGGGGAGGAATTATGTCTCAGGCCAATTTAAATTATGCTACTGGGTCTTTCCCAAGATTGACTCCTACTTGCCCCTGAAAAAAACCTCCATGTCACTCTGTGTTGTCCTTCATACTGCCCATCAGCTTCACTCGGAGCAGCTTCTCAGAAGAGCTTTGGGAACTGCCATAGACTAAAAGTCCGTGTTCCCCCCAATTCATATGTTAAATGCTAATGCCCAGTGTGATAGTATTTGGAGGTGGAGCCTTTGGGAGGTGATTAGGTCATGAGGGCAGAGCCTTAATGAATGGGATTAGTTCCCTTATAAAAGAGACCTCAGAGAGCTCCCTTGCCCCCTTCTGCCGTGTGAAGACACAGAGAGAAGATGGCCCTGTATGAAATCAGGAAGCATTTCCTCACCAGACACTGAATCTGCTGACACATTGATCTTGGACTGCCCAGCATCCAGAACTGGGAGAAAAACATTCTGTTGTTTATAAGCTACCCAGTCTTTGGTGTCTCTCCTAGGAGCCCAAACAGACTAAGACGTACTCTCCCCAAAGAGACAGGTTTAAAAAAAAAAATCTAATCAAGTATTGGACCTCTTTGACTCAGCATGAGCTCTCTAGGATACTTGACCTCTAAAAAACTGGCCCCTCTTCTCTAACGTCTGCTCAATAGACCTCTTCTTGCATCCACTTGAACTTTCTCAGCTAATTAAGTCTGTAACTGGAATAGAAATAGCCAATATTGGTCAAATGCATCTATGTGCCGGGCACTGTGTTAAGCACATTAAACATGTTGTTCTCAGATGAGTGAAAGAGCACCAGAGACAGACGTGGAACAACTAAACAGAGTATTAGTGTGACAAGTGTTATAGCATAGAGTGATATAAGGATACAGATGAGTGGCATCAAATCCAGTTTCAAGGGAGAAGGGAGTTTTCAAGAAAAAGTAAAATGTTAGGTAGGTGAGGAAGGGGAGAAGGGTATTTCTAACAAGGGAAGAACACATGTAAGGTTGCAAAAGTTTGAAGGAACATGGTATTTTCAGGGTGACTGGGCAAGAGAAGCTTGAGTGGTGATGGAAATGATGGCCAGGGTCCCCATAGACCATGTTAAGGAGTCTGGAGTTTATCCTGAAGGCAATGGGGAACCATTGCTAAAAAATGAGAATGACATCAGATTTGCACTTTTGAAATGCCACTTAGGCCACAGTGCAAGGCAGCAGTGTGCAGTAACTTGAGGGACAGAGAGAGAGAGAGAGAGTCAGGAACTGTTTTCTGTTATCCAGATAACTGATACTAAGGGAAAGAAGACAGATTATAGAGTTCTCATTGTATGCCTTTGCTAGCATTATTTATTCCTTCTGATGACTGACATCATTATGGTTTGGGATTGACATTATTATGGTTGTATTTGTTAGATGTCCATTGTTTTATATATATATACACATATATATATATATATGTATGTATATGTATATATATATCATGTCTCCTCAAATAAACTACAAGCTCCTTGAAGACTGTATTCTTGAATTCCATGAATTATGTACAGTCGTCCATTTAGCATCTTGTATATAGTAAGTGTCCAGAATATGCTTATTGAGTGACTGTTATCTATTTTTGACATACTATTCAAAAACCTAAGAGTGTTAAAAGGCCAGACCTGGCAAGCTAACCTACCTCAGAACTCAGGAATGAATGCACCCTCATTCCAGCCATTGACTTTACCCCATATCAGCAACATCAGCATTGAACATCAGCTGTTTCTATCCATGCTTCATTGGTCAACAGATGTATTTAGACCATAGAGACTTTCCTGGGACCCAAGTTCCTTGAGCAATAACCAATGCCACAAATAATACAGTATGTGTATAGCACTTTACCATTTTACAAGGTGATTTTTCCATCCATTATTTCATTTAGTCCTTTTTCGTTTATTTTATTCATTTATCAACTCCCAGCCAGAGACAGAAATATTGTTATTAGGAAGCAAATGAGCAGCCCGATGAAGTGTTTGACCAAGGTTCCCACTTAGTCAGAGGGAAGAGACAGGACCAGGCACATGTGTGCTCGGTAAGTCATGTGGTGCAGGGAGAAGGGCCTGGGATGAGGGTTGCAAGGAACTGCGTTTGAAACCATGCCCTGTCATTTATAGACTAAACCTCTAGGCAAGTCATTTAAGCTTTCCGAGTTTCAGGTCCCCCATGGGTAAAATAGAAGTGACACCACCTACCTCTCAGGGTAGCTGTGAAGACCCAATGAGATGACACACATAAAGCACTTAGCATGGCACCTAGAATGACCAGCACTTCTCAGCTCCTTTTTCTCTCAGCTAAACACTTTGCAACGAGTCCACCAGTTCCCAAAAACGTCTGGGGAGAGCTTTACAGTTTGGATTCCTAGGCCCTACTCCGTATCTACAGAATCACTATCTCTGAGGAGAGGACCCAAATGATTTTGATGCAGAGCACAGTGGGGAACCACCTGAATCAGACCGTATCATGAGCCCAAACTAGTCTAGCTTTTAGATGAAAAGTAGAAGGGAATCAACATTTATTGGAACCTACCTAGCTCGATGCAATGCTTGAAAAATACATCTGATGCAATTCTTCTCAGTTCACCTGGATGGGGCTTGGTGAAGATGGTTTGAAAAAGTCATATGAAACAACACAGAGACATATATTTTCACCCCTGTAACATTAATTTAGCCGGAGAATTGCTCCTAGGATGTGCAGGAGTTGTCCCCTGGTTTTCTTTCTGGTTCTTGACTTTGAAACCCATTTCGCTTTACTTAAAAAAAGAAACTTCTGGGTCAGTCTAAACTATAAAAATAATAACAGTAATTATAATAGCAGTTATTGTTAACATTTATTGAGTACAGACCCTGTACTAAATGTTTTAGGTATATATCATTTCATTTTATCCTCACAAGAGCCCTGTGAAATGGTTGCTGCAGTATTAACACCTCCCATTAAAAAATGATTTCTGATTTTAAAATAGAGGCTTAGGAGATAGTATCATCCCAGAATAGACAGGGAAAGACACTCGCTCACTAAAGGTGAGGGGAACAAAGAAAGCTGACGTTGAAGTTTATAGAAGGAAATTGTGTGGAGGAAATGGAAGCAAGGAAATTAAGCGTGAATCACGTTCTTTGACCTGAGGACCAGGCAGGACCGAGAAAGAAACAGAACAGAATGGATCCGCCTGACTTTACTGCCATCGCGTGGTGGTCTGATGTATAGACAACTGGTTCACAATTCTGCCTTCACTGTTTCAGTCCCCACTAGACCCTCTGCCGGACACTGGGTGGGGAAATCAGGCCAAGTAAAGCTGAGGACCTGCCCTTGAGGCCTTTTTAGAGTCTTGTCTCCCTCTGGAGTCACCAAGCTTGAAGTCACCTTAGGGATCCACTACTCCAGGGGTATGCACCCTCCTCTCATATGGGAATTTTCAGGAAAGACTGAAATGTTTACAAGCACCATTATTTTTTCTATTCAAAATGAAAATAGCTTAGCATTCCATGTGATGTATAGAGTCTCATTACTTTAAGTTCTTCTCTATTTTTAACAGAAGATGGTCAGTGAGAAAACTAGCACTGAATTTTAGCTACTGAAATGATAGGGAGGAGGAAGTTAACAGTAGATAAGCTTTCTCATTTTTTACCCCTTACACCTGTTGGGCATTGTTTTCATCAAGCACGTTCATGTAAACTTTGTCATTTCATGGCCAAAACAATCTCTGAAGGTAGATAAAATCATCCTCACTTTAGTCATGGGGAAATAGGTCTAAAGAGCTGAAATCTGTAGGTAGAATCTAAAAAAGCCAAACTCGTAAAAAAGCAGAGAATAAAATGGTGGTTATCAGGGGCTGGGGGGTGAGAGAATAGATGTTTAAGGATACAAACATTGCAACAAGTACTAGATAAGCCTTAGAGATCTAATGCACAGTACAGTAAATATAGAAAACAATATTGTATGATAATCACCAAACTTGCTACGAGACTAGAACATAATTATTCCAACCACTACAAAGAAATTATAATTATGTAATGTAATATAGGTGCTAATGATCACTACAATGGCAATCATATTACAATATATAAATGTATCAAACTAACATGTTGTACAGCTTATATTTATACAATGTTATATACCAAATGTATTTCAATTAAAACACACAAAAACTAAAGAACTGAAATGACTTGGCTATGGTCACACAGTAAGATGGCAACAAAGCCACCCTACAATTTGTTCATTCCACTCAATGCAACATTTAGAGAGCGTCAAAAGTGTGCCAGGCACCAGGGATCTGCAGTTGAATTAAGTTGCTCCCTCACCCACTGATTCCCTCCTCCAGCTTAGCCCGGCTTCTCCTCTGGGTGGAGACTTCTCTCTGTGTAGGCTAGGAGGGCAACTGAAAAACCTTAAGCAACACCTGAGCCATAAGTTTTCCAGAAGGATTGGCTGCCCAGGGCATTCTAGCTGATGTTGCCCAATGAATGAGTTGCTTCTGGCAATCCCTTTGGCCAATCCCTAGCCCCACCCCATGGGTGAATGATACTAAAAGGCTCCTCTCCTCTGGGACGGTTGCCTTAAGAAGACTGGTTTATTTCTTCACTATCCTTCTGGTTTTTAAGAACAAAATAAATATGAAATTAGATCAAGGGCCTCACCACAAAGGTAGGTAGGTCACGACAGGGAGTTAGGTAGGTATCTGTGGCCTCTAGTTGTTCATCAGTCTAGTCCAATGCTCTCTATGTAAAAACAGGGAAACCAAGGCTCAGAGTGGGAAAGTGACATGCCCAAGCAAGCTTAGGAAAATTAAAACCCAGCTGTTCTGATACCCAGGCGAGGGCTGTTTCTACCACACTCTGCTGCCCCTCTGTGGACATGAGAATGTATTAAGCTGTTTTATTATGCTCTGGTGAGCACAAGAAAACGTTGTCCATAAAGAAGGAAACTGACAGAGAGGAAAGGTAACAGGAAACGCCTGTAAACTGAACCCATAAAGGCCAAACCCCGAGTCACCATAAAAGGCTTTGAACTGGCAAGAATGAAAGGAAATGATGGGAGAAAAAAGGAAATGGGCCTCTGAGAGAGGAAACACAGGGCACATACACAAGGCCTTTAGGTAGCCTCTGTTGTGGGCCTTTGTCAAGCTGAGTGGGTCCCTCCCTCCCTCCCTCCCAGAAGTCAAGCCTGGGGCATCCTCTCCAAAGAGGCTCTTGAGAACTGGGCTGATTACCTACTAACAACAGGTTACATTTAGTGCAACCTAGTGTGCTAAATATTTTTAGGTGTGTTTTACTTCACTTAATCTTCTCAATAACCTTAGGGAGAAAAATATTTTTATCCACCCCATTAATGGAAATGCAGAGAGGTTGAGTAGTGTGCCCAAAGATGCACAAATAGTAAGTGGCTGGGCTCACATTTGAACCCAGGTCTTTCTACTATTAGCCTGTGTTGTTATTCATCATGCTATGTACAAGTGGCTCCTTGCTTTTTTCTGAAAACTAAAGTACTGGGGACCTTTTCATTTCAACAACCGGTATCATTATAATGATGATGATACCAGACAACAAATGTTGACTGGTTACTATATACCAAACCCTGTACTAGGTGTTTTGCATGTGTGATGTCATTTGATCCACACAACAACCTCAGGAAGTAGCAATAAGCTCCCAAATGCTGAAAAACTTGTCCAAGGTCACAGAACTAAGGGTGTAGCCATGATAAAGCCCACTCTTACCACTAGGCTATCCTCCCATGGGTTCTTCCCTGGTTCACATTCTTGGTGAGGCCAATTAAAGGCTTGGTGAAGTAACTAGAACGTGGAGTTAAATGCATCAATTTAATGTTGAACCGAGACAGATTCATTTGTGTGGGATCAAGTCCATGAAATCTTTATTTGATGTCTAGAGTTCAATTAACAACCATCAAAACAACTTTCTCAGCTTAAATCTTTCATTTACTTAATCAAATTAAAGTGTGGGAAAGTTGGCACTTGGCTCTTGCTGGGAGCCTTTGTCTGACTTTCCCCTTCTTACTGAATAGGTGATTCGTTCAACAAACAGATATTGGATTGCCATTGAGCAACATCTCAGTGTGCGTGAGAGTCAATGAGCTAGCACCAAGTCCCTAGTGGGGAATTGAGATAGTGACTGTGCTTATTGGGTCTCAGTAGCTATAAATGAGACCACTGATTGACCTACAAGGTCCCTCCCATTGTAGGTTTCAGTTCAAGTTCATGATTATTGTTTATCTTTTCTCTTTAAAATATTGGATTGTTAATTTCTTATTTTTAATGAGATATAATTGACATATGACATTATATTAATTTCAGGTGTACAATATGTAATGATTCACTATATGCATATATTGTGAAATGATCATGACAATAAGTCTAGTGAATATCCATCACCACATATAGTTATACATTTTTTTCTTATGATGAGAACTTTTAAGATCTACTCTTTTAGCAACTTTCAAATACATAATACAGTATTATTAACTATAGTCACCATGCTGTACATTACATCCCCAGTACTTATATATTTTATAACCAGAAGTTTGTGCCTTTTGACTCCTTTTACCCATTTCACTTAATCCCCACTCTCTGCCTCTGGCAACCACCAACCTATTCTCTGTATCTGTGAGTTTGTTTGTTTTTTTTCTTTTGTTGTTGGTTGTTTTTTTCAGATCATACAGTATTTGTCTTTGTCTGTCTGACTTATTTCACTTAGCATAATGCCCTCAAGGTCCATCCATGTTGTTGCAAATGGCAAGATTTCCTTGTTTTCTGAGGATGAATAATGTTCCATTGTCTATATATCCACAGTTTCTTTATCCATTCATTCATCAATGGACATGTAGGTTGTTTCCATGTCTTGGCTACTGCAAATAATTCTGCAATGAATATAGGGGTGCATATATCTTTTAGAGTTAGTGCTTTTGTTTTCTTTGGATAAATACCCAGAAGTGGAATTGCTAGATCATCTGGTAGTTCTATTTTTAATTTTTTGAGGAACCTCCATACTGTTTTCCATAGTGGCTGCACCAATTTACATTCCCACCGGCAGTACACCAGTGTTCCCTTTTCTCCACATCCTTGCCAACACTCCTTATTCCTTACATATATATATATTTTAAACATCTTTATTGGAGTATAATTGCTTTACAATGGTGTGTTAGTTTCTGCTTTATAACAAAGTGAATCAGTTATACATATACATATGTTCCCATATCTCTTCACTCTTGCATCTCCCTCCCTCCCACCTTCCCTATCCCACCCCTCTAGGTGGTCACAAAGAACCGAGTTGATCTCCCTCTGCTATGCGGCTGCTTCCCACTAGCTATCTTTTTTTTTTAATTAATTAATTTATTTATTTTTGGCTGTGTTGGGTCTTCGTTTCTGTGCGAGGGCTTTCTCTAGTTGCGGCGAGCGGGGGCCACTCTTCATCGCATTGCGCGGGCCTCTCACTGTCACGGCCCCTCTTGTTGGGAGCACAGGCTCCAGACGCGCAGGCTCAGTAGTTGTGGCTCACGTGCCTAGTTGCTCCGCGGCATGTGGGATCCTCCCAGACCAGGGCTCGAACCCGTGTCCCCTGCATTGGCAGGCAGATTCTCAACCACTATGCCACCAGGGAAGCCCCTAGCTATCTATTTTACATTTGGTAGTGTATATGTCCATGCCACTCTCTCACTTTGTCCCAGCTTACCCTTCCCCCTCCCTGTATCCTCAAGTCCATTCTCTAGTAGGTCTGTGTCTTTATTCCCGTCTTGCCCCTAGGTTCTTCATGACCTTTTTTTTTTTTTTTTTTTAGATTCCATATATATGTGTTAGCATACGGTATTTGTTTTTCGCTTTCTGACTTACTTCACTCTGTATGACAGACTCTAGGTCCACCGACCTCACTACAAATAACTCAATTTCATTTCTTTTTATGGCTGAGTAATATTCCATTGTATATATGTGCCACATCTTCTTTATCCATTCATCTGTTGATGGACACTTAGGTTGCTTCCATGTCCTGGCTATTGTAAATAGAGATGCAATGAACACTGTGGTACATGACTCTTTTTCAATTATGGTTTTCTCAGGGTATATGCCCAGTAGTGGGATTGCTGGGTCGTATGGTAGTTCTATTTTTAGTTTTTAAAGGAACCTCCATATTGTTCTCCATAGTGGCTGTATCAATTTACATTCCCACCAACAGTGCAAGAGGGTTCCCTTTTCTCCACACCCTCTCCAGCATTTATTGTTTGTAGTCTTTTTGATGATAGCCATTCTGACAGGTATGAGGTGATATCTCACTACGGTTTTCATTTGCATTTCTTTGATACTTAGTGATGTTGAGCACCTTTTCATGTACCTGTTGGACATCTGTCATCTGTATGCCTTTTTTTGGAAAAATGTCTATTTGGATCCTCTCACCATTTTTAAATCAGATTGTTTGATTTTTTGCTATGGATTTATATGACTTCTGTACATATTTTGGATATCAGCACCTTATCAGATATATGATTTGCATATATTTTCTTCCATTTGGTAGGTTGCCTTTTCATTTTGTTGATGGTTTCCTTTGCTATGCAAAAGCTGTTTAGTTTGATGTAGTTCCACTTGTTTATTTTTGCTTATGTTGCCTTTGTTTTTGGTGTAAAATCCAAAAAAAATCATTGCCAAGATTCATGTCAGGGAGCTTACCGCCTATGTTTTCTGCTAGGAGTTTTATGGTTTCAGGTTTTATGTTAAAGTCTTTAATCCATTTTAATTTTTGTGTATGGTGTAAGATAGTGGTGCAGTTTCATTCTTTTGCATGTGGCCGTCAAGTTTCCCCAATACCATTTATTGAAGAGACTATCATTTTCTCATTGTATATTCTTGTTTCCTGTGTCATAGATTAATTGACCATATTTGTGTGGGTTTATTTCTGAGCTCTGTATTCTCTTCCACTGATCTATGTGTCTGTTTTTAAGCCCAATACTATACTGTTTTGACTACTATAACTTTGTAATATGGTTTGAAATCAGGAAGTGTGATGCCTCTGGCTTTGTTCTTCGTTCTCAAGATTACTTTGGTTATTTGGGGCCTTTTGTGGTTCCATACAAGTTAATTTCTTCTTTAAATGAAGAAAAAGAAGAAAGAGAGTCAATTACCTAAACTTAACTGATGACTCTTGTGGGTAAGAGCCAGGTAAGTGAATTTCTGGTGGGGGGATGTAGAGCAGGCACTGGGGGAGGACTGGGATGGCAGGGGACCTGGAAGATGGACTGAGAGACAACAGATGAGATCCTAGAAACAGGAGAGGCATTGGAAAGAAAGAGTTCAAACTTTTGGAGGGCAAGGGGTTTGAGATTCCTTTTGCAACTGTAAGTTTTTGTTTTGAGATCTGTATCTTCCCCACCCCCTTCAGATCATTTATCTGACACTCCCCCAAAGAAACACACACAGTCTCCTTCTCTCAGGAAGAGAGACTGAGATAAGACACACATAAGGAGTAGATATCCCAGAAGACCAGAGAGAGGCCTAGGTAGACTGCATATGATCTTAGAACGTGGAACACAAAAACTTTTCTACACATCTTTATATCTTTCTTCTATGATCAAGTTTTGCTGGGCAATTTAGGTGACTTTATTAGTGCAAGTCAAATCTAGAGGCACTTTAAAATTTCCCACACATATCCATTCCACTGAGGAACTCTTTGAGAATCCCATCACGTCCAGCCACTGCCTTATTTATTTGTACTCTGATTATACTAAAAGATTGACAGGGAACTCAGGCTGAGCACAGGTGGTGAGGGTGGGGGGAGACAGGATGCAATACTGGGTACTTTCCATGATGTTTCAGACATTTGTTTCTGAAAACAATAGAGCTAAAGCATATCTTAAGGAAAAAAATTCTCAAATGACTCAAGATACACCCTCACCAATAGAGAGGAAAAAAGTCATCGTAGTACACACAGGACAGTGAATTAGGAGATAAGGCTCTACTCACAGTTCTGCCTTTAACTTGCTGTGTGACCTTACACAAATCGCTGTACCTCTCCATATTTCAGGGTTTCCTCATTATAAAATGGGCATACTACCATCTGCTATGTGTGCAATTTCAAGGATCAGATTAGATCATATTCATGAGAACATGTTGCTAATGTGATCCATTGATAAGGTAGAGACCTTACCTTAGAATTATGTGCTCCTGATAACACAATGGTTTTTATAAGCTTGCTTGAAAACAGCTATGTGCCATTAGAAGTATTTAGCTTCTCTAAATTCTCAATGGGGCTCATTTGTGTGTCCGATGCTTATAGGCCTTTGGATATGAAGGAATGCCCTAATAGTTTTATAGATCTAAGAGAATTTTGAAAATCACAGCAAAGCTGAAATATGTGTATAGTAAATCAGTTGAAATCAACTGAAATCTCTGTTCATGGGTCCTGCTCATTGCACCTTCACTTTGTCAAGGACCTTGCTATTCTGCATCAATCTCTCTCCACTATAGGATCATTACCATCATCATTCAACTATTTGGTCATCTTAGTAAAAGCCTCTCTTCATCCCACATTCTCCTTCAGTTACTACACAGTTTCTCTGCTCTCCTTCATAGCAAAAGTTTTTGAAAGAATTGTCGGCACGTACTGCATTCATTTCCTCATCTCACAATACCGCTAATATCTATAAGTCCAAAACTGCTCCTCTGGGTCCCTTCGTCTGGCTGACTCCAATGGCCACTTCTCTATCCTCATCTAGCAACTTGCAGCAGCATTAAACACAATTGACCATGCCCCCTTTTTTTTTTTTTTTGACATACTCTCTTTCTCTTGGCTTTTGTGACACCACACTCTTCATTGTCTTTACATCTCTCTGGCTACTCCTTCTGAGTCTCCTCAATAGGCAGTTTCTTCTCTACAGAGGAGCATAGCGGCTAAGAGCACAGACTCTCAAGCCCTGCTGTCCAAAATGGTAGCCACTGGTCACATTGTGACTATGACATTTAAATTAATAAAATAAAATAAATTACATTCATAAAATTAAATACATTAATATTTATTACAATTTAGATTAATAAAATTAAATTAAAAATTCAGTCCCACAAACCTAACATTTCAACCGCTCACCAACAACACATGGCTTGTGGCTAACACATTGGACAGCAAGACACAGAATATTTCCATCATTGCAGAAACTTCTATTGGATGGTATTACCTAGACCAGGTTTCTAGAATTTGAATCCCAGCTTTGCCACTCTACCAGCTGAGTGACCTTAGGCAAGCTACTTAATCTCACAGACAAATATCCCTGCCCTCGTGGAATTTATGCTATTCCTACAATGGAAAAATTAGGGTGTGTCTAAAACATAGGCTGGAGATCTATAAATGTTAATAGCTCTTCAAGAGATATTGGTTAGTGGAAAATGCAAAGTGCAGAACAGTATGGATAGCTAGATAGTCAGATAGATACATAATATGATTTTGGTTGGACAAAATAAAGATATGCATAGAAACACATATTTTTACATTTATGAAAAATTCTGGAGAGATACAAAAGGAATGTAATGGTCTCTTTGGGGAATGGTATTGGTGTCAGGAAAAAGACTGACTTGGCATGTTCAAGCTTTATGTACTGTTTTATTTTGTCACATACATAAATTACTTTCGATTAAAAATAATAATCTTAAATTTGTATGTATATGAATTGGCATTTTTCTGGTTGTCTATTATTATATAACAAACCACTCCCAGAACATAGCAGCTTAAAACAACAATCATTTTATTATATTTCATAAATCTGTCAGTCACAATTTGATCAGGGCTCAGCTGAGCAATACTTCTAGTGCAACTGGCATCAACAAGGGTCATTCAGTGGTATTCATATGGCTAGTGTGGAGGGTCCAGGACTGCTTCACTTACATGTCTGGTGCCTTGGCTGGAAGTTTGGACTCAACTGGGCCTCTCTGTCTCCAAGTATCTCCAAGACTTTCCATGTGGTCTCCAGCAGAGTAGTCAGATTTTTTTATATGATGGCTCAGAGCTCCAAGAAACCAACATGGAAACTACAGGTTCTTTAGAGGTTAGGCCTAGAATAAACTTGATGTTACTTCTGCCATACTGTATTGATTAAAGCAGTTGTAGGTAGGCCAGCCCAGATTCGGAGGACAGAGGGTAGAGATTGACTTGGCCTCTATATGGGAAGAGTATCAAAGCATTTGTGGTTATCTCTAATGCAACACAGATATCAAGATTGCTGTCTTAATACAAGTCATATATTTGATAATTCAGGCTAGGACTAAAAATCATAACTGTGGATGGTTTAGGATAACTTGACTGGGAAACCTAGGGAAAGAGGAGTTGAAGACATGGGTGTAACCCTTTCATACTGGAGGCTGCAGGAGGCCATTCAAAGTATCAGAGTGAGAAATCTACTTACTCTAAGAATCAACTTCCCTGACTGGAAATGCCTGCTTCTATTGTCCTCCCTATCCCCTTCATCTCTCTCAAGCCACTCAGGGTAAGAAGCTTTGTTCCTCAGGTAGGGTCCATGTCTTTCTTGGCTCTGTGTCTCTCCCTTCCCAAAATACAGAGCACATAGGAGGGTACGGAGCCTACAGCAGAATCAAAGTAATGCCATCATTTGACATTCTACCCCCCAGTCTACCCCCCAGCACATTCTACTCTGCTGTCTATTAAAGAAGCCCATCATCTATTTTAAGTCAAACACTGTGTTAGCTACTTCAATATACTTTTTCTTATTTCACCGTAACAACAACACTGATATGGGTATTATTAGTATCCCCCATTTTACAGAGAAGGAAACTGAGACATAGATATCAAGTGACTTTACCCCATACAACTACAAAGATGGCAGAGCCTGGATACCAACCGAGATCTTTGACTCCAAACTCTATGATCTTTCAGTATACCATGCTGCCTCTCAAGGAAAAGGGAATAAAGGCCTATACACTGGACACTCGGTACTTTTCTCCTATTTCATTCATCTATCCTCTTAATATCTAAGGTGTGTGAGGATGCTTCCACACTGCCAGAATCTCCAGGGTATTAAAGAAAGGTCTAAGGAGAAAGGCTGTACTTCTAGCATTTGCATTCCCAAATCTTGGTATTCACAAGCTTGGCATTCCCATCACATCATAAAAGATTTCTTTTTAATTCTACTACAAGTTTTACTGCTGCTCCTAGCACCTCTATATTGCAAGGGAACAACTGTTAATAGAGTTGTCATTGTCATGTATGTTTGGGCAGCTGACTAGAAATGGGTCAGGAATGGCACAGGTTATCTCATTTTTTCAGTACTAACCAGAAAGGTGCTAATATACAGGCATGCAATTGGAGAATATGGGCAGCAAATGTGGGCTCCAGAGGAATAAGAGACACAAGGAGTTGCAAGGATGTGACAGTGATTCAAAAAAGGAACTAGGAGGGCTTCACTCAAGCAAGATTCTTCAATTCCTTCACCCCTACAGATTCACAGAACAACACAGTGTCCAGTGCACTAAGGAGAGGGGAGCTAGAGCCCTTAGGCAAATATATGGTGTAGGAGAGAAGGGTAAATAAAGGAGAAGAATGCAGTGGAGAGGGAAACGGTAACCAAAGGGAAAAAAAAAAACCTGAGTAAATGAAGGAAGAGAAAAGTAATGATCTTGTGGTAAACACGATTGAAGCCCATCAACTTGGGACAGAGGCAGTCAAACACAAAATTGCCCATTTGGGAACTAGGTCCTTGGAGGTGGTGATTGATTGGTGCAGAAAACTGCCAAACGACTACATGCAAATGACATCTCCAGTTTTTCACTCTGGCATTTTACATTAATCAAAGTACCAACTCATTTTATTAGAAAAATATTATCCTCATACCAAAATCCAACCAACACGTCACAAGAAAGAAATCTACAGACTAATATTCCTAATAAATATAGATGCAAAAATCTTCAACAAAATATGGCAAACCGAATCCAGCAACATATAAAATGGATTATACACCATGACCAACTGTGATTTATCCCAAAAATTCAAGGTTGGTTTAACATATGAAAATCAATAAAATACATATGATCATCTCAGTAGGTGTAGAAAAAGCATTTGACAAAATCCAGCACCTTTTCATGATGAATACGCTTACACTAGGAATAGATAGAAAGGAACTTTCTCAAACCTAATAAAAGCCATCTATGAAAATAGCCTAGCCAACTTCTTACTTAGTGGTGAAAAACTGGATGCTTTACCCCTAAGATCAGGGATAAGACAAGGATGTTGACTAGACCTCTGACGAGTTCTATTCAACATTGTCCTAGAGGTTCTAGCCGGGGCAATTACACAAGGAAAAGATTGGAAAGGAAGATGTAAAACTATCTCTCTTCACAGATCATGTGATCTTGTATATAATAAATCCTAAGTAATCTACTAAAAGTTCATTAGAATTTGTAAAGGAGTTCAGCAAGGTTGCAGGATATAAGGTCAATACAGAAAAATTATTTGTATTTCTATACACTAACAATGAGTGATCCAAAAATAAAATTAAGAAAGCAATTCCATTTACAATATAATCAAAACAATAAAATACTTAGGGATATATGTCACCCAACAAATTACAAGGCTTATATAATGAAAACTACAAAATATCATCAAACGAGGTTAAAGATAACCTAACTCACTGGAACATCATCTTGTGTTCATTGGTTGGAAAACTTAATATTCCTAAAGAGGCAATACACTCCAAACTGATCCAACCTCTATCAAAATCCCAGCTGATTTTTTGCAGAAATTGACAAGCTGAACCTAAAATCCACATGGAAATGCAAGGGACCCAGAGTAGCGAAAACAGTCTCCATGACTTTAGATTTGGCAATACTGTATTCCTAGATCTGATACCAAAAGCACAAGCAACAAGAGAAAAATTAGATAAAAGTGGATTTCATCAAAATTAAATAATTTTGTATTTCAAAGGATGTCATCAAGAAAGTGAAAATACAACCCACAGAATGAGAAAAAGTACTTGCAAATCATATAACTGAAAGGGGTCTAGTGTCCAGAATACATTAAGAACTCTTACAACTCAAAAAAAGGGCAAATAACCCAGTTAAAAATCAGCAAAAGATTTGAATAGATATTTCTTCAAAGAATATATAGAAATGGCCAATAAGTAAATGAAAAGATGCTCAACAAAATCGATCATCAGGGAAACACAAATTAAAATCACAATGAGATATCATTTCACACACATTAGGATGGCTATAATTTAATAAATGTAAAATAAGTATTGGTGAAGATGTTGGAAAATTGGAACCCTTATACATTGCTGATGGAAGTGTAAAATGATGCAGTTTCCAAAGTGATGTTTTCACTTTGGAAAACAGCCTGGAGGGTCCTCAGAAGTCTTAAATATAGAGTCACCATTTGTCCCAGCAATTCCACGCCTACCTAGATACATACCCAAGAGAAATAAAAATATATTTTCATACAAAAATGTGTACACAAATTCTTATAGCAGTATTATTCATAATATCCCCAAAGTAGAAAAACCCAAGTATCCATCAACTGATGAGTGGATAAAATATGTTATATCTATACAATGGAGAATTATTCAGCCATGAAAGGCAGAAGTACTGATACAAGCTACAACATGGATGAACTTTGAAAACATCATGCTAAGTAAAAGGAGGCAGACACAAAAAGCCACATATTATAATATGATTGCATTTATCTGAAATGTCCAGAACAGGCAAATCTAAATTGATGGTGGTTGCTGGGGCCTGGGTACAGGGAGGAATGAGGAGTGGCTGCTAATGGGTAAGGGGTTTCATTTTGGGGTGATGAAAACATTCTGGAATTGAATAGTGGTGATGATTGCACAACCTTGTGAATATACTAAAACCCACTAATTGTACACTTTAAAAGGGCAAATTTTATGGCATGTGAATTATATGTCAATAAAGCTGTTATTTTAGAAAAGTAGAATTATAGGACTAACAACCCAGCACCTGCCCCCAAGTATTTATTCATTCCTTCACCTATGGCAGAATTATTATATTTACCAGTCAGCCCTGCCCTGAGCCAGGAACACTGAACATGCCGGGGTCTACATTTGTCACGTCTTCTATATAGCCCTTCCGTTATGTTATGTTTGTACAGTAAACAGCTCCTTCCTCCAAAAATGAGTCGGGTGAGACTCAAAAAACAATCTAAGGCCACAGAGAAAAAAGGGAAGTATTGGAGCATAAGCTACAGGGAATGGGTGGCCTCATTGTTCCAAAATCCTCTCCTACAACTGAGAATACTCAAGGAATCCTAGACATTTCTCCTCCTATTCTCTTCCATCATGGTAGGTTGGACAAATATTTTGAAATCTTCCAGGGAGAGTCCAATCTATTCCCAATTCACAATAACGAACTTAAGCCATTCTCAGTGAAGTTGGTAACCATAGAAGAGCCCAGAGCTACTTCTGTCACTCATTTTAATACTTAACACCTCTTGTCATTAACATGCCAGTAACAATGTAAAAATGCCAGTAACAGTTCCCAGTGTTTAACCTAGGTTCCTAATGCGTGATGTAAAACAAATTACCTCTTGTTATAACCTCAGTGGGGAGCGAGAAGAGATACTATTGATTTGTATTTGGAAAATAGTGCCTAGAAGGATATACAACAGGGAATAGGATTTATTCAGAGGATGACGGATTAGCAGTCTCCAAGCATTTGGAATCCCTCTATAGGTAGGGTTGTCCCAAATCGGTCACAGGACTCTGGGTAAAATTGCATAAAGGGTGTGGAGAGACATGGTTAAAGAAGTAGAATTTATGTTCAACCCTTGTAAATTAGCAAGGCCGCATAAGTCTGACCAAGCCACCACTTCCCACAAGCTAAGATAATGAGAGACTCAGGCAAGCACCACGAGCAAGCACAGGCCCCTCCAAGAGCGCTTTGAAAAACAGATTCCCACTGAGCCATCACCGCCATCCTGCACAGGCCACCTTACCTAACTGAAATTGATTGGAGACATTCCCACATGTTTGCATTATCTCCGGGCTATTCCATCCTAAGGGGTATAATGCACAGCCTGAGCTTATCAGCAGTCCTGGAAAAAAAAAAAAGCATACACACAGGTAGAAAAAATATAACAGGTCTTCTATCATCCCAACATTCCCTCTGGATTAGCTCAGCTCAAATTCTCCCTCCTCCACTCAGAGCTTACCTTTCCCCTTTTACCCTAAATGTCTATGACACTACCAACTCAACAGGATTTCTTTGCTGTGCCATAGGTGGTGAGTTGCAGTAGATAGTAGAGGGAACAACTCACAAAGAAAGGACAGTATTGGGAATTGAGACAGGCCAGTATGCTTTTCACAGCCGAAATGTTTCTGCCAATGACTTACAAAGCTGAATTGGCCTCTCCAACCAGACTCCTCTTCTATCTTGGTCTGATTTACAAAGAATAAAAAGGTAGGGGCTGCTACTCTTTCCTACAATTCAGCCTTTTCTAAGAGTCAAGTCAGTCCTTGCTAGTCGAAGCTAGGTCATGATTTCTGTAGCTTGAATTCAGCTGCCAGACTGGGATCGATAGAAAGCATCCACGTTATCTAGGCTTCTCCCGGTGAGCAGGGCACCAGACTCCCTCTTCCAGAAACACTTCCTTCTTCTGAGAAACCATTCCAGCTTCATGCTAAGCACTCCTACTTTCTTTGGCTTCCAAAACCTTCCACTGTGCCCCTTGCCTTCACCTCCATTTTGTTCAGGTCATTTGGTTACTACAGGGAAAATCTATGTGATCTTAGTGATAACCTTACTCTTCTGACCAGAGATACAAATCTGGGTCTGCTTGCTGACACTGTCTTTTAAGGACAACTGCCTCATCCGCAGCTCTTGTTTACTGCCTAGGTTTACATTTTATAACCTATGACCACCTCTCCCGTGCCTTTGGCGACCATGGATTGAACTAAGCATTGGCATCTGACACAAAAGCAACCAAATTCATTGGCTGGCCAGTAATGGATGACATCATATCGTGCTCTGAAGAGAATAGCTGGGCCAGATTTTTGTTTCTGGAAATTTTAATCAAGAAACACAGATGCTGGACTTCCCTGGTGGCGCAGTGGTTAAGACTCCACACTCCCAATGCAGGGGGCTCAGTTTCGATCCCTGATCAGGGAACTATATCCCACATGCATGCCGCAACTAAGAGTCGGCACGTCACAACTAAGGAGCCCGCAAGCTGCAACTAAGGAGCCTGCCTGCTGCAACTAAGGAGTCAGCCTGCCGCAACTAAGACCCAGTGCAACCAAATAAATAATAAATATTTTTAAAAAAGAAAAGAAACATAGAGAAGCTGAGCTACTTAGCAGATGGAGCAGAAGTTAGGAAAAAACACCAGGAGGTAAAATCAAGTGTGTGTCAAGCTAAAGCCAAGTTCAGTCCAAAGTTATGAATAGACATCAATTCTGGGTAAGCTGAGGAAACTGATTGGTAAAAGAAGAGAACACAGTGGTAGGAAGCAGATACATCATGAGGGAAAACCCCATACTGCTCCTGAAAGAGCTAGAGAATCTAGTCCTTCCCAATGGCTTTCCAGTTCCATTTTTCTTATGTTATAATAAGTCCCCTTTTCACTGGAGAACTCAAGCAAGTCTCTGCTGCTTACAGCCAAGAGAGCCTAACTACAAGAACGCTATACTTGACTACTACACCAAAGTTCATAGGACGGTCACCCGCCATGAGTGTGGATGCAGAACCTAACACAAAACACAGAGCCTCCACAAAGCAGGTATTTGATTAATGATGACTGGGTGGCATATTTAGAGGTTCCAGAAAGGTTCCAGACAGTGAAAAGCAAGCTGCTCCCAGGACTGCCAGCCTCACCTTCGTTTCTCTTTCCTCACCGAGGAAGACTCCATATACACTCTGAGAAGCTAATAAGCCCACTTTGCCTTCAGCTGCAGCCTTTTGGAAGATCTCAAAGTACTCGCTAAGCTTGTCAGCAACATGGCAACCAGCTGTTCTCAATACTTAGTGAGGCCAGAGAAAAAGACAGGGACCTAAAGAAAAATCAAGAAAAGTTTAAAGAGAAAAACAGAGAGAACTTTCTGACGGTGCGAGAGGGTTTAGAAACTAAAAGAATGACCAATTAAGGTTAGAAATTCCCTTCAGTGGAATGCTTAAAATTAGAAGACACTCTTATCTGTCTGATAGTCTTAAAGGAAATGAAACTGGTCACTCAAAAGACTTTTCTGGGCTCTGGAATTTATCCAGTGGCAATGGAACAACACTCCTATTTTTTCTCACCACAGATAAACTGAAATCATACGATATGAGGAGGTATGAGCCAGAGTATGTAAGCCCAGAGTATGTACAATGGGTTAAGGACAAAATTGGAAACAAAACCTCAGCCTTTTCCTGCTTTCAGTGTGTACCCTTTGAGAGAAGAGTTAATAAAAAGTGAGCTTTCCCACACAGACTAGGAAGAAAAGAACACAAGTTTATAAAAGAACAGCAGTTCCATATTCCAACCTCCACATTCAGATCCCTGGGACTGGCATGAGCTCTGACTTCTCAAGCAGGAGCTTGTGCTGGCTAAGTGCCTTTCCTGACATGGCAGGAGGAACCTTTCACCTTTTTCAGCCCCCCTGAAGACAGGGCTTGATTTAAAAGCTGCCTGCTTGGAGCTGTTATCTTGCAATTTTTCACAGGCACCAGGCCAGAGACCAGGAATCTCTGCCCAGGTGTGTGTTTTGCCCCAGCACATGTGGCTCCGTGCTCTGCCCAACCTGCCCTACCGCACCTCCCATCCCCTATCCTCCCTCCTGCCTTTTAGACAGGTGAGCACAGTAGGTTCTAAACATACTTCATGGAGACATTGGACCTGTAACTGACAGAAGATTCATTACATTTGATCATAGATGGAGAAAGATGTCCTAGAAGACATATTATTTTAAAATGAAGTCACAGGATAATTTATCCTCAATTATATTTGTCCCCAACAGTTCTAATGAATTTGGGATATGAAGATGTGCTTCAAATAGCAACATAGAAGTCACTTTCCAGTGACAGGCTCTGTCACCTTCTGGAAGACTGGGGGCTTATTTAAAATGTAGATTCTTGAACTTCACCCACAGATATTTGATTCAGTAATTGTAGCCCAGGAATATGCCTTTCAAAAGCACCCTAGTGATGTTGATGCCTCAGGTTCTGGTACCAATACTTAAGAAAAACACCACTAAAAATATTAAAAGCAGGAGCTCTGGTGGCGGAGAAAACTAGTTTAAATCCCAGCCCTGCCATGTATGAGCTGTAGCCCTGGCTCCTACTTTTCTACATGCCATTCCTAACTACAGGTTTTCCTGCCCCTCCAGACACACATGTCCCTTGGAGAAGTCTGTCCCAACTGCACCTGCCTCTAGAAAGGGAAAGCCCCTTCGAGTGTGGTACCACACTTACTCCCCCACTGAACATGTGCAGGTGACCAGTGGGCTGCCATCCTCCTTCCCTTCCTCAACTGCTCCTTCCACAAGAATCCCCTATCACAAAACGTACCAAGTGTCCTCCCGAAACACGGTTGCGATAGTTTTCATTCATTGCTCTGACCAAACAGAGGCCTAGAGTTAGACACTTTGCTCGGCTTCAGCCCTTGTGGCAACCTCAACGCCAATACAAACCTTTGGGCGCACAATCTCGGACAGACCTCAGAACCCTCCCTGCTGCTACATCCCAGCTGCCCTCAATCCCCCCCCTGCTGCCAGAATTACTACTTCCCCATATCGCAACAGCTGTATAACCCCCTCCCAACTGCACATTCTCAATTAGGTAGATGCCTAGTCTCTGTCTCCGGGCAGGGAAAGCCTCCTCAACTGGGTGTTATCAACCCCCTTTGTCCACCACAACCTCCCATTCACAAGTGCAACTGTTGGGTGGGCAGCCGTCTTGTTACACGTCACACCCCACTCTCAAATATCTGTCCAAATATGGCTATTTGGTAGTTTGAATTTACTACCCTGAGCAGAAGTCTAGTATGGGTTAATTTGTTATTAGCTTGTTCAATGTATTGCTCTTGTAGCAACTTCAACTCAAACATAGTGGAAAATTTATGTCTGCCGTCCAGCTGTATCTCAGCTTTCCCTTCCCAGGGAACCCTCCCACTCAACTCTCCTATTCATTTCACTGCATATTCTCTCTCAGAGTTATAAGACAGTTCGCCTCTGCTAGAGATTTCTAAAGTACATCAGGAGAGGCTTCAGAGAGAAAGTACATGCAGAGAGGCTGCATTTGACCTGGCCTTTGAGAGAGAGATATTTACATGCAGAGATGGAAGAAAACAGAATTTCAGAAAAAAGCAACACTATGAACAAAACTGAGCAGAGGTTTTCAAATGTTAGTGTGTACTGGAATCATGCTGGGAAATGATAAATAACAAATCCAAGACAGTAGTTAACTTTGCTGTGGGAACAAGGGAATACTATCAGGGTATGAAGGAGATTTCAACAACATTGGTAATATTCTATTTCTTAAGCTGTATGGTGCACATATCTGAAATATTTCATACTATACTTTCAAAAATAAATCAGCATGAGAGGCCGTGTAAAATGCAGAGTGCCAGGCATCAGTTCCGATTGGGTAGGCTTAGAAAGGCACTAAGGTATCTGCATTTAACAAGCACCCCAGGAAATTTCTTATACAAGTGCTTCATGGACCACTCTGAAAAACATTGTGATAGAATTTCTTCTCCAAACGGAAAAAGAAAAATCAATGACATCAGTGCATAAAGCCCAGGGCTGAGGGTCAGAAACCCTGGACCACAGTCTCTGCTCTGCTTCAAATTTGCTACATGAGTTTTTGTTAGTAGGTTAACTTCTTTAAATACCATTTCCCAAACAGAAAGCCACTTTTATAATTCTTGTTCAGCATGGTAAGGATAAGTTAAATTATGCCTGATGAAACTTTGGAAGACTTTCCAGGAAATGCTTGGTTTCCAGAGAAGATAATGGTTTTTAGAAAACAGCACTCTTTCCTTGAATCAAGTTCTCAGTGATCTGTCTCCAGTGGCAATTTTCATTCAGCTTGAAGCATGTAGCTTTAGGACCTTCCATGGAGAAAATCATTAGTGCCTGTCTGGGTGTGTTGAATTCTATCTGCTTAACCAAAAAAAAAAAAAAAAGTCCAGAGTGGTAGTTCTCACTTGGGTTGGGGAAAGGGAACACATCAGAGGCACTGGAGAGATTTTCCAAAACATGCAGCCTTCCACCTGTTGCTGTGTATATCAGTATGGAAAAGAGGATTGGAGAGTTGGGTCCGCATTTTTTAAGCACTCCATGTGATTCTGATACATTCCCTGCTCTAGAAAGATTCTTGGCCTCCCTCAAGGAACCTGATCCAAGATCTTACACTTGTTCTTGCCAAGAGTGCCTTATATTTACTTCTCACCTATTTCTTCTTTGGTTAGCTCTCACTGAAGGTAGAGCATAATTCACAAGCATCTTGCATATGTATACACAGGGGAATGTAAATAATGACCTTGTTCTCAGGGACTGGGGGCCAGCTGGTTAGAAACCTCAGCATCCCCAGGGTTGAAATAATCTCCTGGCCAGATGTTTCCTTCACCGGTTAGAGGAGGGCATGAAGGTCCCAGTGGAAGGCTCTCTGGACCCTACACTTGTCCAGCTGGATCAGCTGCAGGTGGAGCAAATGGGACCCAAGGGTCCCATCAGGTCACCTTGCTGAGTATGACTCAGGCCAGCAGCTCTTTATTTCTTCCTGTCTCTCCCACTTCCCACCGCTCATCTCTGTGGGCAGCCGCCAAACTGGGGAACAAACGTCAGGCAGGGGGAGGGAGTAGTTCTTAATGGATACTCCATCTCTTCAGTGGTTTGGGGTCTGGCAGAGATAAACCAGACCTGAAAAAAATTGGCTCCTCCCCCTGATGTATTTTGGTTAATGCACTAGCTGCCGAGAAGCAGCCAGGCCTGGAGCAACAAAATCAATTTCCCTCCGCTGAACAACAAGCTTAAACTTAACCCTCACAGCTCTTTCTCTTATGTCTTTTATCCACGGAGCTCAAAATGCTGTTTAGGCTTGGCTTTCTGCCACAAGCAAAGCCCATCTCTGAGGAGTGAGACACCAAGATCTCTGAAGAACCTTGGATAATGATTGTATGCCAAGGGGTGCCTAGAAAATATGATACATTCAGGCAGCCTTCACCATTCCTTCACATCTGATGCAACCTTGACAGGCACCAGTTGCTAAAAAGGAAATGAGAATGACACTTAGTTGGCTGGTATTACAGGTGGGGAAGCTGTAGAAATTTAGCAATCTGTCCAATATCCCCAGGGATAACCCTTGTAGCACACCTTGGATCTTGATTCTTTCCATGAGTACTGTCAAATGGTATTTTATTCTTGAACTTTAAAGTGTAAACACTGTGACTATGTTCCTATGAGCAATGGTCGATGTGGAATATAAAATAGCAGAATCATATGAGATTAACACGTTACTGATGTTTCTATTGCCCCTGTAAGATATCTGCTGCTCAGTTAAAGCTCTCCCCCCCTCAGTCCATGAGTGTCTAAATCTCCATTACCTACCCACATCTCCCTTCAACAATTTCCTTTGAGTTTCTGGACCTAGAAGGTGAGGTCAACCAAAATGTATTATATGGAGAACCATAAACGTTTTGTGAAAGTCTCACTCAAGCCTAAGATAGGAGGCGAGGTGGGTGTAGGAGCCAGTGTTAATGTTTGGAGTCAGATAGAGGCTGTTGCTACTGACGTTCTGATTCCTAACAGTTAGTCCCCCCTCACCCTCTGCTGGAAATTCTTAGAAAAGCAAGTGAAGCTAAGTTATCACTCTCAAGTCAGAAGAGAAGAGAACTCAGGGTTCTAATACCCTTGAATGGAAGCCTGGAAAAAAAGCAAAGGATGTGAACGAACCCAGCTTTCACATGACCAACTTATCCCCAAATACACTAACATTGCCTTAACCATACGTTCATTCTTTCTACCATTACTGAATTCCTGCTCTGTGCCAGGCACTGAACTGGGCTCTGGGGCTATAAATACGAGTTGTAAGGAGCACCCCTTTCACCTGCCAGCTAAGTGTCACTTCCTGAAATAATGTGCCCATAGAAGTACCGAGCTAGCCATAGTAAGCCCAAGAATGCAGGTGAAAGGTGAGCCTACTTAAGGTTCATTTGTAATATCTGTGGAGCCCCCAAAGGGGCATAAAGTCATAGGCTTAAACCAGCCTTAATAACTGGTTCTGTACCATGGTTTTGAAGCGGAAGAGAGAAATTAATCCAACGACTTTCCAATGTGGCCAGAAAATCATTAGTAGCTAAAGAGTGGGAAAATTCAGAGATAAGGGAGGTTAGAATGTGAATTCAAATTTAAAACTTTGTACAATGAGTCTAAGGAAAGAGGGAAACAGAAAACATCACCTTAACTGGCACAACAAAGAGAATCTGGTGCTTTTCGTAAGAAGGCCAGGAAATCATGATACCTTAGCTCAGTGTTTCTCAACCTTGGCGCTACTGACATTTGGGACCAGATACTTCTTTGTTTTGGGGAGTGGGCAGCTGTCTTGTTCTTGTGCATTGTGGGATATTTAACAGCATCCCTCACCTTTATCCACTGATTGTCAGTAGCACCCTCCCCAATTTGTGATAACCAAAACATCTCAAAGACACTACCAAATGTCCCCTGGTGGGGGATGAGCTATGTAAGAAATCAGCCCCTGTTGAGAAGCACTGTCTTAGCTCATCACTACCATCTCACCCCAAGGCCACATGAATGCAGTCATTGGAGAGAAGAAAGAAAATTAGGATCTGGGCCATCTTGCCAAAGAACAAATTCAAGGAAAGAAGGGAAGTGAACAAGAGAGAGGTCACTGTCATTTGCTTACAGCCACAGGGCAACTTAGTGAAAGAGCCAGAAGTGGGATCCAAGTTTCCTGGCTCCAGGCACCCACACTGTGCTGCTAATGGAGATGACAGTGATAATGAATAATGATTCTAAAACTTTAGGAACAACAGCAACAAACTTCAGCAATAGGTTCTACCAGCACTTTTTTCCACTGCCCCAGCCAGGTGTAAAAAATAGCTCACATATTCACACACACATTTGCCTGTCTGTCTAAACTTGCTTTTTCTTCTCCGTTCAGATTAAACTGCTCCCATTGCTTTCCTACAGTCTGCCACTTTTGCATTTTGCTCTTTCCTAGCCCATCCACACACTGCCAGCATCCAGGTTTCCTGCACTAAATTTAGAGGGAGGCTGGATGAGGGAAAAGCTAAGTAGGGTGAGTCAGGGCCATAGGAAACCTGGAGAGTCTGTTAATGGCCTTAGATGTTGCCAAATAAGTGGTCACCTGCAGTCTGCCTGGTACCTAGCATTTCACTATTAGAGATGTATTTTTTGGTGAGGACTGTACATTAAACTCGTATTAGTAATTAACACCTGTGTGTATGTGTTTATCAGATCACGGTCCTCTGAGATAACTACCAGAGATCAGGGATCTTAGAGGTCAAGTTTATTTTGGAGCAGTAATACTAGAGTATAAGTTGCTGCCCCAGGAAAGCAGACCTGGATAGTATTCTTCAATGGGCACTCTGCAGGGAGAAGAAGGTGATGAAAATCAGGGCTAAAAAAACCAGATAGCAACTCTGCCAACAGCCAGTCTTGCTGTGAATAAAACCCTGATGTAGATTGCACTTCGGGGAGTCCCAGACTAGGTGTTTCAAACGAGTCCCCATTCATAGCCCTAGAGATGGACAAAGGGGAGAAGCTGAGAGTGGATTTCCCCATAAGACAACATCCGCACTACCCACACCCCCGCAAAGCTCCCCAACCTACCCAATCCCAGCAACACCGTCTTACCTCCCACGAACTGTGCGGCTCCCATGCAACGTCCCATCATTCTGGAGATGAGTTCCTCCATGCAGCAGCCTAGGACAGCAGTCAGTGCCACCAGGAGCAGCAGAGCACAGCCGGCACCTGTCACCACTGTGCACATCTGCCAGGCCAGGCTTGGGATGGCATTGAAGCTGGCATAGCGCCCACACTCTTCCACCATGATCAGACTCTGCCCCTCTCCCCTCACAGGGTAGTTGCACCTCCGGAATGTGCTGAATGACACTGGCTTCCCCAGCTGGGATCCAAAGAGCCAGTAAGGCAGGAAGTAACTGGTAGAACTGGCCACAGCGGTAACAAGGGACAGAAAGGCCCAGAGGGTCCCCAGCAGGGTCAGGCTGCTCCTCATGGTCCCAGGTTTCTCTGCGGGGATGGGGAGATGAGTTGGGTCACAGCGCCAAATGTAGAAACTTATCATGTAGGCTCCATTGGCCTAGTTTTCATCTGCCTGGCCAGTCCTGGGGCTCAGTCATGTGCTTCTTGGCCCTTACTTCTGGATAAGATTATTGCCTCAAGGACCATTTGGGTCCCTATGGGATTCTGCTCTCCAGCACTTTTCCCATCTTCCCTTCCTTCCGCCTGATTCAGAGTTCTATGGTCTCTAGGCTGCCATGGAAGAAGCGTAGAACGGAATTAGTGACTGTTCTGCCCACTCCAAGGCAGCCTGAGCAGACAGCTTTTAGCTCTTGACATCCAGCATGGAACAAGAGACAGGAGGGAGGTCTGAATCAAACCAAGGCTCTCTGGAGACCCCCCAGCTTCTGGTGGAATGGCCTTGTTTGACCTGAAGGCCTGGAAGGAGGCAATATCTCAAGAGGGCCAGGAACCAAGTTGTTTTCAGAGAGTTAAGAAAGAAGGAAGATACCTCACAGGGCCTGCCTCTACTCTAAGGGAGAAGAGGGAAGGAGAGCTCACCATGGAGTTAGAGGATGTGCCCATTTGACCTTGGTAGGATGTCCAGGAGAGCATTAATGTGGCCTTTCACAGTACTACATCAGCTAGGTTAAAATGGGTCAATAAAATAAGGGGTGCCTAGTCTCATACTCTTTGCTTATCACTGAGTGAGCACTGTTCAGTCACTTTTTCCCAAAATCAAAATGGGAGGCACCTTTCCAACCAGTGAGGGTTGTCTAACACTAGGCTGTCTACTAAGAAAACCTGCCTGGTCCTTTGCCGAATAAAGTGAAGAAAGCGTCTCATCTCTCTGAAATGGATCAGGTACCCCCTGCCTGGCAGCAGGAACATAGATCTATAGCTGTAAGGGCCTTTCTGGGTGCCTTTTGGAACAAGTCGTCTCAGATTCAAGACAGTGAGAGTCTTTTTAGATCTAATCTCCTCAGCCCAGCTCACAAATGGTTTTCACAGACCCCTCTGTCAAAAATCAACCACTTCCCTCCCAACTCCATTAATCTGCCGTTGCTTTCTGGCCTGTTTCTCAATGAGGGCAGCCAGAGACCACACTGAAGCTTGCTGACAGCGCTGTGAACATCTCCAGCAAGCAGACGGTGGGGTTTGTTTCAGAAACTTCTCCATGATTCATCACCACGGCTTAAAGTTACAGGTGGTGGGAGAGGGGTTCACGGGTGGGGGACTGAATTCACGGGAATTACAGGAACTGGCTATATTGCCAGTTTGGGACATTGTCAGGAGCAAGCAGCAGTTGTGCTCAGGGTCTCAAGGACCTTGCCCAGCCATGAGCTCTGTCATAACCATCATCAAACAGTACCTGGCACAGAGCGGGCACTGCAATCCATATTTGTTTAATGAAACCCATTTTATAGAAGCATCCAATTTCCAGGCTGGCAGGGATCTTAATGAATCACCTAATTCAACCTTCTTGTTTTACATATGGGGGAATACAGCCTTGTAAAGGGGGAAATAATTTTCCCCAAGTCACAGAGCAAGTTAGCAAGCAGCCACACTGGAATAAGAAACCCAATCTGCAGATTCCTAGGTCAGTACTTTTGTACTACACAGTGCTAATCACCCCCCTGCCCTATCACTTTACAGATGGAAATACGGAGAGGAAATGATTTACCCAAGGGTAAAGAACTAGTGAAGTACACTGGCCGGACTAGAGCCCAGTTATTTGATTCTTAGTATAATGCTCTTTTTTCACTCCACCACAATTCCCCTCCTAATACGTATGTATTGTGTGCTGTGTGTTTTGCGCAGGAAGGGAGCAGAGATCATAAATTGCAGGTGCTTACTTTGGAATGTTAGGGCTTGGGAAGAGAGTGCCCTGACCTGGGCCCCAGGGAATGAGGCTTTGTGCCTGAGAGTGGAGGGAATGAGAGAAAGATGTGATGAGGGATTGAAAGCCAACAGGAGAAGTGAAACTAGTTTTGAGTAATTGCTGTTAGAAAGCAGGTACGCTTGGACGCAATGAGGTAATGCCTCTGCTTGCTATATTAGAGCATGTAAGATTATGGAAAATGCAAGCAGCCCTCTTTCATGAACTTACTTCTTGGTGAAGAAGCCCAGGCCAGAGGATGAGAGGAAACAAGCTGATAAACAGCTGCTGGCTGTAGCATCATGTTCCCTTCCAAGCCCATTATTTCATGTGCTCTGCCCAACAATCTTTTTAGGTTGCTAAGAAAGGTATCAGTAGTACCCCCAGTTTACAAATGAGCAAATTGAGGGTCAGAAAGCTAAATGACTTGCCCGAGGTTACACAGTGATTCAATGACAGAGTCATCATTTCCCACTTCTCCTTCACCTGCAATTTTCGCCCATATTCTCCCTCATCACCCCAAAACTGTTTCAATGAAAAGCCTCCGTGGTTTCCCACCCATGATGCCAAAACTGTTTAAGGATGGCAAAAGAATTAGAGGGGAAGGACAGGGAAGGTAGGAGGAAGGCCACTTTCTCTAAGCAGCATGTAACCGTCAGGACCAGGGTATTCACTGTTTCAAGTTTGTAGTCAGAACTAACCCCATATGTCCCCCACAAATGTCATCACCTTGAGATCAGAAGTACCAGTATGACAGCCAGGAGAAGGGCAGAGAGCTTAAGGCAGAGAAAGGGACCATATCAGTGAGTGGTACCTACACTACACTAAAATAGGAGGAGGGCTTCTGACATAAGGTTATCACCATCTGTGACAAAGCAGGATGTTTAAAAAACTACAAGACTGCCAACCACTGTTACCATAATTTCATTTTTAAAAAATGGTATTTTGAAACCAAGAGGTAGGAAGGCAGAATTACAAAATTCCTTTTAAACAAAATAGGTGTAGCTTAAGAAAAACTCATTGGCCTTCAGAATTTAAATACTTTCAACTTCAGGAAAAACTCATTGTCCTGTTTTCATTTAGAATGAGGATGTCCAACCAAGCTAGTTCACTTGGGACTGAAGGATGTGGGGCTGTCAAGGATGAACCTAGGAAAGTCCCAAACTTGGATGGGTTAGTCATTCTGTTTAGGACTAGAAGGGTGGTGAGTCAGCACTGTCCATGGACAGCAGGTTGAGAATCACTGCCACAGATCATTTTCTCATGTTCTCTCTCCAGGACCTAAACGATATAAAGTTAAAAGTGACCATGGAATTAAATAATGGAGAGATGAAATCTTTATATTTTGAAGGTAAACCTTTCTGAATCATAGGCTTGACTTCATGTAGTCAAGAAAGAGAGGTCAGGGATCCAGTTGCTCAGTATTTTCTGTTCACAAAATAAGCCCCAGCCCAGCTTCTCCTGTGGCCAGATAAGGAGGCAATGGGCCATGTGCAGTCTGCATGTACATTGCTACATGTTCACATGTACAGGACAGGGAAGTGCATTCAAGCAAATGCTTTGACTTACTGCACCACCTGCAATGGAGTAACCTCCCTTCATGACAGCCCTCCAAAGCAATCCAAGTTCATTCCCAGGGGCTCTCCAAGTCTCTTTACATTCACATTAATAAAAGTCACACACAATGCTATACTTCACTCTATCTTTATTCCTCTTGTGTATTTCATGTAGCAATCGCTTTGTTTCCCTGTCCTGGAATCCCTAGCCACAGAGCCACACTGGATTTCAGAAACCAAGAACTCACCCTGGTGCTCCTGCTAAGTGGTCCAGTAACCAGGTATTGATAGAATTGCTATTGACCCCCTCTCTTTGGTTACATGGTCCCTCACCCTTAGTTGCTCTGTCTCCTAAATGGGTCACACGCCTGTTTCTGGGAGCAGTTGTATGAGAGGCAGTGAGTGTGGCTAGAAAGTTATAACGACCAGGGCGGAAGTATGAGGTCTGTTCTAAATTTGTTGTTCTTACTAAAGACTAGTGGTAGAGATACAGTGGTCATTCTAACACAGACTCATGGATAGAGGTCATTTCAACCTGTAAGATGCAGGAAACCCACCTAAGCCATACATGTCAAACAGTTATCTATATTGCTTTCAAAGAACTCTAGAGAAGAGAACTCTACAATTTTTCTCAGTAGCTTGACAACTCTCACTGTCAATGAATCATTTGTTACGTCTCATTTTAAACCGTTTTCTGGTGCAACTTAAGGCCAATTCCTTTGGTCGGGGCCTCAGAGGGAATGGAGAACAGCTTGGCCACTGTCCTCCAGACGAGAGCCCTTCATCAACACAGATTAATTCGGATTGCTGGTAGCTTACCTTTAGACTTTTTCTCCCCAAATGAGCACTCCACCTCTCCCTGTGGTGTCTCATTGCCAAGCCTGTAATCATTTGTTCTCACCTTTTCACTCCCATGTGTACCTACTCATATGTGGGCACTTACTTAGTATCAGTGAAACTGGAAACATTGCTCTTATATTTTTCTTGGTGGAGAAAAACAAACCAAATTCTTCCAATACCTTACCTCCTCCCCAGTCCCCACAGAAAAAGACTCAAATCCTTTTGTTCTCACTCAAGCTTGTCATGCAACTTCTGGGTTAAGGACAGTGCTATCTTGGCTAACAGGGTCCAGGCAAAGAAGCCAACGAGTTAATGACCAGAATATGAAGTGGTCAGAAAGGGAGTCTCTGACTTGCATCTGCTGAGGAAAATGTGACCGCAACACTACCGGTTTTGGACTGCTTTGTGAGGAACAGCTTTGTTGGCACTGGTGCTGGCAAAGGAATATGAACGGACTTTCTCCTCACGCCCCTAGACTGTGCGCATAGCCTACCTGCCAACCCTTTTACAGATACGTCATGCTCAGTGTTGGAACTTTAGGAAATAAGCAATATGCACAGGCATATGGTTCCAGTGGGTAAATAGAGTCCTACTCCAGAGAAATGGCTTGCCATTGTATCAAATTGGATATATAAGCAACCTGACTATTCTAGATCTTTCTGCTTCAGACGCAGCCTCAAAAAGAATCTACGACCACTTCCCAAACATTTCTCTCTTTATTTTCTGCCACCTGAGTTCCCCAGAAGTTTCTCTTCCTCTGTACATCTCCACAATGGGAGTGTCTCCAGGTTCTCCTGTGCCTGAAATCATCTCATGATTTATCTACTCCCAGAAATTTGTTTCCCATTTGCATCCCGGTGACTTGAAGAAGACCTCACTTTTTGTAAGCTTTATTGAAGTATAATTGATATATGAAAAGTTGTACATATTCAATGTATACATCTCTCTGAGTTTGGACGTATGCCTACATCTGTAACACCATCACCACAGACAAGGTACTAAATATATTCATAAACTTCCAAAAGTTCCTTGTATTATTTTGTGGGTTTGCGTGTGTGCTAAGAACACTTAACGTGAGATCTATCCTCATAATGAATTTGAAGTGTATAGTGTTAACTATAGGTACAAAGTTGTGCAGAAGATCTCTAGAAGCTATTCATCTAGCGTAATTGAAATGTAAACCTATTGAGAAACAAATCCTCATCCCCCCTCCCTCCAGCCCCCGGCGCCCACCATTCTACTCTATGCTTAAGAAGACCTTGCTTTCAGTCTAAGTCTTGTCTTTCAAATCCTCAGCTTTCTTGCTTGCTGATTGCCTTTCTAAGCCTTCTCCCTCCTTCCATCCTCTTTTAGTCTGGGGTAGAAAGACTAGCAAAACTAGCTGTGTGGGGTTTGTTTATTTATTTATTTGCATTGCTCCATCCTGAGGTGAAGATGTTCACAAGCAGGTAAGGCACTAGGAGGCAGGAAGCCAGGGAGTGAGTGCAGAGAGAGGCCCAACCAAGTCATCAACAGCCTAGAAGGCCAATTCGAAATAATCAAGTTGGCCAGGCAGAGACAGAGAGAGCCCGTAAAAAGAACCTCCATGTCAAGTCCTGGGCTATTCCCTTTCTCCCGGGTCTGAGGTTAGAAAGGTGGGAATGGGAATGATTTCCCTAAATTTCATATGAGCTTCTCCCTTCTTTGTAAAAAAAAAGAAAAAGAAAAAATACTGCTCACTGAGTTCTCTGTCTGTCTTCTGCTTTGGAAAGTGGCATATCAATTAGAGATCTTCACCCCAGTTCTTATTCTGGCTGGAACGATGCCACCACCTTTAGTGATCAATTGATTGGCTAGGAGTCCTATCTCACTGCTCCAACAATGGACTAACTGGTAAAGCATTTCCTCACCCCCTTAGGTTCATAGCCCCAGGCCTGCTATTGTTGCCCCGTAGTCCCTCTACCCATGGCCTCAATAGTGAACAAAATGCCACCATAGCCAACCTCCCCCATTCAGTGAATCTGGCCAGTGTAGGAAGAAGGTGGGCTGAATGCTTCTCCTCTCACTTCAGCAGACATGAGAGGCAGCCTGGCATATGAAGGGTGTTTTTCAAAATGGGGTCCCTAACCCCTCTGCATCAGAATCACCTCCAATGCTTGTCCAAAATGCAGACTATGACATCCTTTTAGGATTCACTGAATTAAATTTTATGGGATTTGCATTTTTCAAAAATCCTCAATTGATTCTGATGGAAATTAATGATTGAGAAATACTCTTTTCATGGACAAGAGTCCAGATTTTAGAATCCAGATCTGGGATAGGGTCCTAAGGTCTGCCCCTTACAGGTTATATGAACTTGAAAGGATCAATGAAAACCTCTGAGTTTTAGTTTCATCTATAAAATGGAGATGATGGAACATAAAGTTCAAGTGAAGTAACATCTGTGCTATGTATACCTAACACCAGGATAGGTGTTCATTCCCCCACCTATCAGAGAAGACTCCATTCTCCCATAAGTAATAGAGAAGACTCAAAGTCACCCAAGAAGTAGAATATCATTCCTCTCCCCTTTCTCTGCTAACCAGTCTTTCAGTGATTTCTCCTCATCCCTAGACTTCTTTCTGTTTTCAGTTTCCCACCACAAAACAGAATTATCTGGCCCAGTGTTCCTTTCAAGAATGGATTTATAGTTAAACTATTTCAGGTTTTTCTGGAAATCATCATGCTTTGGCACACAGTAGGAACTCAAATATTTACTGAGTGAATGCAATCTTTTATTTCCAGCCCAACTCACTTTAGCATCTGCATTTCAGTTTAACCCCAGCACCCCACTTCAGTACCATAACCCCAATTTAGGCAAGTCTAAGAGATCAACCCAGCATATCAGCAAACCCAATCCACTTTTATTTCAATAGACAGGTCAGAACAAAATCCTTCCCTCCACTCCCACAGACATGGACTTCCTCTACTCAAATTACCAACTCTCCTGGGGAAACCAACTAGCATTTAACCCTTAGGTCTTCACACCATGTCAATATGAAATAGGAATTCAGCCCTGATTCCTCTTAGCCTCTGTGCAAACAACAGACTTGAGGAAGTAAAAATGCACCAGGCTGCCTTTGAGAAGAAAACAGATTCTCTGAGCTGTGAGATGAAAGGACAGGAAGCCTGAGAAAGGAAGGGGAGAAGGGGGGGTTGAGCAAGGGGAGAGCAAACAGTTTCTTATCCAGCTGTTTCAATTGCATTTGGCCCAAGTTGCAAATTTACCTTCTGACCACGAAGGCTGATTGACTTGTTTCCTCTCTTCGGACTCAGATCTGAGAAACAACTTCTCCTTACAGCTTGTCAGAAGGGGATGGGAATCCCAGCTGCTCTTTGCAGTGAAGCCTGAAAATCTTGCTTTACCTTTGGGAGAGAGGGGCGGAGTCCAACCTAATGGGAATTAACTCCAAACACGCTGGAGGCTTCAAAGTCAGCCTCAGACATGCAGGCACTTGAAGTAGCTTAGTGGGCACTGAGTCCCCCACCTCCATCCTCACAGCTGCCAAGTCAGCTGTGTGTGAGTGTGTGAGTGTGTGTGTGTGTGTGTGTGTGTGTGTGTGCCTGCCCACATTTGAACTGCGTATCTATCTCACGTCCTCACCTGTTACCCAAATGCCTGCTGAGGAATAGAGGTTCTCCCTAACTTCCAAAGCCCTAAATCATCTCACCATGTATATTAAGTATATTAGGTTCTCCCTAACTTCCAAAGCCCTAAATAATCTCACCATGTATATTAGGTATATTAGGTTCTCCCTAACTTCCAAAGCCCTAAATAATCTCACCATGTATATTAGGTATATTAGGTTCTCCCTAACTTCCAAAGCCCTAAATAATCTCACCATGTATATTAGGTATATTAGGTTCTCCCTTACTTCCAAAGCTCTAAATAATCTCACCATGTATATTAAGTTCTCCCTAACTTCCAAAGCCCTAAATAATCTCACCATGTATATTAGGTAGCACCTAATGTGGCTGGAAACGACTCAGAAGACACATGCCTGAAGGGAGTAAGACAGAATAACCTCTTTTTCCCAAACTGATTTCCACTATGTGATAGGGAAGGTGCTCTCACAGAGCAACCTATGGCTCAAGGATATGACAAGTTTACATTTCAGAAACTTAAAATCACACATTGAAAAAGCTTAATAATACCTTTTAAAAAGTAACAGTACTACCAAAAGTCAGTGTCTAACTTATCCCAAAACACCAATAACTGTTTTTGTGTTTGAGAAAAGAGCTGAGAAGACTGGAGATTAATGGAGCTTTGCCTAACACTCTGCTCCAACCTGATGTCATCTCTCCCACCTATAATGTCCCTGGCCCTCCATATTTATTTTGGTAAACTTATTACCTTCTACCTTGTATTAGTTTTTTGCATATATGTCTCATTTCGCCTCTGAGTTGCCTTGTGAACAGGGAACTTTGCTGAACAAACTGAGTTAGAAGAAGGAATGGTAGCTGGCTTAACTTAATAGAGCATACTAGACTGATCCAAAACATCTTCGCTTCCATAATGGTCCACTTGGCTTCTCAGAACGCAATGAAGGTTATCAGGGTTGTTATCTAGCATTTTGTGGTAACAATTCAAAATATGAGAGTAAATGAACCAGCAGTTTAGCACATTCATTGTACCCTGATAATTTAATGTAGTTGCTGAAGTTTTTCCTGCGGGCATCCTCTCTTTTACCAGTGATAAAGCCTTATATTCTTCTATGCCTGCTTTTGTCTATCTTGCTACTTTCCATCAGTAGTTTCTAACCATTTTTTTCTGCCCCAACACACTGATAAACCACATTCCCATCTGTAATAATGCCTTACTATGTCAGTTTCTGGGGGAGGAAGAGATGACCCCATAGGTGGAATGTCAGACTTTCAGCAATATAAGCTCCCGAGATAAATTTTATAATCTCCCTGATCGTGTGCCCTTAAGAACGACGGCTTCAGATATAGGGCTATATAAAAAGAAATGCTAGACCCTCTCTCATTAAAAATAAGTCAGTATTAACAGACACATTATAACTGTGTGTGAGACATGGATGAAAATTTTGACATCAGAAAGATAGTGATTCCACTCTATGCACTGATAAATATTGCCTTTTGCTTAGTGGCTACACCTGACATTTGGGTAACTGATCCCTACTTGCAACTCTAAGAGCTCATTTTTACTTACCTCTTTTTATCCTCTTTTCCCTGTGCCTGCAGTTTCCTTAAGTAAATACTATGGAAACTTAAATGTATGCTAAATAATGATCAAATTTATTGGGTAAAGTTTTGCTTTCTGTTGTTAATTTAACAGTTGATAGTGGTCTCAGAAAAAAAATTGCTGGTATCTTGTGGCTCTTGATATAGTTTCATCTAAAAATGCTTTTCAGCCATGCTTCCAGAAGATCATATGGGAAGGATTGAGAAGGGAACACTTCTTGTTATTTATTTAGGGGAAGGATGATATATAATATTTTAATAATGCTAAAATGGGCATTGGTCAGGGGCCCAGGGAATACCTACATTCTGCCTTTGATCAGTATGGAATAAGAGATCCTGCAAAGACAAGATATGGTGATAGGTGATTCTGATACATATTCCCATCCCCCATTCCAAGTTTGCAAAACACTGCTCTATACAATAGAATTTCCCAAGCAAAATCAACACTCCCACGACATTTTGCAGTCTAGACAAGGGGTCAGCAAGCCAGAGCCTGTGCTGTGCACCAAATCCAATAGGCTGCCTGTTTTTATAGTTTTATTGGCACAGAGCCACAACTTATTTATATGTCATCTATGGCTGTTTTCATGCTACAACTGCAAAGTTGAATAGTTGTGACAAAGATCTTATGCTCCACAAAGCCTAAAATATTCACTCTTTAGCTATTTACAAAAAAAAAAAATGCTGACCACTGGTTTAGACCCACACCGATAGATTATAGTAGAGACATTAAGTTAATTGTTATGAGAAAGGCATTGAAAAAGGAGGAAGGGAAAGTGAAATAAAGAGAAGTGCTGCTTGCTTTCAGCTTTGTTAAGGTGCCAGTCAACCCTTACCAGTCCTTTAGAATCTGTGAAGTTAACAACGCACTAGAGATCAGTATAAGCCAAATATTTGGTAAGCTTGCGAAAATGTATTTCTCTGTTAACTGATTATCCTTTGAACCTGTGTTTATGTGGTTCTCCAATATGCCTTAAGTTTTTTTAACTGACCATTTTATTGAGATATAAGTCACATACCATGAGGTTCACCCTTTTAAAGTATAGAATATGGTTTTCTTAGTATATTCACAAAGTTGTACACTCCATCACCACTATCTAATTCCGGAACATTCTCATTACCCCAAAAACAAACCTCATACTTATTAGCGTATAACTTAATTTATTTATTCCTCTTTTGTCAGAGCTGCTTCTTCTTTGGGGGCTACTTGTTTTTTTTTTTAAACTTTCTTATTAATATGGCTCTATGTTTTGTCCTAGTCTTACAGGAAGGGACCATTTATTTCCAGAGGAGTCCCATTGCCCTTGAACTTTGGAGAATTTGCACTATGTGCTTACAAATTTAAAACCACATAGACTCCATGACCTGTCACCCATGCAGGTTGAATATGGAAGGTACACCTTGCTTATACTATAGTTTCAGTTCTAGACTGAAAACCTAGAGATGAAACTTATATATTTCTTTTTTGTATAAAACTTGGAACTGACAACTCTTTTGGTGAATGTCCTTATTCAGCTCAGAGGATGACCTTATTAGTGTTGTGATGTGGTGTGCAGGTAAATATTTAATAACTGGCTTCACATGGCAGGGGAGCAAGAGAGCCCTGATTGGTGGCATTTGCTGATCGCTGTGTTGTAAATACTCCCACCATGGCCAATTTCAAGCTACCAACTTGAAGTCAGTGAAAGTGGAGTTGGGAAGACATACACACAGTCTACCCTCATGAGCTGGTACAATCCAATTCCAGCACACTACTGGAACTCAGATTCAAGGAATTACTTCAGTCTTGGTTTGTGTAGATTTATAAGCTATAAACAATACTAGCCAAAATACTATAGCTATCATAGTTATTTTTGTGTTGCACACAGACTTCTCCCCACTCTCTATACACTATATTAGCTGGCACTGAAACATTTCAAAAATATTTTGCTGCCCCAACTTACAGCCTTTAGAGTGCAATGTGTGTATTATTAAGAAGTAAACCAAAGATAAATTGTTCATAGATCTTGCTGCCTGCTTTAACAACTTTTGAGATAGTATCTTTATTATATTTATAATAGATTAAAAAAAAAGGTCGCAATCCCTTTTTTAAAAAAAACTTAAAAATGTACCATATTTTTAGTCCAAATTGTACAGTGTAAATTAAACTAAATTGCATTATATTAACCACTATGAGCATCTTTCTGTAAGCATATTTATATTGAAATTAACTTTCGAAAAGAAAAAATATGGAGAAAATTTGTCAACATATTAAATGAAATTCTTTTGAGTCTTACTTTTATTTTCAAAAGTCCTATATATTAGGTGGGGAGGATCCATCACCCATGCTGATTGTTTCCCTCTTGGAGAAGGACAACCTGCCAATAATTACTTATTAATTGCTAACATGTGCCAGGTTCTGTGTTAGGTGCTGGAAACACAAGAGTTAAGAAGATAGACAGGATCCCTTATGACTTTTACATTCTACTCAAAGAGATGCAAAAGATTAAACAAACAAACAAACATGATAATAATGGACAGTGACGAATATTGAGTAATTTAAAAAAGAGTGATATTGATAGAGTAATGAGGTTGAGGGAGACCTACCTTAAATAGAGGCATTAGGGAAAGCTTCTCTGGTGAGGCTTGGAGCTTAAAAGCTGAAGGATGAGAAGCAAGAGAAGAGCTGGAAGAAGTTGGGTGAAGATTGTAAATTCAAAGGCTCTGAGGATGGGAGGATCTTGGCACGTTAAGGAACAGAAAGGCCAGTGGGGCTGGAACATGGTGAGCCAAGCAGGAATGGTACCAGGTGAGGCTGGAGAGATAAGCAGAGGGCAGATCATGCAGGGATTTATAGGATTTCCTTCTAAGTACCATGGCTAAGACCACACAACTTCATACGTACTTCTATGAAAGCAGGAGCAGCTGCAAGGAAACGGTGACCATCATCTCCTATTTTTATCTCAGGGTTTCTGACGTACTCTTGTTCACAGATTTGTTAGTAGTAAACTGAGGTTTATTACTTAGGCCTGAGATTTACTACTTTATCACTTAAGCTGCCTTGACCTAGTCTAAGTCATTATCCTCACCAGTCTTTGACCCTTGACCCGCCTTTCTGATCTGCCCAGCTCAGAGCAATGGGAAGACACTGCGTGGTTTAAAGGATTATCTGATTTATATTTGAAAACTGTCTTCTTTTAAAGTATAAAAATTTGTAATATTAGCATTTCCAGGCCCCAGGTCTTCCTCAAAGCTTTCATCTTCTCTCGGAGGTCATCCTGCATTTACAACAGCCAAACTTCACTTTTCATTTCCCTTTTGGCCCCTGCATTCAAGGTACCCCAGTGCTGACTAATTATGAGATTGATTTGCCTAGGAACAGAAGGTCCACTCTCTCATGCTCCAGTTAATCAAAGTTTGACTAGAATTCTATTCCTAGGGCAGTGTCCTAAATGATGGTCCACACAGCTGAAAGAACAAACGGTCTCCTCCCAAGTCTCTCAACAGTATTTCCTCTGTCCTTCTCCACCTCACCTCTCTTACCACAAAGCCATCAGTGTCTTTTGAAGCCTTCCTAGCACTAAGACCCCCATCTTCACAGTTGGCCAAACCATGTGGGAGAGTGGCCTCTGGTAGCATAACTGATTTTCTAAATCACCCTGATTCATTTTCCAAAGGATAATCAAACTGGGTTATGAGTTTCAGTGAAATAAGAAGCAGCATTCCAGAACCAAGAAATCCTTGTTATCCTTGCCTCTGATTCCTGAAGCAAGTCACAGAGTTTTGTCAGTTTGGGGACCTCACTCACAAAGATTTGTTTCTGGGCATCCAATTGGTTATCGCAGCATTACTACACTTTCCTGGCTTTGCTGAATGGTGTAGCCAACCAGGCTGCTCCAAAACACCTGAGCAATCACACTGCAGAAGGACATTAAAAGAGCTGAAAGGATGAGTGTACCTCCTGCCAGTTCAGTGCTGGCTTAGAGGCTGAAGGAAAACTGAGGGTTACAGGATCACCAAAAAATGCTCAGGAAATGAGATGTAGAGCTCAGGAAATACACAACAGCCTTTTCCACAGGGGTAATCTGATAGGGCTAGTGGCTGGCCAGTGGAGAAAGTGCTACGAGCCAGAGTACTTGCCCACAAAATCCCATGAAGCAACAGCTGCCGGAAGGAAGGACCACACAATAAGAAAGGCCCTTCTCTATGAACCTCGGCTTTGTTCTCTGGGTAAGTATTTGGGTACTGGGGTAAAACCACCCCAGGGCATATCTGAGCATTTGCCTAGTGACCTGCAGTATATACCATGTTTTCTTGGCAGCTGTGGGTAAAATACAATTGGCAGCCAAAAAAACTCTGTTCATTCTCTTCCTGGGATGTAATTCTGCTTTCTGGGGACATCATAGGCACATCTGTGATTCTAAAATGACTTCTATCTAGAAGACCTGCCCACAAGGCTGTCGTCATGGATATTTGCTGGGCATTTGGAGCAAACATTGCCTAATCTTTGCAAGCAGGACTTGCCTTTTACTTAGTAACTGACCCTTAAATTTGAATAGTAAAGTTGATCCTCACAACAGCCTTATGAAGTAGACATTACCTCCATTTTCAGGGCAGAAAACTGGGGCTTAGAAAAGTTAAACGATTTTCCCAAAGCCACAGAGCTCTTAGATGACATATTCAGGAAAACACTTGGAGACAGAAGACAGGTTGCATGGGAAAAGAGGGGAGGGGCCAAAAGGGGTATGAGGGAAAGGAAGAAATACGGCATGAACCCTACATTTCTGCTTTGAGAAACCGGGTACATGCAGATATCCTTTATTAAAATAAGAATAAAGGCAAATTGCAGTGTGACCTCCCTACACCCCTTCTCTTTGGTGATGGGCAGTGAACAGCAGGGAATAGTTGAGTTCAGCTTGGCTATGAGGTTAGAAGCATCTCTGGAACATCCTAGTACATAGTAAATAGTTATATGAGTCTGGAGCTCAGAGGGAAGTTCTGGACTGAGAGTTCAAGTGTGGAAGACACAAGCCCTAAGAGTAGATTACAAGACCAAGGTGTTTGTCAAACATTATGGCCAAGGACATGAATAACCCTGATAAAGGTTATCCCCACATTTAAAGGATGGGTAAAGAGACAAGGACCTATGAAGGAGACACAGATTGCTCAGTCCTTCCCTTACCATCCTGTTTCCCACACACCACAACCTCTCAAGAACAAGAGCTGGCTCAGGAAGAACTGGCTCAGGAAGGATGTGGGGATATGGAGGTTGAGGCGGACAGTGGTTAAAAATCCTTCAGTGTTAAGTGCTTTATCGACCAACCATTGTCTGGAGGTAACCAGGGATGAGCTGTGAGAAGCCAATCTCACTCAAATGCGACAGTATTTCCAGCTTGTTTAACAAGTCTCTTTCATTTTTAATGAGTTTTAAGGGGCCACTCAGTAGCTGATGCTTGCTGGGCTTGGCAAAGAGCCATCAACTCTGGTACCACCTGGTTTTCTTTCTTGAGTTTAGAGAAATTTCGAGGAATGGCAGGGAGGCTGAAAGCAGGTTCAAGCACCTTGGATTTGACCTTGAACAGTCTCCTGTGCCTTTCTCCTCTACTCTTGTGGGATACCACAAGCTAAATTAATGCTGTGGGAATCACTCCACAAATCAAAGACTCTCTGTTTGATCTTGGGGAGTCACTTATATCCTTCCCAGAACTTAATTTTCCTATCTAGGGAAAGATTTTAGAAAATTAAAAACCAGCCTCATCCACAGTGGGAACAGATCATTTATTAAGTTCCAGAATGACTTGGAGGACATTGTTGTCAGTATTATACTACTGATGGAACCATTCTGTTCATTCTACAATGAATTGTTGACCATTTGTTATGTATCAGGCACTGGAAATACAGTGATAAATTGTATCAGACAGAGAAGGCCCTTGCTCTCACCAAGCTCACATTCTAGTGAGGAAGAAATTTTTAAAAAAGTGGACAATTAATGAAGTAGAATGATAAGGTCTAAAGCAAAAATAAAATTTGGTCATAAGATAGGGTGTTGGGGTGGGAATAAGGGCAACTTTAGTTTAGATGAAGTAGTTGGGAGAGGCTCCGAGCTGGTATTTGACAAGACATGAAAGATCAAAAGGAGCCAGGCATGCAAAGAGCCAAGGTAAAAATCTTCCCCAGAGGGAAAATAGAGGCAGAGGACACAGAAAATTAAGAGGCTTTAAGTCATAAAAATGCTCGGAGTGTTTAAGGAATTGAAAGCAGGTTAAGGACAACTGGATGTCCATAGGCAAAAGAGAGAAGTTGAACCCCTACTTCACTTCACACCATAAACAAAAATGAACCCAAAATGGATTAAATATCTAAATATAAGAGCAAAGAACATAAAATTCATAGAAGAATACTTAAACATAAACCTTCTTGACCTTGGATTATGCACTGTGTCTTAGATATGACACCAAAAACACAAGCAACAAAAGGAAAAATAAACTGGACTTCATCAGAATTAAAAACTTTTGTGCATCAAAGGATACTATCAAGTTAGTGAGAAGAGGGAATTCCCTGGCTGTCCAGTGGTTAGGACTCTGTGCTTCCACTGCAGGGAGCCTGGGTTCGATATCTGGTCAGGGAACTAAGATCCCACAAGCCATGCAGTGCTGCCAAAAAAAACAAGAAAGAAAGAAAAAGAAAGTGAGAAGACAACCCATGGAATGGAGGGAAATGTTTACAAATCATATACCTGGTAAGGGCCTAGTATCCAGAATATATAAAGAACACTTACAACTCAACAACAAAAAGACAAACAACTTAATTTTAAAATGGGCAAAGGACTTGAGTAAATATTTCTCCAAAGAAAATATGTAAATGGTCAATAAGCTGGTGTGAATGTAAAATCATGCAGCTGCCATGAAAAAGAGCTTGGCAATTCCTCAAAAAAGTTAAACACATAGTCACCATATAATCCAGCAATTCTACTCCTACCTATATGCCCCCCCCCAAAAATAAAAACAAGTATTAAAAAATTGTGCATGAATATTCACAGCAGCACTTTTCATAGTTGCCAAAAGGTTTAAACAACCCAACTATCCATCAATTGATGAATAGATAAGCAAATTGTGGTATAGCCATCAATGGAATATTAATCACCTATAAAAGGAATGAAATTCTGACACGTGGATGAACCCTGAAAACATTATGCTAAATGAAATAAGCCAGACACAAAAGATCATATATAATATGATTTCATTTATATGAAATGTCCAGAATAGGCAAATTTATAGAGACAGAAAGAAGATTATTGTTTGCTAGGGGCTGGGGGGAGGGGATGGAGGAGTGATTACTCAATATGCATTGTTTCTTTTAGGAATGATGAAATATTCCAAAACTAGATAATGGTGAAGGTGTCAGTGTCACAGCTCTGTGTTTATACTGAAAACCATTTTAAATGAGTGAATTGAATGGTATGTGAATTATATACCAAAAAGCTGTAATCACAAAAAAGCAGGCTGTTATAGGACAATAGTGAGGGAAAGTGATAGAAGGGGCAGAGATGTAAATTACCTGAGGATACCATCCTCCTAAGGCTTCATGCAGATCTAAGGCTTATAATGATAAATATATGCTGAGCAGCTTCTTTGGCCTCTCTGTGCTAGACCCAAGGTCTCTAAAATCAAAGATCAGAGAACCCTCTAACTCGGGGAAAGAGAATACTTTTCCTAATTGAAAGTAATGGAGAGAGGATACAGTATGCTTGTTCCAAGGACATGGAAGTTTAATGGTTCCAACTGCATAACATCAAAAGTTCTACTGTCCGGAACTGTGGCTCAAGGATCCCCTTGCTAACATTAACAGCTACATTTTATTAAATCCTTACTCTGTGCCAGGCATTATGTTAGATAAATTCGTATAGGTTGTCTCATTTGATCCACACAACAATCCAGTGAGGATTTTACACACTTGTATCCCCAATTTGACAACTGAGGAAACTGAGGCATAGCTGGGTGAAATCCTTGCCTAAGATTTCATAGATAAGAAAGAGTACCAAAGTTCTGTCAATCTAAACTTGCTCTAAGCTCCACATCATACTACCCTGCCTCCTCTGACGCCCAGGAGTGCTACTCTTTGTGGTGTTAGAAGAGGGAGCATTGAGATCCTTCTAGAAGTTAGGGGTATGCTCCTAACACCTTTTATTCTTTCTCTGGTAAATTTAGTGGGCTAAATAGACAACATTTTGGTCAACCAGAGGTGTAGCTGGCTGCTTTAAAGAAGATAGGCAGAGTTATTAGAAACGACCTGTCTGTACACATTCATGGTGCTGCTTCTCTGACCCTTTAAGGTCTGTGAGAAAAGAGAAGAGTATGTTGGTCATCAGAGTTCAGGCATTGTTTCCCTCATCACATAAACAACTTTACTCTAGAACTGTAGCTTAAATGTGTCCTTAGATAGCAATCATTGCTAAAAATACTAAGCATTTACTATCTAGTAAGCACTGTGGTAGTGCTTTTACATAGTTTATCTCATTAGGTCCTGACAGCAACCTTGTGTAGGAGATACTGTGTTATCCTCTATTTTTGTAATTGGAAGTACTGAAACATAGCTAGAACAGGCTTGTCCTAGATCTCTCAGCTCGTGAAAATACTGAAGCCAATATCCACTTTCAGTCAGTCATATCTCAGAGCCCTTGACTTTTTAAAGGTTTTTTAAAAAAAATTATAGTAAAAACACATAAGTAACAATTTCCACCTTAACCATTTTCAAGTGTACAACAGTGTTAAGTATTTTCACATTGCTGTGCAAAAGATCTCCAGAACTTTTTCATTTTGCAAAACTGAAGCTCTATACCAGTTAAACAAAAACTTCCCTTTCTCCTCCCCAAAGCCCCTATTAATCATCCCTCTACTTTCTATTTCTATAAATTTGATTAGTTTAGATAGCCTATGTAAGTGTATTTCTACAATATGTCTGTTTTTGTTACACTTATTTCACTGAGCATGCTGCTTTCAAGGTTCATTCATGTTGTATCATGTGACAAGATTTCCTTCCTTTTTAAGGCTGAATAATATTCCACTATATGTATGTCTTAGTCTGTTAAAGCTGCTATAACAAAATACAGTACCATAAACTGGGTGGCTTAAACAACAGATATTTATTTCTCACAGTTCTGGAGGCTAGGAAGTCCAAGATCAAGGTGCTAGCAGATTTAGTCTCTGGTGAGGGCCCACTTCCTGGTTCATAGATGGCCATCTTCTAGCTGTGTCTTCACTTGAAAGAAAGGGCAATGAAGCTCTTTAGGGTCTCTTATATAAGGGCACTAATCCCATTCATAAGAGCTCCACCCATGACCTAATCACCCCCCAAAGCCTCCACCTCCAAATACCATCACATTGGGAGTTAGGATTTAGCATAAGAATTTGGCGGGTGGGGACACAAACATTCAGTCTATAGCAATGTATATACCACATTTTGTTTATCCATTTGTCTGTTGAAGGACATTTGGGCTGCTTGCACCTCCTGGCTATTGTGAATAGTGCTATGAACACAGGTATGAAAATATCTCTTCAAGACCCTGCTTTTCAATTCTTTTGGATATATTCCTAGAAGATTGTTAAATCATATAGTAATTCTATTTTTAATTTTTTGAGGAAGCTCCATAATGTTTTTTATAGTGGTTGTAACATTTTACAGTCCCACCAATGGTGCACAATGGTCCGGATTTCTTCACATCCTTACCAACACTTGTTACTTTCTGTTTGTTTTTTTTAATAGTAGCTATCCTAATGAGTGTGAGGTAATATCTCATTATGGTTTTGATTTGCATTTCTCTGATAATTAGAAATGTTTAGCAACTTTTTATATGCTTGTTGGCCACTTGTATGTCATCATTGGAAGAGTGTCTATTCAGGTACTTTGCTCATTTTTTAAATTGGGTTATTTGATATTTTTGAGTTTTAGGAGTTAATTATATATTATTGATATTAACCTTTAGCAGACATATGATTTGCAAATATTTTCTCCCATTCTAAAGTTTGATTTTTCACTCTGTTTTGGTTGTGTCCTTCAATGTACAAAAGTTGTTAAGTTTGGTGTAGTCCCATTTGACTGTTTTGCTCTTAGTGTCATATATAATAAATCGTCACCAAATCCAATGTCATGAAGATTTCCCCTATGTTTTATTCTAGCAGTTTTATAGTTTGGGGTCTTATGCTTAGGTCTTTAATCCGTTTTTAATTAATTTTTGTATATAGTGTAAGATAAGTGTATAACTTCATTCTTTTTCATGTGGATACTCAGTTTTCCAAATACAGTTGTTGAAGAGACTATCCTGTCCCCATTGAGTGGTGTTGGGACCCTTGTCAAAGATCATTTCACCATACACATGAGGGTTTATTTCTAGGCTCTATATTCTATTCCATCTGTCTATATGCCTGTCTTTATGTCAGTAACACACTGTTTTGATTGCTGTGGCTTTGTATTATGTCTTAAGATCAGGAAGTGTGAGGCTTCCAAATTTGTACTTTTTCAAAATTGTTTTGCTATTTAGGATCCCTTATAAATTCCGTATGAATTTTAGGATATTTTTTTTCTGAAAAAATAGACAAATGGGACTACATCAAACTTAACAACTTTTGTACATCAAAGGACACAAACAACAGGGTGAAAAGGCTACCTATGGAAGGGGAAAAATATTTGCACATCATACATCTGATAAAAGGTTAATAACTACAATATATAATGAACTTTTTGACTCCTTGTCTGCAAAATTGCTATGGGGATTTTGATAAAAATTGCATTGAATCTGTAGATTGCTGTGGGTAACGTGGACATCTTAACAATATTAAGTCTTACAATCCATGAACATGGCCGTCTTTCCATTTATTTTTGCCTTTTAAAATTTCTTTCACCACTGTTTTGTAGTTTTCAGTGTGTAAGTCTTTCAACTCCATGGTTAGGTTTATTCTTAAGTATTTTATTATTTTTGATGCTATTGTAAATGGAATTGTTTTCTTAGTTGCATTTATGGATTGTTTGTTAGTGTATAAAAATGCAACATATTTTTGCATGTTGATTTTGTATCCAACAACTTTGCTGAAATAGTTTATTATTTCTAACAGTTTTTTGTGTGTGGAATCTTTAGGGTTTTCTACATTTAAGATCATGTCATCTACAAACAGGGATTATTTTACTTCACCCTTCTGATTTGGATGCCTTTTACTTATTCTTATTGCTTAATTGCTCTGACTAGAACTTCCAGTACTATGTCGGATAGAAGTGGTGAGAGTGGGCATCCATGCCTTGTTGCTGATCTTAGAGGAAAAGCTTTCAGTTTTCACCATTAAGTATGATGTTAGCTGTGAACTTTTCATATATGGTCTTTATTATGTTGAGGTAGTTTACTTCTATTCCTGGTTTATTGAGTGCTTTTATCATAAGAGGATATTGGTTCTTGTCAAATGCTTTTCCTGCATTGAGATAATCATGTATGTGTTGTCACTCATAATGGTAATGTGTTGTATTACATTTATTGATTTGTGTATGTTGAACCATCTTTGCATTCAAGGAATAAATTCCACTTGATCATGATGTATAATCCTTTTAATGTGCTGTGGAATTTGGTTTGCTACTATTTTGTTGAGAATTCTTGCATCAATATTCATCAGAGATGTTGGTCTATTTTTTTTTCTTGTAATGTCTTTGTCTGGCTTTGATATCAAGGTCATACTGACCTCATAGAATGACCTTAGAAGTGTTCCTTCTATTTCTGTTTTTCAGAAGAGTTTCAGGGAGATTGGTATTAATTCTTCTTTAAATATTTGGTAGAAATTTGCAGTGAAGCCATCTGGTCTTGGGCTTTTGTTGGTTAGGAAGTTTTTAATAACTGATTGTATTTTCTAACTTGTTATCAGTAAGTTCAGATTTGTTATTTCTTCATGATTCAGTCTTGGTAGGTTGTGTGTTTCTAGGAATTTATCTTTTTTTTCTAGGTTGTCCAATTTTTTGGTACATAATTGTTCAGAGTATTATTTTATAAGCTTTTTTTCTCTGCTATCACTTGTAATGTCTCCTCTCTTATTTCTGATTTTAGTTAGTTAAATCTTTGTTTCTAAGTTAAGCTAGCTAAAGGTTAGTCAATTTTGTTGATCTTTTGAAAAAGCAAACTCTTCATTTAATTGACTTGTTCTATTATTTTTCTGTTCTCTATTTTATTTGTCTCTGTGTTAATCTTTATTATTTTCTTCCTTCTGCTAGCTTTGGGTTTATTTTGTTATCCTTCTTATAATTTCTTTTTTTGTTTGCTTGTTTTTTCTCAGTTTATGTATTTTTTATATCCCTTTAGGGTCAACATGTTTTCATTTATTTATTTTTTTTACAGTAGTTCCTTGTTGGTTATCTATTTTAAATATAGCAGTGTGTATATGTCAATCCCAAACTCCCAATCTATCCCAATTTCTTGATATGCAAAGTTAGATTGTTGATTTGAGATCTTTTTTTTTATAAATTTATTTATTTACTTATTTTTGGCTGTGTTGGGTCTTCGCTGCTGCGCGCAGGCTCTCTCTAGTTGTGACGAGCAGGGGCTATGCTTTGTTGCAGTGTGCGGGCTTCTCATTGCAGTGGCTTCTCTTTGTTGTGGAGCACGGGCCCTAGAGCACACGGGCTTCAGTAGTTGTGGCACATGGGCTCAGTAGTTGTGGCTCGTGGGCTCTAGAGCACAGGCTCAGTAGTTGTGGCGCACGGGCTTAGTTGTTCCGCGGCATGTGGGATCTTCCCGGACCAGGGCTCAAACCCATGTCCCCTGCATTGGCAGGCAGATTCTTAACCACTGTGCCACCAGGGAAGTCCCAGAGATCTTTTTTTATGTACACATTTACAGCTATAAACTTCCCTCTAATCATTGCTTTTGTTGCATCATATAAATTTTGGTATGTTGTGTTTTCATTTCATTTGTCTCAAGGTATTTTCTAATTTCTCCTGTGACTTCTTCTTTGACCTATTGGTTATTTAAGAACGTACTATTTAATTTCCACATATTTGTGGATTTTCCAGTTTTCTTTCTGCTCTTGATTTCTAGTTTCATTCCATTGTGATCAGAAAAGATACTTTGTACGATTTCAATCTTTTTGATTAAGACTTGTTTTGTGGCCTAATTTATGTTTATCCTGGAGTATGTTCCACGTGTACCTGAGGGGAATGTATATTCTGCTATTTTTGGATGAAATGTTCTGTATATGTTTATTAGATCTAACTGGTCTATGGTGTTGTTCAAGTCCTCTGTTTCCTTATTCATCTTCTGATTTTTCTATACATTATTGAAAGTGGGTATTCAAATCTACTAATATTGTACTGTTATCTATTTCTATCTTCAATTCTGTCAAAATTTACTTCATATATTTAGAAGCTCTGAAGTTGGTGCATAAATATTTATAATTACTATATTTTCTTGCTGAATTGACCCATTTATCATTATACAATGTCCTTCTTTGTCTCTTGGAACAGCTTTGGACTTAAAGTCTATTTTGTCTGATATTATTATGGTCATCCTTGCTCTCTTTTGCTTACCATTTGCATCATAGCCCTTACTTTTAGCCACCCACATTGCACTATCTCCCTTCAGGCATCCTCCTGTGGAGTGAGAAGGGGTGACTTGAGTTCCTTCCAGAAGTTAGGTGTGTGCTACTAAGACATTTTTAAATTTTATCCCATAAATTAGTGAACTAAAGAGCAAGTTCTATATAGTTGTCCAGGGGTCTGGTTAGCCCCCCTCAGAGAAGGAGGTCGGTAGATTATCAGAGTGTCTTGCCTGTACGTTCATAAGGCCATTTCTCTGAAACCTCCCACTGCTCCTCTGCTCTGACCAATGAGATGGTGCTTCAACAACTCAAGTCCTTTTGTAAGGGTCTCTGATACTGCTTACCACTGAAATAGAATGGAGCATAAAGGACTCTCAACCCTTTGAGCCTCCTTCATCTCATCTTTTGCCAAGAGTGCTCTGTGACCTTAAAATCCAGAGTTGGCTGTGGTCAAGGCTTGTGGAGGTCTTTTAAGTTTTTCCTGTGAGGAAAAATGAAAAGTATAAAATGAGAATTCTTGCTAGATCTGTAATTAACTTTTCTGAAACTCAAGTCCTCTGAACTGACATAACACTCTGCTTTCAGAGTGAACCTCGTTACCCACATCTGAGTACTTAGCTTCCAAGGCTGCTTCCTGAGCCCTTCTATCGAGTGGGACCCTTCAAAGTAATCTCTGAGAGCACTGCCTATAGGGAAGACCACTTACAAGCCAGGGCAGTGGCAGGAAAACTAGCTGCTGCAGCTATCAGTCCACCAATGACATGCACTTCCAATATTATCCCCCATACCACAGCCAGCTTCAGTTCTCACTGACTTCCATCCTTTGCAGAACAATATCTTCCTATAAATGCAAATATTCAGGTTGACCATAGCTGGCTTTGTGCCTGTGGCTCTTTGATAGAAACAAGGCTAATAATAGAGTTTTGTGTGAAAATAGAGAGCTGAATGACATCAAATAATCATGAGGCATCCTGCTGATTAATGGGCCAATTGTCCTGAAGGTCATCTGGTCCGAGCTTGGCTAGAAATCATTAAAATGTGGGTTGTTACACAAAGCAACAGCTGCCTCTTCAGAGCTTCCATTTTAGCCCAGAATAAGAGATGACAATCAAATTTTTGACTCACAGAGGGACTGTACCTTTAACTGACGCTTGCATCAGCTTTTCTTCATGATTCCTAAGAAGGCAACTGATACGTGATGCATGTAACCTGATCTTCCCTTTGTGAAATTCCCACATATCCAGTCTCCAGGTGCTCTTTTTCTTACTCTATGTAATTTCTATAAAAATTGAGCTTTCGATATATACATCAAAGTATAAAAAGTGTAGAGTATATACAAATTATAGAGTTTATTGAACCACTGGTTTCCCCCCATAGCTTTTCTTACTGTCACTTATTTTCCTTTCTTCCTTTAGGCGGGGGTAGGGAATGCTTTCCAAAGTTTCCCTTTGGAAATAAAGGAGGCCCTCAATAAAAACATTGTATCACTGAAAACAAACTTTTGGTAGGCTTGCCCCAAGAGAAAAACAAACAGGTAAACAAGCCACATCATCAGGAAATAAAAACATCTTTGGTAGGTTTCAGTGTAGAAGCCCCCAGTTTAGTGAGTTTTTCGTAGTGCGCAATGTTTGTGTGTGTGCGTATGTGTGTGTTGTTTTTTCTCAATTATTTTTTTCATTTTCCTTTTTTAGTGAGAGGAAGCTCTTATTATCTTTTAATAAAAGATGACCACTTCAGCAACGCTTGGTGTCAGTCTATTTATCTCTTGTAAAAATAAAATACAGTGTGTGTGTGTGAAAAAAAAAAAGATGACCACTTCAGCTTTGCTAAATCAAACATTCAGGACAGATCAGAAAGGTTAAGACCCTGGGCCCTCTGCTCACCTTGTCCTTGGGTCTAGCCAATGGACCCTCTAATGGGGAGTTGGCCTTCCCAGGGGGCCTTCTGTGCCTTGAAGTTTGCCAGCTTCTTGGCTAATTTTTATTTCATCAACCCCCTTCCTTCCCATATACGCACAGGAATCAGTACTCCTCAGGCCTCATCATGTAAGGCATTCAAGCCATAAAGTTTTCTCTTAGAGATCTTGGCATTACACAAAGGAGTGGTGACCTTCTTGTTTGTTCCCTGAAATCAATACTTTTGGTTGCTATTTGTTTGTTTTGAAAATGTTTATTTTCTTTTATTTAAAAAATATCTCCTTTGTTTCATCAGCCAAGGTGAACCCCTGTGGGACCTAAAAACTTAAAAGACTTTCTCACCAGTATCTACCTATTCTTTAATCTTTAAGTAATAGCACACTGTACCCCCTGGGTCAGGCCAAGGGGCTCCCCTTAGAGAAGACTCGGCACTTGGGCTTTTGCAAATTTAAGTTATGAACAACTGGTGGGCTCAATGTGGTAGACTCCCTGTCTTCATTCTTTCTCTTTTTGGCAAAGGGATGGATTTTCTTATCTTTAAAACAGAGAATAGTACCATGTAGTTGGCTACAGCAAGTGTGTGGTATGCTTTGGAGAGATTTTCTCATGAAGGCCTAGAGATTTCCTCATATGATTATACACTCTGGAGTCCCAAATGTTTTCATCTGAGCATTATTCTCCCTCTTGGACTCTAACTTCAGGTCTAGCCAATGGTGCCTGTAAACAAGGAGTTTGCCTTTCCAGGAGGCTCTTTTCATTTTAGTTTGTTTATTGACTGGAAGCCAGAATTTTGGTAAACCTCTTCCTTGTACCCCCACAAAATTCAGTATCCTCATTCCATTATCCACTTAAGCCATAAAGTCTTATTCTAAGTGTCCTGGCACCACACAAAGGAATGATGACCTTCAGGTGTTAGCCCATAAAGGGATACTAATAGTTACTACATTTTTCGAATGTTATACTTTTTAAAATTTCTGTTTCAACATCAGAACCTCCGTCATATGGTTTGTCAAGGTGAAATCATTTGTCCTAAAATGCTCTCCCTCGTCAATGTCTACCTATTCTCTTATCTTTATTTTTTTTTAATTTTTTAAATTGAGATATAGTTGATGTACAATATTATGTAAGTTAGAGAGTACAACACAGTGATTCACAATTTTTAAAAGTTATACTCCATTTATAGTTATAAAGTAGTGGCTATATTCCCTGTGCTGTACAATATATCCTTGTAGCTTATTTATTTTATGCATAGTAGTTTGTACCTCTTAATCCCCTACTCCTATCTTGCCTCTCCCCACTGGTAACCACTAGTTTGTTCGTTGTTGCACTCCACCACCGCCTCAGAAATCAGTGGTCCCTGATGACTCCTCAAAAGTGTGGTGGTTCTCAATAATTATCCATGAAAGGGATACTTGTTAGTTGTCTTCACTTTGGGAAATTTGTGTTTGTTTTTTCCTATTTAGAAAAGAGCCCCTAAGTCTTTAGTCAGCCAAGGTAAAAGCTTGGTAGGTCATCATGTAAGCTTGGAGACTCCCTGTCCAATGTCTCAAAGTTCTATAATTGATTAACAATGATTTGCTATTCCCAGAGTGTCCCCAGAGTGACCCTCTAGCCAACAGCCTTTTGTCATTCTTCCTGTCTCTTTCTCTTGCTGTCAGCTTGGATCCTACTCCCAGCCTTGTCCCAAAAGAAACACACACACACACACACACACACACACCCACACTTAAGAAATTTGTAAGTCTCTCACAGGCATGTAGGTATACAAGACTGAAAGTGGTGTATATGAGAGCTCTTTGGGGTGTTTTTTCCCTGTGTGTGTTGTGTGGGGGAGAGTTCATTGTTTTTTTCATTGTAAGTTCATTTTTTTCCTTATTGCCTCTTTAGAAATGTCCCCATGGGTGTCTCCATTTTCTGTCATCTTAAAACAGCAGCACATGCTGTCCTCTTTGGTCTGACAAAGATGACCTTCCTTTGCATTGAGACCATCTTATTCTTTCTCTTCTCAATACCAGGCTTTTATTTCAAGTCCTTCCCCAAAACATTTAAAAAATAAAAACTTGTCTCCACAAAACACAAATTCATTAAGATGCAGGTATAAATGACTGGAAAGTTTGAATGTCATAATTCCCCACCATCCCCCCATTTTTATGTTTTTTTGTTTGTTTGTTTTCTTTTTAAATAAAAGATTGTTTGTTTGTTTGTTTTTTCCCTAGCGTGTCTCTTTAGAGATTCTCTCCAACAGAAAGTTATGTTAGCCCTCTGGGTCAAGCAGAGGTGACCTTCCCTTAGGAGGTATAAGTGACTGGGATGGTGCCCTATGGCAGCCCCTTGACTTTTTTTTCTTATTTTCTTCTTTTAATGGTAAAAGGAAGAAATTCCTATCTTGTAAAAAAAAGAAAATAGCTTTACTGTTAACTAGAGAAAATGAAACATCCATTTTTCCATTGGCTTCAAATTTTGCAGCCTTAAATGTTTTAATCTGAGAATGCTGCTTCCCAAACCATGAGTCAAACCAATGGAGCCTCTAAACTGAAAGCTTGCCTTTGCAGAAAGCTGTTGGCATGCCAGCTTTCTATTCACGAAAAGTGAGTTTTCTGCCTCACCCCCTTTTTGCCACCCCAACCCACCAGTAGCTTTGTGAAGCCACTTGAACTGTAAATCTTTTGTTATATAACCTGGAACCACACATACGACTAATAGCCTTCCTGAGTTATTTATTATCCATCTAAGAGACACTTTTCCTTGTTCTTTTATTTCACCTTTTTAAACATATTTCCCATTTTCTTAAGTCTTTGGAATTTACTTTTGTTTCCTTCTTTTATGTAAACAATAGACCCCAGGTTTTGTAATCAACCAAGGTTAACCCATGTGAGTCTTGAAATTTAGAGATGCCATCACTGACATCTACCTGTTATGTAGTATCCAAATAACTGCTTTCTTTAAATTTAGATTTTCAATGTATTTTTGTTTTTTTCTTCTATTTCATCAATAGCCCATTAAATCATGCAGTCTGTCAATTGATGTGCTGTGGGTTCTGAAAGCTTGAGGGTGCACTGACCAACGTCTGCCTCTTTTGTCCTCTTTAAATAACACTGCACCTTAGTGCTGGGTCAGGCCACATGACCTTCCTCTGGGCAGCCTTTACACCCCTAGGCTTCCTATTTATGAGGCACTGACCATAGTGGAAATAAAAACATTTCCTCAGCAAACTTTCAAAGAAGTCAATTGCATGGAGGTATAAACGGCTGAAAGGATTCAATGTGGTAGCCTGTGTTTCCATTTATTTTCCTGTTTATTTCAGAGAGAGGAGGGAATTGGTTTCTTTTAACAAAGCATAGTATGTCATAGTTAGGTAGTGCAAGCACAGCATGCATACATGAGTCTTCAAGATTTCCTCACTGATTGCTACATATTATTCAGCCATAAATGTTTTAGTCCTCGTAATCTTGACTCCCCAAATTTGATTCTAACCAATAAACCAATGAATAACAATCTTGCATTCCCAGGCTCTTTTCATTTTTTATCATTAGAAATCAGCACTGTTTCCAGTCTCTCCTTTTCTTGCACCCACCCACCACCACAGGAATCAATATTCCCTACTCACCCCACAGGCCTCCTTCCAGGAACCACTTGAAACATAAGGTCCAGTGTTAACTATCCAGGTACCAAAGAAAACCGTGGTGGGTTTCATGTACTATCCTTCTAATGAAGCACTCTCCTATAAAAATACAATGTGAATAAAAAAATGTAAGCCACATGGGCTTCCCTGGTGGCGCAGTGGTTGGGAATCTGCCTGCTAATGCAGGGGACGCGGGTTCGAGCCCTGGTCTGGGAGGATCCCACATGCCGCGGAGCACCTGGGCCCGTGAACCACAATTACTGAGCCTGCGCGTCTGGAGCCTGTGCTCCGCAACAAGAGAGGCCGCGATAGTGTGAAGCACGTGCACCGCAATGAAGAGTGGCCCCCGCTCGCCGCAACTAGAGAAAGCCCTCGCACAGAAACGAAGACCTAACATAGCAATCAATCAATGAATGAATCAATAAATAAATCTTTAAAAAAAAAAATGTAAGCCACAGATGTAAGTTTAAAATTTCCAGCACCCCACATTTAAAAAAAGAACTTATTTTTTTAACAATGTATTTTATTTACAGCCATACATACAAATATTATTTCAATATGTAATCAAATATTAAAATTTATTAATGAGATAGTTTACCTAATTTAAAATTTGGTATGTATTCTGTACTTACAGCATATCACAATTCAGGCCAGCCATATTTCAAGCGGTAATTAGTTACATGTCACTAGTGGCTTCTGTATTGGATACCTCAGCTCTATGTGATACCTTTTGTTGCTGTCTAAATTTTTTTGAGATATAATTTACATACTGTCAAGTTTATCCTTTTAAAATGTATAATTCAACACGTTTTAGTACAGTCACAAGGCTGTACAAAAATCACCACTATTTAACTTCAGAGCATTTTCACCTATGCAAAAAGAAACCTTTTACCATTAGCATACATTCCTCCCTGTCCTGTCCAAGACCTGGCTACCACTAATCTACTTTCTCTCTCTGTGGATTCGTATTCTGGACATTTCATGTAAATGAAATGTAATATGTGGACTTTTGTGTCTGGCCTCCGTCATTTAGCATAATGTTTTCTAGGTTTATCCATATTGTAGCTTGTCTCAGAAACTCATTCCTTTTTCTGGCTGAATAATATTCCATTGTATGGATATACCACATTTGGTTGTATCCATATACTGGTTGATAGACATTTGGGTTGGTTCCACTCTTTGGCTGTTATGAATAATGCTGCCATGAACATTCATGCACAAGTTTTTGTATGGACATATGTTTTCACTTGTCTTGGGTATATACTTAGGAGTGAAATCACTGGGTCATATGGTAACTCTGTGTTTAACATTTTGAGGAACCGCCAAAATATTTTCCACAGCAGCTAATCCATTTTACATTCCAACAGCAATGTATATTCTAGCTCCTCTACATCCTTACTAATACTTGTAACTTTCCATATTTTTATCATAGCCATCCTAGTGGGTGTAAAGTGGTATAACATGGTGGTTTTACTTTGCATTTCCCTAATAGCTAATGATGGTGAGTATTTTTTATACACTTATTGGCCATTTCTAGATCTTTTGCAGATAAATGTATATTCGTGTATCTTGTCTGTTTTTTAGTTGGGTTATTTGCCTTTTTTGTTATTGAGCTGTGTGTTCTTTATATTCTGGATACTACACCCTTAAATACATGATTTGCAAATATTTTCCCCTATCCTGTACATTGTCTTTTCATTTTCTTGATGATATCTTTTGAAACAAACTGTTTTCAATTTTGATGAAGTGCCACTCATCTGTTTTTTTTTTTTCTTTTGCCACTTGTACTTTTGGTGTCATATCCAAGAAACCATTGTCTAATTCAAGGTCATGGTGATTGACATCTAATTTTCTTGTAAGATTTTCTTCCCATTTTTAAAAATCGAAGTATAGTTGATTTAAAATATTTTGTTAGTTTCAAGGGTAGGTACAGCATAGTGATTCAGTATTTTTGCAGATTATATTACATGATAGGTTATTACAAGATATTGGGTATAATTCTCCATGCTATATAGTAAATCCTTGTTGCTTATCTATTTTGTGTATAGTAGTTTGTATCCATTAAGCCAATACCCCTAATGTTCCTCCTCCCTTCCCTAGGGTAACCATAGGTTTGTTTTCTATGTCTGTGAGTCTTTGTAGTTTTACCTATTACACTTAGGTCTTTGATCCATTTTGAGTTAATTTTTCTAGTTAATTTTTGTATATGGTGTGAGGTGAGGCAGGGGTCCAAATTCTTGATTTTGGTTTTTTAAATAGAAAAAACTTACTTTTATTTTTATTTTTTTTTAAGTTTGGGTTTTATTTTTTTTATTTTTTTATTTTTTTAAAAATTAATTAATTAATAAATAATTTTTGGCTGTGTTGCGTCTTCGTTTCTGTGCGAGGGCTTTCTCTAGTTGCGACGAGCGGAGGCCACTCTTCATCGCGGTGCGCGGGCCTCTCACTATCACGGCCTCTCTTGTTGTGGAGCACAGGCTCCAGATGCGCAGGCTCAGTAGTTGTGGCTCACGGGCCTAGTTGCTCCGAGGCATGTGGGATCTTCCCGGACCAGGGCTCGAACCCATGTCCCCTGCATTAGCAGGCAGATTCTCAACCACTGCGCCACCAGGGAAGCCCAATACTTGTCTTTTCGATAGAAAAAATTATAAACAAAAATACATTTAATTATATGTTATATTTACCTATACAGTTACCTTACTCAGTACTTAGGGCTTTCTCAGATCTTTGATGAGCTGCACACAGCCTGGGCATGTGTGTGGCCATCTAGACTCCCAGGAATACATAAGAGCTTTTAAAAGTCCATTTGGACATCTCATTCTCCAGCTTTTCATTGTAAGTTTTTGGTTAGCCTGTTTTTTTTTTTTTTTGCCCCAACTATTATCCACTATTTAAGGCAATCCTGAGGTTAAACAATGCTTGTAAATATTTTTGACAAATACCCCCAAGAAAAGGGTTTTTAGGACTATGTGAGCTCTGAGTACATTCTTGCAAGTAGGGACATTCCAGGATCAGTCAAATAATAGCAGTTCTCTGGGAGTGAGGCTTTGAAGGAACTCCAGAACTGTCCTACTCTCTCCAGTGCTCCCATTATGTTGGTTTTTATTGTGCTTATGACTACCACAGAGCTGGAAAGAATGCAGTGTGAATAAGAGATGTTAAAACACCACAGCTCACTATTCTAATCAAGATACAGCTGTTTTTCTTGAATAAACATTTCCAAAATTGTCATAAGCTTTTTGTTAATTTCCAGAACTCTGAAAACATTGATTCTGATACATTTTATCTGTTTTCTCATTGCTTTTATGGAGGAGAGTATTTTGAAATGTCCTTTGCCATTTTTTGCCAACATTAGCCTGTTATTTAGCTTTCACGGTTATTTTTTGCTTGTTTGTTTCTTCAATTTGGACAGCAGCACATGTCATGGGATCAGCCAAGGTGATCCATCGCCTGTGGATCCTGAAAAGTCAGAAACTTCTTTTCCATTATCTGTCCTATTACACCCTTGGTCAAGACAACTGACTCTTCTCCTGGCAGCCTTCACACTCTTGGGCTGCCTAATTAAGATCTCACCTTAAATGGAAAGAAACCCCCATGGATCCTCAGGGGACTATCTTAACTAGTCATTGACAAGGCATCATATGCAGCTGGGAGTGATCCATGTGGAAGCTTCTTTTTATTTTCCTCTTTTTTGTGATAAGTGGAAAGAATTCCTATTGTTTAACAGAGAATAATGTCTTTCAGTTAATTAGACCAAGCACCCATCACGCATCATTAGAAGGTTTAGATACATGTATATGTATGGCTGAATCGCTTTGCTGTGCACCTGAAACTATCACAACATTGCTAATCGGCTATACTCCAATATAAAATAGAGTTAAAAAAAAAAGAGGAAGAAGAAGGTTTAAATGTTTCCACACTGATGGGTGCATACTCTGCATCCTTGTTCCAGTGTCTTGGCTTACTCCTTTCACTGAACCCTTGCCCCACTTGTCCTCCTGGTTAAATATGTGCTTACCCTTGTGCTGAGTGCTGTGACCATTATCACAAATGTGACACCTGGAGGCTGTCCTGGTGTGGGGTTTCCCTGTTGAATGGTACCCAAGGGGTTCCCTTGAAACCCTGGGGTTTGCTTCCTCTGGCATCGCTCCAAAAACTGTGGAGACTGTCCAAAGGAGAGTCAGTCAACTGAGCCCAAGGGCTGCAGGGCACTGTCATTAAAAGATTGCAGCGCAGGTAGACATTGGTCAGGGAGTCGCCACTGTGGGTTACCACACAACGCCAGGCGATGCTAGAGAAAAGGAAAGTCTACCAATCGATCAATCAATCAACTGATCGATAAGATGGTCACCTTACATTTGACACTCTCTTCTCTCTGAGTGGTTTTTCAGACATCCCTGTCGTCTCGCAAAATTTCAAAAATTTGCAGTATTGCCATATACACATATACACCCCAGTCATCGGAGCTTACTCATAAGGTCTGTTGCACACATTTCAAATCTTTTAATTCCCATGTTTTCTATGAACTCTGTGCTTCATAGCATCCCAAAGTTGAACTGAGCATGGTCTCTATCTAGTAACATAGTCCCCTAAGGAGCAAGTTAGCCTACTGCAGTAACCTGCTATTTACAAAGCATTCTATTGCCTGTATTCTCCACAGTGCCAATCTCCTGCCCTTCTTTACCTATCCCTAGCGAGACATCAAGGTGTTCTTATCCCTGGGCCATAGGAGCTTGCTATCTCCCCTGGAATTCTGTGTTAACAACTGACTTATTTACACTAATTAGTGACTACATCAATGAGAGCAATTTAATCACATAGCCTTGGTTTGTCCTACTATACAATGACTGAAATGCTTCCTTATTTTATTTTTCTCATTATCTCTGACCAGCACTCTCCCTGGGGTAGTCCCACAGTGCCATCCATCCCAGATCACATTATGCATTGCCTGTATTTCAGGGTGCTAGAGAGGGCCCTCTCCAGCCTTGGAAGAGGACTGTTCCTAAGAGAACAGGTAAGAGTTAGGGAAGTACGTGCACTTCTGCTATACCTAGGGGGAAGATTGACATTTACTGGTGAAGATTTACAGACTTACAAATGGGACTTCTTTTGTCACAATTTCAGTTAAAAATCCCAAAGCTGAAGATAGTAAGAGTGAACTACCTCTCCACATACACAAATTCCAGAAAAAGCAACAAGCAGCTGCTAGAAACCCACTCCAAGGCTTTCTAACAGATATTTCAAATGTTCCTGTAAACCTTACCCTACCCCCACCCCGGCTGAGCTAGATGGGAGAAGTATGTTGAATTAAATTAATTCGTAAGTGTTGTGAATGATGGGGCAATGGGGCTTTCCCCCCACAGTTTGGATAGTTCCCTGAGCTAAGAGACAGGGGAAATGGAAAGCAAGAAGTATGTGGATATCAAAAACAAAGGCCTGTGTCCTGATTCTTGGCAGTGTGAATAGTGAGGTCTCATGACTCCAGAAAGGAAATGGCTATGGGATGTGTGTCTAAGATAGGACCATAAGAAATCTCATAAAATATACCAATGTCCCAACAGAAAGATTGCCATGTCTCAAGCAGGCACTGAACAGCAGCTTCCTGCTGGGCCCCATGAGTCATCAGACAGGGGGAGTAGCAACAGGGCTGTGGCAACTTGTGTGAACTAATAGACAAGACCAGATGGCTCCACTTTTCTCTCTTCTCAGTGCCTTAGTATTGTGTGAGCTCTCACTGAAAGAAGTGTCAATTACTCAGGCTGATTATTGAGTGGCGTTAGACTCTTAATAAAGACAGCACACTTTTTACTGGGGTTAATGGGAAAGTGAAGAATGTAGCAGGGGCTCCAGGTACAATCTGGGCATTGTCAGGATAACTGGTGAGGCTGGAAAGGATATTACTCTAGGACCTAAGGTTTCTTCTGGGAAAGAATTATATGGGCAGATGAGCAAATTTGATTCAATGGAAATAAATTCGTATCTGAGGATGAGGGGAGGTAGACTTTAATTATAGCATGGTGTATATCAGATTGTATTTTAGGTCAGGCCTCAGAGACTTAAGTCCAAATCCTTTAGCAAGGAGGCTGCAGTAAACAGAGTAAATCTCCATAGGATATTGAAAACCAAAGAATCACCAGCATGGGTGCCAACAGCTTTGGCAGCAATATGAGGCATGACCTCTGATACAGTGTCAGTAGTCTAAGTGCAGGCATCTGCGGCATTGTCACAATGAGGGATTCAGCATCTGCAATGTTACCTTGGTCCGACAAAGAGTGTAGACATTGGTGTTCCTGGTGAAAGCATCATTATCCTGGAGCCGTCTGTGGAGGGTAGCAGCAAAATACATCTTAAAAATAGATAGGGACAGAAATGGGTTGATATCCTTTGGAAGGAGATTGTTGCAAGCTGGGCAAATTAGTCAAGAAGCTCACTTTACGATCCTACTTGGCTCACCGCAGAGCATCCCAAATCCATTTCACCATCCTTGTCAAGGCAAGCAAGAAATGGCTACTGCCTGGACAATTGCAAGGGAGAGGCTCAAGAAAGAATGGACTTTGTAGTAACAGAAAGAACAAGAGTGGGTGGCTGGAAGTAATAAAACTTCATGTGAGATTCTAAAGTTGACTGCAAAATTCCTTTGGATATATGGATGAGATTTGATGTATATCTAGCTTCCTCCTCCCTCCTCTGACATTCAGAGCAAGACCATGTGGACATAAACATTTTTATCTGAGATGACATCAGCATCTTAACTCCTTACATTGCTCTTATTTAACAGGTGCCTAGTGGAAAGTGACGAAGAAAGCCAGTCAATCAATAGGCATCAATGGTGTCAGATGTAACAAGAGGAACACTGGGAATCTTAAAGGAGAGTAAAAAGATATTTGATCAAGGGGCCCTTTTACCACTTCTATGAGGAAAAGAGAGGCGAAAAACCAATACACTTTTCTAATATTACAACTTTGTCTAGTATTACCTCAAGCTGAGTGTAAGTGTAGAAAATACCCAGAAACTGAAGGATCTCCGCTTCAGAAATGTAGTCTATGAACAAAGATCAACTTTGCTCATTTTCTAAGTGAGTGATACTTTCAGTGCCACAGACCTAAAATTTAATAGAAATAATGTTTTTGAGACATCTGCCAATGTGACTGAGAAGAAGGAATTTCCAACTAAAAAGTCCTCACTTCAAGGCACTGTTTTCATTGACATTATTACTGTGATACAAAAATCCACGTGTGACTATTTTTGTGGCCTGGCTGATAACATAAAAATATGGAATATTTTTTTTCAAACCAAAAATCAAGACAGATGGTTTATCAAGATTTCTTTTTCTGATTTGCTAATGTATTATGAACATTCTTACAAGTAAGTAAGACTTAACCCACACTTAGTTATACATTTACTTTCCCTTTATTTAAAATAAAATAGTCATAAATTGAAACTCTTCCAGAAATACCTGCATTTTTTTTACTTATTTGTGCAATGAATATGTTGATAACTATTTCAGCTATACTTTAAGTAGCATCCTAGAATCCCTCAGTCCCTTACCCTTCCATGCTAACTGCCTTGTCACCATACCCAAACATATGTTTTGTTTGTATCTGCTGAGTTCTGCAATACAAAGTTGGTTCCACTACAAATGAATGCCATTTAATCGCAGTTCAGCCCTAAATACTGATTGGCATTTCTTATTCTGCTCATCCCTGTGTTGATGCCCCTCAAGCAGCTGTTCAAAATTGTTTCACTTTTCAAAGGCTCTCAATCCTCAAAGAAGAAAATCAAAGGAAGGAAACAGAACAATTTCAAAAAAGTATAATTCATGAAAATGTATCTGAAATAGGATTTGAAACTGCATATTAAAAAAGGAAATTGACCCAGTCGAAGCAATGAGACATATTCAAGTAAAATTACCAGACTCTAAGGAGAAAAAAGTCAGTAAAAGGACAAAATTGCTCATAAAGGAGAGAAAGCCAGATTGTTGTCAGACTTTGACAACAAATCATTATGCCAGCAGGAAATGGAATAGCATAGTTAATATACTCAAGGAAAGAAAAGATGAGCCAAAGATTTTATACCCAGTCTGATTTTCAAATAGAAAGGCTACAAACAAATGTTTCCACATGTGAGAACTCAGGGAATATTGTCCCCACAATTCTCTCCTTATTTTAGAGAATGAGCTTCTGACAACCAAAACATCTAGAAATATCATCAACCTAAAGCCTGATGGCATTGATCGTTAGTGGCAGCTAAAATGACAGGAAAGAGAGGAAACCAACATTGTGTACCTCCAAACAGAACACACCACCACCTAAGAAGTCAAAAGAAAAAAATAAATAAACCCAAATCTGATCCATCCTGTAGAACCAACCACTAATCTACAGGAAATTCAGGACTGAGAAACATATTAAACTGCAACAGAGAATGTCATCAAGTGAAATCAAGACTGTGGGAAACTCTGGAGAAAAAGAACACCATTTCTTCAACAAACAAATTACAAAGAAAAAAGAGGACAGTCTCTAGATTAAAAGAGACTTATGGGAGAGTGCGAAACATAACTAAACTAGTGCTTAGGAATGAACATTTGTCTGATAAACTTATAAAGAAAATAAAGAAATGATTACTATAAAGGTCAGGACTGTGATTACCTTTGAGAAGAGGAAAGGGCTTGTGGGTAGGGTAGGTAGATGGCAAAATTCTATTTTTTAACCTAGTGGTGGTGGTTATAATGTTGTTTGCCTCATAAAAACTGGTTGACCTATACATTTATTTTATGGAGTTTCTTATATCTGTTAGATTTTATACTAAAAAACTATTTTAAAAATATACTATATATTGCTTCATATAGATTTTATGTTACAGCATTAAAGCATTAATAGCCAGTCCAAATACAGAGAATTTTACACAGCAGGGCAGGTCTAGAATGGTCTAGTCGCTTAGGAGATAAAGAAAAACTTAGGGTTTATGCAGACTCTTGCAGCAAAAAAAAGGAGAAAGAGGAAGAGGAAGAGGAGGAGGAGGAGGGGAGGGGAAGAAGGGGAGGAGGAAGAGGAGGAGAAGGAGGAGGGAAAGGGAGGGAGGAAAGGAGGGAAGAAGGGAAAAGGAAAGGAGAGCGGGAGGGATAGGGAAAAGGAGAACACCATAAAACACATTCTCCTGCTCCTGTCTATGAGAAGTCTCATCACTTCCATTATTTCTGTTGTAAGTGGAGTTTCCCCATGTTTGCAACAAACGAGCAACAGAGAACTGTTTAAGAAAACAGTGTGCACAACGACTCAGCCAAATACTGCCAATTAACACAATTGCTTGCAGAAGACCAAAGCTAACAAAATCAACAACTGTGTCTGGAAGTTTTATAATATCTTACGAAATTTTAAGTTTGCAGTGTTATAGCTGTACTTTAAAATTCAACCATATGGATAAAGGAAGGAGAATTTACCTGTAAGCAAGATTTGGGGTAGCCCCAGCTACACGTTAAATTACATCACTTAAAACTTTGAGCCTGTCTCTTCAGAAGATGAGTGATACCAAAATTTTCTTGAAGCTCTGTATCTCTAAGTTTTTAATAAATTGATTTTGAGTAGTATTATCTTTCTATGGAGTTAGATGATAAAGCTTAAAATCTCTTCACAACGAGTTAACTGTAGTTGAAAAATGCTTTAAGAGAAATAAGAAATAATATATTAGCACTTTAAGAAATACTTTCAATACAAGTTTTAGCTAAATATACAATTACAGGTGTTCCAAGGAGCTGCTATTTCTAAGATTGTTTTTCTAGCACAGTTTTGGAGATACATTGTTCTCTAAAGAGCTGGAAAAGCATTGATTTGCTATATACTGAAATACTCACCTAAGAAGTAGGGGTGGGGAGGGAAAAACATGTTAAACCAGAATTCTGTTTCAGATAAATTTCAGGGCCAGATTTTTACCCTCATCTTAACCTCCAGTAATAAGAATGTTTACATTCAAATTACGCTTAGCATTGTCATTTCTAGAAAAGTATTGGATGTAAAACTGCTTCCTAATAAGAAAAAAATCTCTGGATTGAAAATGCTTATTAACCACTAATTGGCATTTATAGCGTTCCAAACCCATCCACCTACCACCATGAGAGAAATCCAGAGCGTGGCATGATGGGCCACACTCTGAATACCCTCCTTTAGTGAATGGCCATTGCCATATCATGGGAGTGTATCACTCAAAACAACAAAACACAATTCCTAATTCCCTCCAAATGCTCACTAAAATTAGTATAATAAATTCAACGTCCTTTTCGATGTCTTACGCATCTGGAGAAAGCCTTCAGATTGCAATTCAGATTCTGATCCTTCTGTTACTGTTCTTAACTGGGAATGGAGGTGGAGGGTTCTGCCGCTCACTGGCACTTCTCTCAAAAGTCCAGTGGTCCAGTCGTCAAGATCTCTCCCTCTGTGTTGCTGACCTTGAGGATTGTGTTTGGCTGGCCACTCTCTGCACACATTTCTACGCACTTGAAGACCTACTCATTTGAAGATCAATGATTCCGGACTACCTGGAATTCTTTGCCCTCGACTAGTCGCCCACATTCCTTTCCACAGTAAGATTTCTGGCTGCTCATCCATAACCAGGATGCCCTGGGTATGCAGTTGCACACTTTCCTTCCCACTAAGAAACCAGATTTGATTGCTATTATAGTTGGAATTTCCTATCCACTGACAGATCTCTTGTCTATTACCACTGTAGCTGGAGTTTCTGGCCCACTATAGCTGTCCATTTTCTTTACCACCATGACCCAGGATAACCTATTGTCAGGATTCTAGAGTTTCCTGCTGACTCTGAGACAAGACTTCCACTACTTCTATTATAGCTTGCTTCTACCACACTCTGGTATTTTCCTCATACTAGGAGACTCTCTCATGCCCTTAATTATTTTTCTTCACCAAATTTGCACTTGGGGACAAAAACCAATGCCAGTCACATCCACAAAGTTTTCCTTGATAAGCTAGTTGTATATAATACAGCTTAGCCGGCCATGTATTCCCCCACTTTCTTCAGATAAGCATTTACTTATATGGATCAGACAACATTAATAACTAGTCTAGAAACAAATGTCACTGCAATTCATTTGGGATGATACTTTTCCCTCTCTTCCTTCAAATCAGCACTTACTTACAATTGATCAAGCCCCATAACTAACTTGCCCAGGATCCTGTATCACCAGAATTAATTTTGGTATTAGAATTTGTTCCCCTACTCTCTCAGATTAGCATTTACTTATAAGGATTAAACAACACAAATACTAGCCTAGAAACAAACATAACCTCATATAATTTGAGAAGTGACTTTTTTCTTCTCCCTCTTCAGAGAAGGGATTACTTATATGAATTGGACCCCATGAATACAGGCATATCTTGGAGATATTATGGGTTTGGTTCCAGACTACCACAACAAAGCAAATATTGCAATAAAGTGAACCACACAAATTTTTTGGTTTCCCGGTGCATATAAAAGCTATGTTTACACTATACTGCAGTTTATTAAGTGTGCAATAGCATTATGTCTAAAAAATATGCATCCCTTAATTAAAAATACTTTACTGATAAGAAATACTAACCATCATCTGAGACTTCAGTGAGTCAAAATCTTTTTGCTGATGGAGGGTCTTGCCTGGATGTTGATGGCTGCTGACTGATAAGCGTGGTGGCTGCTAAAGTTTGGGGTGGCTGTGGCTATTTCTTAAAATAAAACAACACTAAAATCACATCAAAAAGAATAAAATACCTAGGAATAAACTTACCCAAAGAGGTGAATGACCTATATTCTGAAAACTATAGAAGATTAATGAAGGAATTTGAAAATGATACAAAGAAATGGAAAGATATCCCATGTTCTTGGGTTAGAAGATTGATATTGTTAAAATGGCCATACTACCCAAAGCAATCTACAAATTTAAAGCAGTCCCTATCGACAGATGAATGGACAAAGATGTGGTACACACACACACACACACACACAAACACACACACAAAATGGAATACTACTCAGTCATAAAAAAGAATGAAATAATGCCATTTGCAGCAACATGGATGGACCTAGAGATTATCATACTAAGTGAAGTAAGTCAGAAAGAGAAAGACAAATACCATATGATATCACTTATATGTGTAATCCAAAATATGACACAAATGAACTTATTTACAAAACAGAAACAGATTCACAGACATAGAGAAAAGACTTGTGGTTGCCAAGGGGGAGGTGGGTGGGGAAGGGATGGATTGGGAGTTTGGGACTGGCAGATGCAAACTATTATATATAGAATGGATAAACAACTGTATAGCACAGGGAACTATATTCAATATCCTGTAACAAACCATAATGGAAAAGAATATGAAAAAGAATATATATATATATATATATATATATATATATATATATATATATATATAAAGGAATCACTTTTCTGTACAACAGAAACTAACATATTTTAAATTGACTATACTTCAATAAAAAATAAATTAAAAAAATAAATAAAGCAGCCCCTATCAAAATACCCATTACACTTTTCACAGAACTAGAATAAATAATCCTAAAATTTATATGGAACTTCAAAAGACCCCAAGTAGCCAAAGTAATCTTGAGAAAAAAGAACAAAACTGGAGGTTATCATGCTTCCGACTTCAGACTATACTACAAAGTTATAGTAATCAAAACAGTGTGGTACTAGCAAAAAAACAGACACATAGATCAATGGAAAAGAATAGAGAGCCCAGAAATAAACCCACACAGCTATGGTCACTTAATCTATGACAAAGGAGGCAAGAATATACAATGGAGAAAAGCCAGTGTCTTCAATAAGTGGTGCTGGGAAAAACTCAACAGCTACATGTAAAAGAATGTGATTAGAACATTTCCTCACACCATATACAAAAATAAACTCAAAATGGATTAAAGACCTAAATATAAAACCTGAAACAAAGCCAGAACACTTTTTAACATAAATTGTAGCAATTTTTTTGATCTGCCTCCTAAGGCAAAAGAAATAAAAACTAAAATAAACAAATGAGACCTAATCAAACTTGAAACCTTTTGCACAGCAAAGGAAACCATCAACAAAATGAAAAGACAACCTACAGAATGGGAGAAAATCTTTGCAAACAATATGACCAACAAAGGGTTGATATCCAAAATACATAAAAAACTCATACAGCTCAATATCAAAAAACTAAACAAACCAATTAAAAAATGGGCAGAAGACCTAAATGACATTTTTCCAAAGAAGACATACAGATAGATGGCTAACAGTCACATGAAAAGATGTTCAACATCACTAATCATTAGAGAAATTCAAACCAAAACCACAATGAGATATCACCTCATACCTATAAGAATGATGGTCATCAAAAAGTCTACAAATAACAAATGTTGGTGAGGATGTGGTGAAAAGGGAACCCTAGTACACTACTGGTGGGAATGTAAGTTGATGCAGCCATTATGGAAAACGGTATGGAGGTTCCACAAAAAATTAAAAATAGAACTACCATGTGATCCAGCAATTCCAGTCCTATGTATATATCCAGAAAAAAACAAAAACACTAATTCAAAAAGATACATATACCCCAATCTTCACAGCAGTATTATTTACAGTAGACAAATGGAAGCAACCTAAGCATCCATCAACAGATGAATGAATAAAAAAAATGTGGTATACATATACAGTGGAATATTACTCAGCCATAAAAAGCATGAAATTCTGCCAGTTCCAACAACATGGATAGACCTAGAAAGTATTCTGCTTAACAAAATGTCAGACAGAGAAAGACAAATACTGTATGATATCACTTATATGTGGAATCTAAAAAATGAAATAAATGGATGTATATAACAAAACAGAAACAGACTCACAGATATAGAGGACAAGCTAGTGGTTACCAGTAGTTAATCCCAAACCAGGCGTATGGGATTAAGAAATACAAACTACTATATATATATAATAGATAAGCAACAAAGATATATTGTATAGCACAGGGAATTATAGCCATTATGTTATAATAACTTTTAATGGAGTATAATATGTAAAAATAATGAATAACTATGTTATAGACCTGAAACTAATATAATATTGTAAATCAACTATACTTCAATAAAAAATAAATAAAATTCTGATAAAAGTGAATAAAGCATTTTAATCTATAGGAAGGAAGGAAGGAAGGAAGGAAGGAAGGAAGGAAGGAAGGAAGGAAGGAAGGAAGGAAGGAAGGGAAGGAAAGAAGACAACAATGAAGTTTGCCACATTGACTGATTCTTCCTTTCATGAATGATTTCTCTGTAGCATGCAAAGCTGTTTGATGGTATTTTACCCACAGTAGAACTTCTTTCAAAATTAGAGTCAATCCTCTCTAACCCTGCTGCTGCTTTATCAACTAAGTTTATGTAATATTGTAAATCCTTTGTTATCATTTCAAAATCTTCAGAGCATCTTCACCAGGAGTAGATTTCATCTCAAGGAACCACTTGCATTGCTCATCCATAAGAAGCAACTCCTCATCCATTGAAGTTTTATCATGAGATTGCAGCAATTCAGTCACATCTTCAGGCTGCAACCTTAATTCTAGTTCTCTTGCTATTTCCACCACATCTGTGGTTACTTCCTCCACTAAGTCTTGAACCCCTCTAAGTCGTCCATGAGTGTCAGAATCAACTTCTTCCAAACTCCTGTTTATTTTTATATTTTGACCTCTTACCTTGAATCATGAATGTTCTTCATGGCATCTAGATTGGTGAACACTTTCCAGAAGATTTTCAATTTACTTTGCCCAGATCCATCAGAGAAATCACTGTCTATGGCAGCTATAGCCTTACAAAATATATTTTTTAAACAATAAAACTTGAAAGTTGAAATGACTCCTTGATCTATGGGTTGAAGAATCATGTGTTAGTAGGCATGGAAACAACATTGATCTCATTGTACATCTCTATCAGAGCTCTTGGGTGACCAGGTGTATTGTCAATAAGCAGTAATATTTTGAAAGGCATCTTCTTTTCTGAGCAATAGGCCTCAATAATGGGCTTAAAATATTCAGTAAACCATGCTCTAAACAGATGTGCTGTCATCAGGGCTTTGTTGTTCCATTTATAGAGCACAGGCAGAGTCAATTTAGCATAATTCTGAAGGGCCCTAGGATTTTCAGAATGGTAAATGAGCATTGGCTTCAACTAAAAGGCCCCAGTTGCATTAGCCCCTAATAAGAGTCAGCCTGTCCTTTGAAGCTTTGAAGCCAGGCGTTGACTTCTCCTCTCTAGCTCTGAAAGTCCTAGATGGCATCTTCTTTCAATAGAAGGCTGTTTCATCTACATTGAAAAGCTATTGTTTAGTATAGCCACCTTCATGAATTATCTTAGCTAGGTCTTCTGGAAAACTTGCTGCAGCTTCTACACCAGCACTTGCTGATTTACCCTGCACTTTTATATTATGGAGACAGCTTCTTTCCCTAAACTTCATGAACCAACCTCTGCTACCTTCAAACTTTTCTTCTACAGCTTCCCCACGTCTCTCAGCCTTCATAGAATCGAAGAGAGTTAGGGCCTTGCTCTGGATTAAGCTTTGGCTTAAGGGAATTTTGTGGCTAGTTTGATCTTCTATCCAGACCACTAAAGCTTTCTCCATATCAACAATAAGGCTGTTTCACTTTTGTATCGTTTGTGTGTTCACTGGAGCAGCACTTTTAATTTCCTTCAAGAACTTTTTCTTTACATTCACAACTTGGCTAACTGTTTGGCACAAGAGGCCTAGCTTTTGGCCTAGCTTGGCTTTTGGCATGCCTTCTTCACTAAGCTTAATCAAAATTTCTAGCTTTTGATTTGAAGTGAGAGATGGGCGACTGTTCCTTTCACTTGAACACTTAGAGGCCATTGTAGGGTCATTAATTGGCCTATTTTCAATATTGTTGTGTCTCAGACACACCTAGAGTCTCAGGTAATAGGGAGGCCCAAGGAGAGGGAGAGAGATGGGGCAATGACCGGTTAATGGGGCAGTCAGAACACACACAACACTTATTAAGTTTACTGTTTTATATGAGCACGATTTGTGGTGCCCCAAGGCGATGAGAATAGTGAAATGAAAGATTACTGATCACAGATCAGCATAACAAGTATAATAATAATGAAAAAGTTTGAGATAAAATGTGAACATTACCAAAATATGATACAGAGACACAAAATGAGCAAATGCTATTGGAAAAATGGTGCCTATAGACTTGTTTGATGCAGGGTTGCCACAGATCTTCAATTTGTGAAAAGCGCATTATCTGCAAAGTGCAATAAAATGAAGCCTGTCATTCATACAGAATCCAATATCATTTGGATTAATTTTGGTGATGATGGATTTCCCCCTCCTCCCTCAAATAAGCATTTACTTCGATGAATCGGACAAGCCAGACAACTAGTAGGGAAACTAACATTGCTGGATGTAATTCTGGCAATGACTTCTTAATCCTCTCTTCCTTCAGATAAGCATTTAAGTATATTTGCCAGGCCCCACAGCTGCCTCATCCATCCTCAGTATCACTGGAATTAATTTCAGCGTTCACCTAGAGCCTAAGCTTTCCCCTGGGCTTTGGGGTTTTGTCTGTTTCTTTGCCCAGTCACAACCTCAAGCCTTGACCTTTTCTTGTACCATTCTTGTTCTTTCCACTCTAGTTAGCACTCTATTTCACCTCTCCACCTCATAAAAATACAAGATTCTTCAACTTGGCATCTATAAATTACTTGACTATCTGGTTTAAAGACTGTCTGAGGCTGACACACTCTAGCCTTGGGATTGGATGTAAAGAGTCCATATTGTAAAATATAAAGAGAGAGAAAGGACAAGCGGAAGGAGAGCAAGATAGTACAAAGAAGCCGGTCACATAATGTGGCTTATAATCAGAAAGAGCTGAAGAATGCCAGCTTTGATGTAGGAAAGAAAATCCACATAAAAGAGGAGTTGGTCCACTGTCTATTTAGAACCTTGAGAGTCATGCTCATAATTGATAATCAGTCTCCCTATCCAGAAATAGCCTCCGATAAGCTCTGCCTTTTATCACATAGCTCTTTTCCAGAAAGTTCTATCCTCATTCCTCCACTTTCAGAGGAACACTCAGGGGAGGGGGTTTAGTTCAGCTACTCTTCAACCAAACACATCTGACCTTCCACCCCACTGTTTGATTCTTCCTGAATGTTCTGCTTTCATGCCCCTGCCCTTGCAGAAATTCCCAGAGAGGGGAATTCTACTCAACTTTCCTTCCATCAATCACGTTCTGAGCCTGCCCCTGATATTTTCCTCAACTAGTTTTCACAAGCACTCCTGATTAGGCTTCTTCTGCTTCCAGAGGCTAAGTTGTCTGGCCTCTCCAGAGCCTTGGGCCCACACAAGGCCCTGAGGGAAACCTGCTCAGGAACTGTGGCAATGGCAATAGAGAGCTGGGTTTGGAGCGAGGGGCCTCGTGGATACTGTCTGTGCTGTGTGCAACAGGTGGCCCTACCCTCAGGACACACACATGGCTAGACATGCAGGTCCTGGGGAGTGGGCCACGGACAGAGCTCCTCAGGGGGAACTGCTGAGAAGAGGCCTGCCTGAGGCCTGAGCTTGAGCGACTTTTTCTGGTTTCCCTCACGTCTCCATCAGTCCAGCTCAAGAGCTTTGCCTCACTCATCCAGACCATACAGCAGCTCCCCCAAATAATACCCTAATGAAATGTATAATAATGATGAATTGTCTTCTCCTCTTCCAGCAAAACAGTCCCACTCTCAGTGTATGCATTAATGGTATTTTCATGAACCAAAAAGTAGGGCACATTTTCTGTTGTAAGGACTTAGAGCCAGACAGAGATTTTGGAATTGAGTCTACCTTGGGGGATCCAGACCTTTTGGTTTCCAGGGAGTAGTCTAGACTAGTTTGGGGGAGGAATCTGAAGTCCAGTTCACTAAAATGAACATAATTCATTCAGCTGGACTTTATGAGGTACTTCTGTGGTCAGCGCTGTGCACTATCAAATCAGAACTTTCATCATCCTTGTCCTCAAGAGAATGACAGAGATTGTTCCATCTCCAAAATCTTATAAAGAGCACAAATTTCTCCTTAAATGTGAGTACGTATAACAGTTGGATATGCAGGAACTCTGATGACTGAATAGTCTGAACACTAAGTAAACATCCTCAGAGTGATTATTTATACAATGTAAGTTTTGTTCATATACCACTGACTATCAATACATACTGCAAACATTTCCAAATCATGCCTTGTACAAGTACAGTGATGGGTGACAAGAGTTATGAATTGGCTATCAAGAAACCCAGGCATTACCATTCACTTGCTATGTCACCTTAACCAATATAAGTTGCTTAAAGCAGGTTATCTAAAAATCTTTGCCAGTTCCACAGTGGATCAGAGCCTCCACCTTGGCAGTTTTCAGGATTCAACAGAAAGGAAAATAGTAACAGTTTGGAGCAGTAAATTGTTTCCTGGCTCTACAGGCTCTCTACAAGTCTAGGTATATCTGGAAATATAGCTAAGGCATCTCAAAGGAAGAATAACTCCTCTCTTTCTCCAGACTAAGAAAGATGCTGTGGTCTACACTGCTATCTTTGTTCAAATACAAATGACCACTCTACTCAATGGAACCCAGAACAGGGTTGAGGCATTTCTCTCTTTCTTCCAGAACCAGACACATGTTGCTAAATTTTAACAACTGGCTCTCCAGCAGGGAAAGTGGTCTCTATTTGTAGCATCTACATATTCCAATGGTATAAAAATCTCTTGCTGTGGGCTATTTCAAGCCATCAAAGTGATATCACTGAATGGGGAGTCAGGAAGAGGTGCACAGAATTAGCTCTCGCGAGATGATGTGAGCCAATTCCGGCTCTGTGACCAGAAAATGTAAGTCATTCAGAAGAGAAGAGAAAGTTAAAAGGATAAAGAGCAGTAGCTTCCAGTTGTGAAGGGCTATCATAAAAAATGATGGTTATTCATTTATTTCAATGGTGCAAAAAAAATACGTGTGACTGTATATTGCAGGAAGATGAGCAATTGGTATAGAATATAGAAATTACAGCCAATTTGGATTCAAGTCCTGGTTCTGTCATTAACAACTTTGATCACTGAATCTTATGGAGCTTTAGAATCCTCATCTAGCTTAACTTAAGATGGTAGTACATGCAGAGTTCTAAGAACAACATACAGCACAGTCACTAAAATATTAGCTCTTATCATCATCACCATTATCTGCAGAATTGGTATAACAACCAGCCTATTTTCCTCACAGGGGTTTCACAAACTGAAATGCTGCATGTGAAAGTAATTTGTAATCTACAAACGCTAATCCGATCAGGTATTTCCATAATCATTTATTAACCTAGAGATGTAAGAAAACTAAAGGCGTTCCCGAGGGAAATATATCCTTTCTCTAGGAAGCTCTAAAAATAAGAGTGTCATTGTCTATGAAGGATCGTGTCATAGTCACAATCATGGGGAGTTTGTTAGGTTTTAGAGATCATCTGATCCACACCCTCTTGTATGGATGTGAAAATAGTTGCTGAAAGTTCAGATAACTTAACTAAGAAGTTATTAGCAAAGCAAGGATTAGCATCCAGTCCATTTGACTTACAGTATTCTTGCCATCAAGGGCACATCAACATTGGACCCTACACTCTTCAATCACTTGCAGATCCTGCTGACTAGGTAGCTAAAGTGGGATAATAAATGAAAATGAAATTCTTAACCAACATCCTAAGATCAGAAACTAGTGGGAGTTTTGATACATGTTACATGCTTAATTCAGTACCAGGGTTTTGGATTCTCTCTCATGATATTTTGTTACAAGGTAGAGAAACGGAAGGATCTGATTTAATCTAAGTTCTACTGCTGCACTTGTATTCTGAGGTCATTTTTTGCCTATCCTTTTCAGGGACAAGAAGAAAGGCCCCCTGGCCCACTGGGATCCAAAGTGTAATCTCATCTAAAAAGTCCCATCACCTCCATGAGCTTCAGTTTCTTCATCTGTAAAGACAGATGGTTTGATTAGCTAATTTAATTTTCAGTTTGGAAAACATTTATTGAGTACCTAGTATGTGGCAAATGTGCTAGACTCTGGTGATACCAAGAGAAAGCAGACAAGCCCCTATCCCTAGTAAGAGTCTAATGGAGGAAACACACATCGGTTACACTACAAATGTAACTGTACTACAACTTGTGCAATAATAGCAATATATACACGATGCCACAGAGGAGAAAATGGCCCCTGGTAATGAGGAAGGCTTCAAACAGTTTAATAGGTGAAGAACTTACTTAAGATAGAGCATTCCAGGCAGGAGAAACAGCATTCACAAAGGCAGAGAAGCATCAAAGTTCCTGGTTGGTTTTGGTGACATCAAGGAATTTGGAATGACTAGAATAGAGTGTCTAGTAACAGTAGCAGCTAACATTTATTGAGCACTTCATATGAGCTGGGAGCTGTTCTAGAATCAATATAAAAAAAGATTAATGACATACTTTCTTTTAAATCTGATATGTATTTTACATATACTCTACATCTCAATTCAAACCAGCCACATTTCCGGTGCTCAATAGCCACCTGTGACTAATGACTACTACATTGGACAACTCAGCCTCTAAGTGATACTTTTTGTACCACTGCAAAAAGAAGATGGGAAACATCATCCTTTCTGTTGTTTACCATCCTTTTTGTTGTGATGTAGTATTTAGAGGGATTTTGTTGTTGCTGTTGTTGTTTTTTCTGTTTCAAAAATATCACAGTTCACATGGTCATCCAAGGTGATGCCCCTGTGGACCCTGAAAACTCAGAGACTCCCTAACCAAGTTGTTCTGTAGTCTTGGGTCAGGCCAACTGATCTTCCTCTGGCACCTTTTGTGCTCTTGGGCTTGTACAGTAGGTAAGTGAATATGCATATCTGGACTTCAGCATAGACTTAATAGCGGGAGATATGCGTGGTGACTTATTCATCAGCACATGAGGGGAATTGAAACCACGGGGATGGATGAGGTCAGTCAAGGAAAGTGTGCGTGTATATGTTGCAGAATGAGAAGACAGGAGGGCTGGGGGGATCAGGAAAGCTCCCACACCAAAGGGGAGAGCAAAGAGAGAGAAATGGTCAAAAACTTACGAGCAAAACCAGGGACAGAGTTGTGTCTCAGAAGCCAAGGAAGGAGAACTTTTAAAGAAAGGAATAGACAACCATATCAACTGCTGAAGAGAGGTCACAGTGGTTCAGGAGCCTGTCAGCTCTATCATTATACAAATCCATGATCAGTTAACTAATGTGTTTTCAAAGATCACAAATTTAAATTTTTTAGTGAAAAGAAAATAAAGACAGTAGAGCCTGAATTAAACTGCCTTTATTTTCATTTTAGCTAAAAGCTCCCTCTTGTGTCTAGAAAGGGGATTTCTTTGACAGTTGGCAAAAGGTTCTGTGGTTTTTGTTTCTTCTTTTTTCTTTCTAATGGAAGTATAGTTGATTTACAACATTGTGTTAGTTTCAGGTGTACAGCAAAGTGATTCAGTTATACATACATATGTATCTACTTTAAGAACATCTGTTGATTTATATTTTTCCTAATATTCTTCCATAATATTCACTTTTGCCAAGAAATGTTTATGAATGTTATAATCAAACAGAAACATTATAATAAGAAAAAAAAAACAAGACAGTGCTTTCCCTTCAGATTTAGGGCTGCACTGGAAGGAAAGTCATCATGTAAACACAAAAAAAATTCTGTTAAGTGGTAAACCTTTCTCGAAGGGGTAGAGAGAGTTCACTGGGATTCATTAACAGCTAGGAAAGATTGACATGTTTAACAATCATCTCAGGTGTTTCAGATCAGTTTAGAGTTTGAAAACTATCTCTCTAGACCCCCAAACTCTATCTATCGTGTCTCCACTAAAAGGAGAAAATAAAAACAAAAAACCTCTCTTTGAGGGACCCAAGAGATCTGTAAGGCTCACAGTCCAGACACAGGGAATAGAGTAGCAGTAGAAGATTCCAGAAGCAGAGGTCCTAGCCTGGTTTGTTCGACTGGTGGAGGTGCTGGGGAATTAAGAGCACTGTCCTGGGAAGCTGGAGGCCTAGGGGCTAGCATTCCAGCTCTGCCTCTAAATGGCTCTGTGTGTGTGTGTGTGTGTGTGTGTGTGTGTGTGTGACCTTGGACAAAGTCCTTCCTTTTCTGGACCTCAGATTTTCCTTTGATTGGACAATTCCATTCCATGATCTGAGTCACACCCCAAAGGAGGCAAGACTATAAAGCAGGGGATCTTTGCCATCCTCTCATATTACCTGTTTTCAAGGCTATTATCCCCATGAGAACCGAAGACCTGATGCCTCCGACCCTAAACTACTAAGGACCCTTTACCTCAGCACCCTGTGCAAACCAGGGGCAACTCGGACCAACCTCCTCTCCACAGTAAAGCTTACCTGTGACATAAGGAATGCTTAACAGTGGTTCCACAGTTACATTTGGACGAGGAACTGAGGGTTTTTGTAGAATAGGGAGTAGTATACCTTTTGTTAGGTTTGGGTTGTTTACCCCATTGTATGTGTACAAGTGTGTGTCCATATGTGCGTGTGAAGCGATACTTTGCCTGTCAGTTGGAATCCGTTTCCCTCATAGCCAAACACCTTTGAGAAAAGTAGGTTCCCGATGAGATGTTACTGGCACCACGTAACGATAGAAAAATATACAGCCCAGGAATGTTGGCATTGCTGCAGGGCACTCAGATACAAGAAAGGGAGTTGATTTGGCACTGTGGGCCAGACACCGTGCTGGGTCCCGGAATGAGAACCCAGGGTGACCCCGTTCTACTGCCCGTCCTCTCTCCATCATATCATACACTCTCCTGACCCCAGAGTAGAGAATGGAGAGGCTGTGGCTCAAAAAAAAAAACCCATCGTTTGTTTAATGACTTTCTGAGGCGAGAAGCAGGGAAAGCCACATGAGCTAGGCGTGGAGCCTGGGGACAATTGTTACAGAGGTTTTCTTTTTTGTTTTCTTTCTCTCCTTTTCTCTTTTCCTGTTCTTTCCTTTATCTTACCTTTCTTTTTTTTCTTTTCTTTTTGTGCCAAAGGCTGGAAAAAAAAATTTCCCTTACCTTCATCTCCTGGAGACAGAGGTTAAGAAAGTGGCAACAGCAACAGAGACTTGGTGGTGATGAAGGCTGTTGCCTGTGTGGTCGCTATAGCCTGGCCAGGGGACAGCAACGCTCAGCTGATTGACGGAGGCTCCGCCTCGATGAGAGCGCGGCTTACCTGTGGAGCAGCAAAGGGCAGCAGTTTTGTAGGGGGCGGTAAGGAGGAGTGGGCTACTGTAACTTGGGCTAGAGGTTTTGTTTTTTGTTTTCTATTTTTAAACTCAACACTGTACTTAAAAAAAACAAAACAGGTATGTAGGAAACAAAAGACTCTATCTTCCCCTCATGAACAAATCAGGGGTCACGTTTGGATTAGATGGTTACCACTAGTCATTGGGAAGAAAATATCTTCGTGGGATTCAGGACACATGTGGGTATTAACCATTAAAAGTAGAAAGCACAGAGGCTTCCCTGGCGGCGCAGTGGTTGAGAATCTGCCTGCCAATGCAGGGGACGCGGGTTCAAGCCCTGGCCTGGGAAGATCCCACATGCCGCGGAGCAGGTGCGCCCGTGAGCCACAACTACTGAGCCTGCGCGTCTGGAGCCTGTGCTCCGCAACAAGAGAGGCCACGATAGTGAGAGGCCCGCGCACCGCGATGAAGAGGGGCCCCCGCTCGCCGCAACTAGAGAAAGCCCTCGCACAGAAACGAAGACCCAACACAGCCAAAAATAAATAAATAGATAAATAAATTTTTAAAAAAAGTACAAAGCACACACAGGGAAGCAGTGCATGGCAATGGCAATGCACCCTGTCTTCCCTTCCTCTTACTGTCTCCTCCTCCCTCCTCTTTTTCCTCTTTTTTCTTTTTCTTCTCTCTCTCTGTATCTCTCCACTCTCTCTTCACTCTTCTCTTCTCTCTCTCTCTGAGGTAATCCAAACAGAGGGTCTTTGCAGAGATTTATTACAATTACGTTGAGAGAAAGCAGAGTCGCTTGGTTCTCCCCTGTAAAACCCTATGCACAGATGGCAGCTCAGTACTCACCAGGGAGATCTCTAACTTCCCTTCTCCCCTAGGAGGGAGAGGATGTAAGCAGCTAGTCAGGCCCGCCCGCTGAATGGAGGCCAAGTGGGGGGGAAATGACCGAGTGCTACTCCTGTGCTGGAGTTTGCCTTGAGAGCCAAACCCACTAAAATGGGGTCTGGAAGCTATCAGAGAAGAAATCTGATGCATGTATGTTTTTACCCACAATCGTCCATCACCAAGGATTTTTGCATTTGAGGCATGTTGCAGAGACTCAGGCAAGCTGCTGTATATCAACTGTGATCAGTTTTTAACATGCTGTAATAATCTAAAGGGAAACAGCCCCTGGAATCTACATACTGACTTTTTTTTTTCTTTTTCTAATTTGCCTTTCAGTATGAAAAAATTAAAACAAAAACCTGAAGGGCAAGATTGAAGGCGAACCATCACTATTTTAGAAAGACCTGAATTACTTTCATGGTGTGTGCGTTTGTGTAGTTACAGGATAGTGCGTGCATATTTAGGTAAAAACAATGAATTCAGGTAATGCCACTTGAATTGTTTTGGCCACCTGCTATGTTGCTAAGCGCTGTGTTTGGTGCTTGGTACTTTACCTAGGTTAAAACTAAGAGGAAGCAACTCTTTCTGAGTCAAAAGGATGTGGTACTTCAAAGCATTTAGGTAAATGAGACAAAGAAAATAAATAGAATTTTTCTGCTTACAGAGGTTTTTAGTTAAGGAACTCGGAAAACTTTGTAATGAACATTTTTGCAAAGCAATTTGCAACAATATTCAGAAGAAGTTACTACATTAGAAGCTGAAAAATATGCAGCCCTAAAATTTGTTAAGATCCTCAATCATATAGGCCACAAAAACGTTTTAGAAAGTTCCAAGAAGGAAAGATTGGGGCTACCGTGTTGGGGTTTCTCATTCAACCCCACGGTTCCTAAAACATAAAGTCCAGGGTAAGCAGCAAGCTTTCCTGAACCCGCTGCTCTGTCTGCCCATTGAATACTGATAGTCCAAAAAGTTTTTATCTTTGGCCCTCCTCTATTTTCACTATACATCCTCTCTCTGGTGATCTCATCCCCTCTGATGACTTTTACCATCATCCATATTCTGATGCTTTCCAAACCTAAATCTCCTGTCTTGACATCTCCCTGGAGCTCTAGACTCATATATCAAAAAATTTCCAGTGGACATCTCCACTTGGATATCCCACAACCATCTGGAACTCAAGATGTCCAAAATTAATCTCATCATTTTTCTTCCAGATTCTGCTCTCCACTCTTGGTTGGTGAAACCAAAATTCACTCATCATTAAGGCCACAAACCTGAGAGTCCTGCTTAACTCCTTTTCCATCAACCACCATATCAAATCAGCCAGCAAGTCCTGCCACTTTTAATTCCCCCGATCGCTCCCCTCCTCTCTATCACACCTGCCTCACTTTGGTTGAGTCAGTCATCATCTTTAGTGTGAATTGTTACAATAATTTCCTACCAGGTTTTCCTGCTTCTGGTCTTGCCTCTTCTAATCTCACCCCCTCCAATCCCAGCCTCCACACTACCACTAGTCTAATAGGTGCATCAGTACCTCTGGTAGGCCCTTAATTAAATTACTTCAGTGAAAGGGAACCCTCCTACACTGTTGGTGGGAATGTAAATTGGTACAGCCACTGTGGAAAACAGTATGGATGTTCCTTAAAAAACTAAAAATAGAACTACCATATGATCCAGCAATCCCACTCCTGGGTGTATATCCGGAGAAAACTCTAATTCGAAAAGATACATGCACCCCGATGTTCATAGCAGCACTATTTACAATAGCCTAGACATGGAAGCAACCTAAGTGTCCACTGATAGATGAATGGATAAAGAAGATGTGGTACATATGTACAATGGAATATTACTCAGCCATAAAAAAGAATGAAATAATGCCATTTGCAGCAACATGGATGGACCTAGAAATCATCATACTAAGTGAAATAAATCAGAAAGAGAAAGATAAATACCATCTGATATCACTTATATGTGGAATCTAAAATATGACACAAATGAACTTATCTATGAAACAGAAACAGATTCACAGACATATAGAACAGACTTGTGGTTGCCAAGGGGTGGGGGGAGGGAGAGGGATGGAGTGGGAGTTTGGGGTTAGCAGATGCAGACTATTATAGAATGGATAAACAAAATCCTACTGTACAGCACAGGGAACTATATTCAATATCCTGTAATAAACCATAATGGAAAAGAATATGAAAAAGAATATATATATATATAATATATATAACTGAATCACTTTGGTATACAGCAGAAATTAACACAACATTGTAAATCAACTATACTTTAATAAAATAAATTTTAAAAGAAATAAATTACTTCAATGACTCCCCTTCACCCACTAGACTGAGTTCAAACTCCTTGGCATGGCACATAAAGTTTCCTAAACTTGGCCTCTGCATTTTTCCCTAACCCGATACCCTACCGCTCCTGCCCCTTACCCTTGATGCACTTTCTGCTCCATCTATACTGAAATACCGGTGGGTCCTCCCACATTCCATGCTGTTGCTTATCTCTGCGCCCTTGCTGTGTTACTCCTACGACTGGAATGACAACACTATTCCCATCTTTTCTTTGTTTGGATAATTCTTTCCACCCTTCAAGACTTAGTTCCAGAAGTTCCTTTTATGAGTAGCCTTTTCTGACCTCCCCTCACCCCTGAGCAATGTTCTTTCTCTGTACTTCTCCAGAGCCCTGTGTGTGGGGCTCTCCCACTGAGCATACCACATTGTATTGGAACGGTTGGTTTGCCTTTGATTTGGGAACTGTCTTCTGCACTATATTGTGAGGCCCCTGAGGTGAGAGTAGAGGCTACATTGCAGTTGAACTTATCTCTGTATTCACACTGCTACTATGTTAGTACAGACCCTCATTATCACTAGCTTAAATTCCCTCCCTGTATGCAGCCTTTCCACGTCTTTGATGATTCTCTCGAGTGTAAAGTCCAAACTCCTCAGTGTGGCAGACACAAACGGGTCTCAGTCAACCTTCAGGCCTATTTCCTGCTGATACCCACCTTGCCCACATCTGCACTCCAGCTATGCTCAACTACCATGCATTCACCTTTGCATACTCTCCGCCCCTCTTGGTGAATCCTTGTTTATCCTTCAGAGCCAACCCTATATGAGCTCTCTTCTGTGATGCCTTCCCCAGATTTCCCCAGGAGGGGTTAGACGCGTCCATCTTTGTATTCCTATTGCACCTGTCTATTATAGCACCTTCTACACTCATTTATAATCATCCTCTTAACTGCTCTTAGCCTCAGTTTCCTCATCTGGGAAATGGGGGATAATAATAGTTTCTGCATTATAGGATAGCTGTAAGAAGTAAAGGACACAATGCATGGAAACCATGTAGCACAGAGCGTGGCAATTAGTAAGCACTGAATAAACAGTAGCTGACATCAGTTGAGCACTCACTATGTGCCAGGTACTTTACAGGTATGAGCTTGTTTCACTGTCCGCATGAGGTAGATACAACTCTTGCCTCCCTATTCTAAATGAGGATACAATGAGTCAGAGGAGGAAATGACTGGCCCAAGGTCACCCGGCTGGTTAGTGGAAGATCTGGTTGAATTCATGTGGCCTGGCACCAGGGCCATGTTCTTAACCATTATACATCTGTGTACACTTTTCTCATCCCTAAACATGAATTCCTTTAAGACAGGAACTAAAAATTAGACTCACAATCTCTAACTTTCTCAGTTCTGCTCCCAAGAGGAGAGAGGGACACAGGTTTCAGGCCCTCAGCTCTGCTTAGACAAGTAGCACTTTACCTCTCCTCCCTCAGTGGCCCCCTGCTATTCAGCCACGTTGCCCTAAAACAACTTGCTTTACATTTCTAAGCCTGTCTCCAGCCGCCCTTTTGCCCCTTCACACTGCCTCAGTGCCTTTAATGCATTCCAGATCCACCTGAGGAGGCCCAGAGCACTTCAGGTGAATAGACTGGGGTTCTACACTGCATAAGGATTTCAATCAATGCTTGTTAACTGTTTTATGGAGTATAGTTTTATAATGATTACAAACAGAACTGCAAGGGCACCACAGAGGCTGTTTTCCTGATTGATATGTCCAGGCCACAATCTGGGACCTATATACCAGGTAAATTCTACAAACATTGCAATCCATTCCAAAGATGTTAAATGTTGGTATGGTTTTGCAGTCTTGAGAAAGAGAGTAGCATCTAAAGTGGATGGACAGTGGTAGCTCCAGAATTTCTATACGGGGAAGCTGCCCCCTCGTCCCTATATATGTATTTTTTTACTGTTTTTGTTCACATTCTCTATTTATGTGAAGGGGCTTGGTAAGGATTAAGGGATTTGTCTTGAAGGTGTATTTGTAGAGCAAGCAAGCACACTTTCTCTAAGCTGATTTGGGGTAACTTGAGGGTGGCTAATATCCCCTTCCACAGGCCAAATGGCATTGTCACTGAGAACAGCTCATGGTCACATAGTGAGTCTTGGGTAAAAGATAAATTAGAAGTCTCCATTTCTTAGCTCCAATTGCTGGGTTACAGAAAACTTAGTTCCACCATCCTTTCCAGACACTTACTAATTTTGGAGAAGATGGAAACCCTTTGCTGGTGAGAAATCCCAATTAGAAAGATAAGAGAGAGTCAAGCCAGGAAAGGAGGGAGTGGGGGAAGAATGGGACAGGAGCCAGGAAGAAGGAAATCACACCCACACCAGGGTCCAGGCAAGGTTTGTAGTTCCCACTAAGAAACCAGAAAGCTCAAAACAGGAAGAAAGAGGTGAGGTGCAATCCAAAAAGCAATCAGCTCGCTGACATTTTATTTATTTTTACCTGGGGGAAAGGGGTGTGGGGAGGGGCTGGAGCTCCCAGGCTGACCCAGCAGCTGCAGCTGCTATAAAGGAAGTGGGTGTTTGGGGGAGGGGAAGATGGGACCGGGGCGGTGGGGGGGGGGGCGGCGGCCGGTTCCTTGCCCCCAAAGGAGGCTCAGAGAATCTGAAGGAAGGAACCTGAGACTGTGTGAAGCCCAAGAGACTGAGATATTTCCAAGCCTCACAGAAAAGGAAGCCACTCTCCAAGGACACGGAATCTACCCCAGTCCGGACCTGGAAACCCAGAGGAGACCTCCCAGCTCCCACTGCCTTTAGAAGGCACTGTTTGCAGATGAAGGCAATGGAGGCGCAAAGGGGATGAAGAGAAAGACATAAACTGTGCCAATAAGATATACCAAATTAACTGAAAACAAGACTTTCCTGGGATTTTTCCCCTGGTCTTACAGCATCTGGTTTCATTTCTCCTCCCTGAAGGAAAAAAAAGAAAAGAAAAGAAAAGAAAAGAAAAAGGGGGTGGGGCTGGTGAACACAGCACGTATGTTTTCAATGGAGTCCTTCAAAACATACACAGGCAGCTGGGAGCCCGAGCCCTGCTAGGAGGGTATATGCTGAAAGGTATAATAACACTAGCCCTAACATTTTCTAGAAGCTTTCCTGTGCTTTACCTGCATTTTCTCATTTAATCCCTGCAAAACTTGAAGTGATTATTATTATTGTTCCATTTTATAGATGAGAAAAACAGATAATAAAGAAGTTGACTTGCCAAGGTCAAACAACCAATAATTGGAGGGACTTGAATTCAGTTGTACGGACTCCGAAGCTTTTAAATCCTAGATTACATAAGGTAAGATTGTCGGTATTATTACTAAATTGTACACTTCGTGGTTTCCACAGTTTGTCTGGAGGAAATGTTAAATCTGAGTACAATTTTCTTATCTGAGTTTGAGAGATGAGGACTGGGGTACTTCTGCCTGTAAAGTGGGAATTGAGAGAGAGGAACATTTGATGCCATGACGCAAATTCCCAAGTTATAACTGGAGCAAATGACACCTCCCATCAGGCATTCTGGACTCAGGAATGTCAGCCTGAGCTAGTCAAGGAGTACTTTTGCTAAGTACCACTGTCCTCAACCTCTCTGTAATCCAGTTTTCTCGTCTATAAAATGGAACAATAATATTACTTATTACATCCGGTTTTATGGGAATTAAATGAAAAAATGCATGTAAAGCACAGGAAACTTCCAGCCAATGTTAGTGCTTTTATTATTTGTCTCCTGTCACTCAAGAGTACCGTCCACGGGCTGCTTCCAACTGCACCCTCCTAAAATCCAGAGCACATGGGGGAAGGAACATGCCCACTGGGTATGGAACAGTGGAAAGGTCTCTGGAGTTAAGGATGAGATCCCTTGAGTGCTATCTTTCCCTTTCTCTAGCAGTATGACCGTGGGCAAGTCACTTGCCTGTAGGTTTATGGGTTAATCATACTTGCCTAGTCAGCTCACAGAGTCACAGCCCAAAAGAGAGAGAGTAGTACAAACAGAAAGTTCTAGAGTTGGTTCCGCAGGCCGCATTCTTGACTCTGCCTTGTAATATTAAAGACTGAAAGAACATTCTGAGAAATTGAAAGTAATATTTTAACATAGTGACACCCTTATTTTTTTTTTTATGGCTTTAGAATGCAGGTTTTATTTTTGAATCCCCATTGAAATAAATATGTTAATCTTTGAAAAATATTTGGTTATATGCCACTAAAATTATCCCTAGAGCCCCCAGTGATAGTCGTGCCCCATTCTGGAAAACACTACCATCGGGAATTACTGGAGGTACCCTGGGGAGGTAGGATGAGGCCACTGCTTGTTGGTGACACCCTTATTTTTAACTGGCATGTCACACCATTTTTCAATGAAGAGACTAATTTTCAGCTTTGTCCCTACTGAACAGAAACGGCCCCCCCTTCACTTCCTAAATTTTAAACATGTGTCTGGGTGGCTGTTGAGAGAATATGATGATCAGAGGCTTAGAAGAGGAAAATGTGACCAGCCAGGAAATCACCCTGGAGAGTAAAAATACAACTCTCTTTTCTGGCTATGGCTTAGCAAGTAAATAAGAAAAGGGAGTGAGAGAAGTGGGAGATGGAAACAGATAAAGGAACAGAGAGGCAGAAGGCAGAGCGGAGGCAAAGGGAGGAAGGCAGGGTGAAGGACAAGGAGTTGAAGAAATCCAGATGGAGTCTTGGGCTTTAACACATCCAGCAGAGGCTTGACCTGGAGCAGATGTGGAAGGGTGTACAGATTTTTAATTTCCTCTGTGAAAAATACAAAATAAGCATTCGGTTCACATGAAGATAGCTTGTGATTTCTTTTGTCAATCAGTGTTTGCCTGAGTGCAGACACTAAAGGATGTTTCTCTGCTGTGAACTGACTCGACTTCTGCTCCAAGTCTTTCCCATTCCCTGTACTTTGGGGCTCTCAAAAGGTATTGGAAATGTTGCGGATGGGAGCAGAGGAGGGGAGAGAGATGCAGAACTGAGGTGACTTGGATGAGAAGGGACTTCCTGGCCTCTACAATGGTCCCCTGACTGGCCAATGATGCCAGTGTAGTATGGTCGTGACGAGTATGGGCACTGAAGTTGCCCAGACACGGGCTTGAATTTTGCTTCTGCCACTTACCAGATAAGTTCACGTGTCCTTGAACTCGTTGCTTCCTGTCTCTGTGCCTCAGTTTTCTCCCACGTCATGTAAACATAATAATCACTTCTGTCTCCTAATTTTATTGTGAGGATTAAATGGGTAAGGACACGTCAAAGGCCTGGCGCGGGGCCTAGCACATAGTCGTAGGTGCTTAATAAATGTTCAGCATGACTCTCGTAATTCAGAACAAGAAAGAGCTGCCACCTGAGCCATATATTTCGCAAAAATGTCTTGTCTCATGCAGAGTGATCGCCAGAACCAGACTAGCCCGTACCCTCCATACTTTTTCAAACGCCTTCTCAAAATAGTGAAAAGGTTTTTCTTTTATCCGTCTCTTTCTCCTGCCCTAGTACCCTCTTTGGCTCTCTCACGCTCTCTTGTGCTCTCCCCACCCCGCCTCCCCTGCTACCACCAAAGAAGCCCCCAGTGCTCCAAAGAGATATAAAGATGTGACAGTACACAGGCCCGGCTTCATTTGAAGCTGGGTAGACTTGTCCAAAACGGATGACAATATTGCTTTTGTTTCTCAGATCCTAAAATCTCCCACAAATCCTTAAGTGGACATTCCAGCGCCTCTTCAGCCCACTCCTAGCTACTTCAGCCTGGGCTCTCAGGAATCCAACAGTGCCACCTTTAAGGCCTCACTCACAATTCTGACACCTGCATCCTGGCTCCTATAGAAACTCTTTCCCTCTTCTCAATGTATGTGATGTTGAGAAAACGACAGGATGAATGGGGAAGGCATAATCATAATGTTAATGGGACTTTAGACATGCAAATGTATGTTCAGAGCAGGGATGAGATGAACAAAGTCAGTGTGAGGGGCAGGAATGGGCAGTTGCCATCAGAGCCCCAGATGTGTGATGTTGGGAGGAGGGGACCGAGAAACGATGAAAGGAAACATAGGGGCTATTTAGAAAAATGGGACATTTGAAGGACTCAATGAGAGGTGTGTCAATGGACAGACAGCATGAGAAAGTCGGGGAAAGAAGTCTGAGTGCCTGCAGGGAGCACAGTTCAGAGAATTCTTGAAAGCCAGAGAGCAGGAGAGGAGCCCGGGTGGGAAACTGCTGGAAGCTGGGGGCTTTGTGCTCAAAGAACTCCAGGACAGGAGGCCATGGGAGCCTGTCCGCTCAGGCTGCCAGGTAGATTCTGAACAGTTTCAACCTGGGACCAAAGCACTCACCTAGGAATCGGGCTGAAAGGATCTGGCTTTCCGCTGATGAGTTAAGATAGACTGTGAACCTAGGCTTTGGCTATGTGTAACCTTTGAACCTTGCATTTCTTCCCACGGTAATAATGCATTTCAAAGAGCTAGCTAAAAATCCTGGCAAAGATGGGCTTCCCTGGTGGCGCAGTGGTTAAGAATCCGCCTGCCAATGCAGGGGGACACGGTTCGAGCCCTGGTCCGGGAAGATCCCACATGCCGCGGAGCAACTAAGCCCGTGCACCGCAACTACTGAGCCTGCACTCTAGAGCCCACGAGCCACAACTCCTGAAGCCCACGTGCCACAACTACTGAAGCCCGCGTGCCTAGAGCCTGTGCTCCGCAACAAGAGAAGCCACTGCAATGAGAAGCCTGTGCACTGCAATGAAGAGTAGCCCCCACTTGCCACAACTAGAGAATGTCTGCGTGCAGCAACGAAGACCTAACACAGCCCAAAATAAATAAATAAAATAAATAAATTTATAACAAAAAATATCCTGGCAAAGAGGACCGAGGAGACTGAAAGGACACAGGAACATCCCTGGTTTTGAGTCTACCCTGCATCAGTGTCTATCTAAGCCCCAATAAATTGCTCTTCTCTTAACAGCGTCTTTCAAATTATGGACAAAACCAGAGTATTCTGCCACTGAAGATGAAACGACATGATAGTCTTTTCCCCAAATTTTTCAAGAAAGAGCAATAAGTTAATGGATAGAATGTGTTCTGTTCCTGTAAATTTTGCTGACATCCTTGGTGCCTATACTAGAATATAAAAGATAGCACTTGAGTTAGCATGGAATTATATTGGTAGATATTTTATGATTTAGATATGAATATTTTATGATATTCCACAACGAGCTCTGTGCTTCAGTGCTATGTCACTTAAACAGGTTTAGAGGCTCTAGAATTACGGATTGAGATCATTATCTTTATTCTGCATGATTTTCTCCCTTTCATGTTTGTTCCCTTCCAATTCATTCTCCACGATGTAGCGAGAATGATCTTTCTAATATGTCAACAAGATCACGTCATTTCCCAGCTTTAACTTTTTTAATGGCTTCTCATTGCCCTTAGACTAAAATAAAGCCTCCTGACCATGGCCACACAGGCCCTGTAAGCTGGCCCCTGCACGCCTGTCCACCCTCATCTTGCCCCACTGTCGTCCTTGCTCACAATATTCCAGCTACACGTGTTTCTTAGTTCCTCAAATATGCCAAGCTGGAGTCCATCTCATTGCACTTGTGCATGCTGTTCCCTTGGCCTGGAATACCCTTTCTATCTGTGGGAGGCCTGATAAGACCTTTGCAAGGGGAAAAAGAAAAAAATACACATATGCCCATGCACATGCAACTTTGCATACAATTTCAGGGAATTCAGAGGTGTCATAAACCTCAGGTTAATTTATATGCTACCTTGCATCAAAGGGGAGTCACATTTTAATAGAGGTTAGCTGGCTTTGATCAGATGAGCTTCAGATGCCCTTCTAGGTTTTAGATGGGCATTCCTGAAGCTAGGGAAAAGCCTTTATGACTCAAAGACATTACATGCCAACAGTAAGGTGACAGGTGTGGTGGTGGCTAGGATTTTAGGGATGAGGCTCTAACATCCTCTATGACTAAAAACCATGTGTCCCACTCGTAAGACCTGTAGGTCTGTAGCAGTTTCTCTGGTGGAACCTAATATTCCAAGTATTTGTGAAGTCACCAGAGATTTGAGAATAGCCTGAAGCAAAGTGAGTAAGAAAGCTCACCACGGAGCTGTGAATTTTGAGGGAGGCCAGGATTCCTAACCACCCATCTCCTGTGGTTCAAGGTCTGGGAGCTGTGACAGTTTCCCTTTCTCCAAAAGCCCCGCCCAGCCCCCCTCTGAGTACTGTTTCATCAAAACCAAGTATTTGTGTTCCCTCTCAGCTTTGTGTAACACTTGAAATTCCTTCCAGATAAACAACAGGATTGTGGCCAAGAAGGAGCCCAGAAAGAAGTGAGAGATAAGACCGTGAGGTTTGATTGATGAAGTCGAGTTTCTGAAAACTGCTTGTATCCCTCAGTGGCCGGCAGCAGCTGGCAGACTTCTCTTTTCCAGCTTCGCTGCCACCGTCCTAGGGTTTGCCAGGGCTCTTCTGGTGCCCACAACCTTGGAATGCCACTCTCCCTTTCCCTACCTCTCATCTCCTTCCTCACAATGAGTCATGATGACCCCAGACTCTCAGGCTGGGCTTCCCGGGGGCAAATGAAACTACTCTGGGGCAGGCAGCAAGGAGAGCATCAGTACACCCAGTTCACATGCAAAGCTTGCTCATTCTCCACAGGGAGGGGCCACCCCAAAACCTGTGTGCTCTTAAGAGTCTGGACACTTTCCAGCTAAATCCCCTTCACTTTTCTAAATGGCCTGCTTGCTCCCCATAGCCTTCCCTAGGGTTTCAGCTTCCAATTTGCGAGGGGAGAGCATAGTGGTTAAGAATTCAGGCTAGCTGAACGGTGTGGCCTGCCACCAGTTACCCAACATCTCTGGGCCCCTTTCCTCCTCAGTAGAAAGTATAGTTACTATGACGATAGTAACTATAGCCCTGAACTCTTGGTGTTATGAGGATTCAACAAGTTAATATAAGTAAAGCACTTAGAACATTGCCTGGCTCATAGTTAGCACTCATCGAAATGTTAACTATTACTCTTTACCTATTCTGGGAGGCAAAGAATCCTCTTGTATATCCATAGCACAACTAGATACCTTACCTGCTGCTTTCAAGGCCATTGCTATGTATCATATAGAGCAATGTGTGATGGCCTCAACTTGGAGCTATGCATTGCCCCGCCACATTAATAATAACAGACAGGACTTATTGAGCACTTACTAAGTTTCAGGCCCTGCCCTAAACACTCCACATACCTTATTTCCTTTAATGCTCACTAGAAACCTAAGAGGTGGATGCTGTTGTTTTCCTCACCTACCCCATCAAGGCACAGAGAGATTAAATAACTATGTAATGTAAAATATAAGTGAGCTTTGTGCAAGGGGTAATTGTCATGGGTTGGGACAATAAAGGAATGCTCTATGGAGGAGACAGAACGCTGATTTTGGATCACATAGATCCATAGATCATTCAGATAAGCAAAGGGGAAGAGGAGGGAGAAATCCAAGTAGAGGAAATCAAGGAAATGGAAGGTGGAAATGAGCCTGGCGTGTGTAAAGGGAAAAGACTGTCCTGATTGGTCCAGAGGCCAATGATGGAGAAAGATAGGAACTCAGGCTGATAGCATTATCCTTCCCACCTCACAGATTGAGCAATTGAGGCTTGGTCCTGGAACAGCCACCAAAATCCAAAAGTAGCAATCTTTTGTTTTTCTGCCCTAGTCTATCCACTTTAGATGATCATGCTTTCTAAATCATCCCTCCGGGCTCCCCCCACCATGGGCTCCATGGCCACATGATAGACCCTCAGTTTCCAAGGCCAAAATCTCACCCCCACTGAGATTTAGCAAGGTGTGTAGGTCAGGTCAGGAGAGTAAGCCTTGAGAAGTCTGAGCCAAAGTGGATCTATTCCCTACCTTAAAGTAGGGCTATCCCCTACCTTAGGATCCAAAAGCAATTCAAATCCATGCCAGAACCTTACCCCACCCCCATTCCTGCCCTCATTTAAATTTCTTGCTTTGCTGCTGACCATGACTCTTGGGTTTTGCCCCAGGTGGGGAGAGCCCTTAAGGAAACTAGTATTTATTTTTGCCACAAAAGCTTGTGAGTCTCTCAGCCATGTCAGACTGTTGGTGGAATCAGGAGAAAGGAGTAAGGAGAGTTGGATTTCTAAGGAAGCAGCTACAGCCAGAACAAATTTTTCCAGGCCAGGAAGGGTTAATGCAGCACAGTATTTTATATTGCAAGCAAAATACCAATGAAAAGAAAAGCTTCTCCTCTCCCTCCCTCCCTGCCTCCCTCCCTGCCTCCCTCCCTCCCTTTCTTCCTTCTTTTCTTCCTTCCTTCCCTTCCTTCACCTTCAAAAATGAGGACATTGCAAACAGGAAGAAAAGAGAGTGTCCACCTTCTTATCACCCCACCCTGCCCTCCCCCACCCCTAACACTTGACAGTTGGAGGCCCATTCTCTTGGAGTGTCGAATCCCATCTTGACAAGAATGAGAGGCCAGGCAGTATGTGAGAATTCTATCTTCTCCCTTGAGCCTGAAATGCATGCCCAGATGTTGCTATGGTAACTCGCTAGTACTCAGACTCCCATCTACACAAGCATGATGCTTCTCTAGTGACCACTGGTTCCCTAGCTTTTATGTTTGTTTCACCTTTTCTGGACGTAAATAACATGCTGGAGCCTTAGCAGATCACAGGCTAGTCTGGGAAACAAATGTACCACCAGTAAACACAAAGGGAAAAAGAGTAGGCTAAAACTGGTCTGTAAGGTGGAAGACTGGGTTTTATGTGAAACTGCATTAGTGGGCTATGTAACTTAGCAAGATGCTTCACCTCTCATGACCTCATAGTCTCTTCCTAGTATGGGGGGTGGGGGACGTGGACTAGCTGATTTCCAAAGGCTTTTCTCTTCCCAAAATGATTCCGTGCATATCTTTAATATGCACAGAAATGTCAGTGGTAACTGTTTATAGAGCATCAGCTGGCATCCTGAGAATTTTTAAAAGAGGCTATTTAATGAGAGGCCTGTGAAAGGAGTGGGAGAAAGGAAGTAAATGGTGGGTTGGGGATGGCTGAGAGTAGGAGACAGATTGTAACTTTCTACCTCCCAGTTTGGTAGATTACAGGAACTCAGTCTCACTTTCTTGCCTTTATGTGGTCCGCTTTCCCCATCTGAACTCCATATAATCTCTACCAACCAAATCCTACATATATGCAAAGTTTAACTTAAGCTCCATCACCTCCATGAAGGCTCTCCATAGCTCTCTTAGGCTATAGAGATCACTCACGCTTCGGAATGTGTATGGCTCTTGGGATGTCACCTCCTAAATCTTATCATAGACTGCTCTCTCATTTTAGCTACCCTTATTTTTATAGTTTTAAATACGCTTCCGTTTTAAAATTTCATTACTTTCATATTGATTTTAAGTATGGAGAGATGCAAAGAAGAAAACAAGAATGAACCATAATCTGCCCCTTTCTAACACTGTTGACTTTTTTTTGTAAAAGTAATACCCATATAAAGGTTAGAAAATTCAAACTATGGAAAGGTACCAAATGAAAAGCAAAATTCTTTCCCAACCATCCCTAGTCTCTTTCCCCAAGTTAACTATAAAATATTACATATGGTATTGTCCATAAAAAAAAAGAAAGCAACATATACCAGCATACATATGTATATCTATATTACAGAGCATAATCCTTTATCCTAAACCCTTGAGGCCAGAAGTATGTTGGAATTCAAAATTTTTAAGATTGTAACATGGTGAGATAGTGCTTGTGACATTTCACATGTCACTCCCACAGTGGGGTTTGGGAGAGCAAAGACAGATTAGACATGTTCAATATTAATCAAACACATTAAAATTTGTCACACTATTTTGAGATAAATGAAGATTACAAATAGCCACATGTCAGTTAATATCAGGTTTTTCCCCAAACGAATTTGTGCCAAGTTTTGGGGAAAAAAAAGTGTTCTGTTTTCAGAGGTTTTAGGATTAAGGAAGAGCAGATAAGGGATTGTCTTTGTATTCATATTCTCTCTCTCTCTCTCTCTCACACACACACACACACACACACACACACACACACACACAGAGGGTACTATATACATACTGTTCTGCCCTTGCTTCCCTTTCTCCTGAATAACTTATATTAGGGAATTTTTAACGTCAGCCGATACAGATCTAACTTTTTCTTTTCGCTATCCCCCAATATTCCAATGTATGGTTGCACCAATATTTACTTATCAAGTCCCCTACTGGTTGACATTTTGGTAATATCCAGGTTCTGGGTTTTGGTTTTGATTAGTTTTGTGTGGGTATTTTGGGTTTATTTATTTATTTATTTATTGCAATTACAAAGTTGCAGGGAATATCCTTCTTTATACTTTTTGGTGAACTTTTGCATTCTATCTGCTGTAGGGGATATCCTTACCAATAGAATTTGGTAAACTTTTATGTGTTTGGATCTTGTCTTTTTGGATAAGTTGCAAGCTCCAAAGAACAGAGTTTGTCTCTTTAAGTTCTTTGTTATCCACCTCAGAGCTTTGACATATAGTGCTAGTAAATGTTTGTTAAATGAGTAAAAATAATAAAGATAATGAAAAAAATAAGATTATGGAAACCCTTATGAAGGTCCTCATATAGATCTTAAAAATCAGACAAAAATATGTAGCAAGAGCTTAAAAATAGCATAACCATTCGACCCTGTAGTGCACCTCCTAGTTATATTTTTCCTAAGGAAAGAATTTTAAACGTATATATTTATGAATAAAAATATCAGTTGGAACAGTATTCATAATAGCAAAACCTTTGAGAATGTCTAAATGCTCAACCCTGCTGGTTTGCAAAATGCTTGTTTGCAAAATGATATAGAGAAAATTTTAAGATCAAGTGGGGAAAAAAAGCAAGGTAGGGGCTTCCCTGGTGGCGCAGTGGTTGGGAGTCTGCCTGCCAATGCAGGGGACACGGGTTCGAGCCCTGGTCTGGGAAGATCCCACATGCTGCGGAGCAACTAGGCCCGTGAGCCACAATTACTGAGCCTGCGCGTCTGGAGCCTGTGCTCCGCAACAAGAGAGGCCGCGACAGTGAGAGGCCTGCGCACCGCGATGAAGAGTGGCCCCCACTTGCCGCAACTAGAGAAAGCCCTCGCACAGAAACAAAGACCCAACACAGCCATAAATAAATAAATAAATAAATAAATAAATAATTAATTAATTAATTAAAAAAAAAAGCAAGGTAGAAATTATATATACAATTCTCAATTATCTAGAGGTGTTTTAAAGGCACTGTAATGAAACTGAACTAAAGCATGAACAGTGGCTGCATCTAGACAGAGGAATAATCAGGAATGTTTTTCATCTGCTTTATAACACTTTTCTGTACCATGCTTGTTATATTTCTACAGTGAGCTTGTATTGTTTTGATAATTAGAACCAAGATTTTTTTTAAGTTAGCTAGAAGGAAAGTATCTTAGTCTATTTGGGCTGCTATAACAAAATACCATAGACTGGGTAGCTTTTAAACAACAGAAATGTATTTCTCACAGTTCTGGGGGCTGGGTAGTACAAGATTAAGGGGCTGGCAGATTCAGTGTCTGGTGAGGGTCTACTTTCAAGTTCAATAGACAGTGCCTTCTCTCTGTGTCTTTCTCCACATGGTGGAAGGGATGAGGGCTCTCTCTGAGGCCACTTTTATAAGGCACTAATCCTATTCATGAGTGCTCCACCCTCATGACCTTATCACTTCCCAAGGGCTTCACTTCCTAATACCATCACATTGGGGAGTTAGGATTTCAACATATGAATTTTGGGGGGACACACACATTCACTCTAAATCAGGAAGTATTCTCATTTTCATCTCCATGTGGAAGTGAGGGGACATCTTTTGGTACTTGCTCATATGTTCCTCCACCTGGTACCCTAGTGAATTCTCACAGGGTCCCTAGGATGCATTGCTAGCCATAAGGTATGTTCTGTCATGTACCCATTTTATAAACTCCAGCCCAGGTTGAATCATGCCTTCCTCAGAAAGTCTTCTCCCCATCCCTGGCTCCACACATACCTACCCTTTGGACTCATTCTAGTTCAAATTAGTTAGGTTGACTACTTAATCATTTTAACAGCTTTTCATTCTTGGTATATTTTTCATAAGGGTTGGCCGGTCTCTCTCTCTCTCTCTCACTCTCGCTCTCTCGGATGTTTGCCCACTTGAAGTCCCCTAAGATCTGGGGAAGAGTCATGCCATTTATCAGAAGGAGGAAAGCCAAAGAAGTTAACAAGAGAGGCTGCTTGATTTGGGTCGTTGTCTGGCTCCACCTTTCTTCTGCCTGATTGGTTTCAGATGGATATCTTTTTCTGGGTTCTTTATTCTTGCCTTACCTTTGGGACTTCATAGAGAGTGGAGTCTGTTTATAAAGCCAGGTCTGAGCAGTATCCCAACTCTATCCATCCAAAATTATGTTCCCAAGCCAGTCTTGCCTTTCTTATAGCCATGACCATATTTTCCCAGCTGATATGCATGATTACATGTTCTAACTGGGGAAAGGAGGCCTCTCATCTACATGCCACCTACCATGTGAAACACATTGATTCTTGGGACTTCCCTGTGATCCAGTGGTTGACTCCACGCTTCCACTTCAGGGGGCGCCGGTTCGATCCCTGGTCGGGAAACTAATATCCCACATGCCACCCCGTGGCCAAAAAAAAAAAAAAAGATATCTGGCTCCACCACAGATGCTGCAGGGTTTGGGGGTGAGGACTGGACATGAAAATGAGGAGAGAAGTCTAGAATGCCCCTCTGCTGCCTTATCTATGTGACTTCTCTTGTGACCTTACACACCGGTGACCACTCTATTCTTGGAGCTCTCCACACTTTCTCCTCCATCTCTGGCCTGTTTTACTATTTCTTTCTGTGGCTCCTCTTGTTCTCTCGTCCATTATCTCTCTCCCATTAACCCGGGGTTCTCTCTCCTGTTGCCACTCTTTCAGGCACCTGGGTAGATAAAGGGGTCACTGAATTTACCCTTGGCTCTGTTGTTCTCGCAGCATCCTTCAGATTCTACCCAGAGAGGGACAGGTTCTAGAAGGAGTTGGAAGCCCTACTTAAGCCTCTGACCTAAGCTATGTACTCCAACCCAACTTTCCTAGAGAACCATGTATTGAATTTTCAGCTTTTCTATTAAAGTGATGTTTTGTCCTCCATTTGGCTACTGTTTTTTGCAAATCTTTCCCTTGGGAATCTCATGAGGGGAAAGGGCTGATTGGCAGCGAAGAATTTCAACATTTCCATGTACTATAGACAAATACCACCTAAATGCAAGCAAAATTTCAGCCCAATTCCCAACAGAAATCTTTTCTCTTGGTTCTCTTTTTTCCTCTCAGTCTGTTCTATCCCAGGCTCCATTACGAACCCTTCTTCTTGTGTCACCCTTTATATGCTGCTGTGACCCCAGATTCTTTCTTTGTTCCTTTTCTCTTCACACTGTATACACTCTTCTTGATGAATCAAAAAATCTTTATCTCTGGTCTAGATTTCTCTCCTGAGCTTCAGACCCATATATTCATCTGCCTGCTGGTCATCTTAGCTTGGCTACCCCAAAGGCACCTCAAATCAACAGGTCCCAAAATAAATCAATTATCTCTACTCCCTCCCTTCAAACCTTCTTCTCTCCCTATGTACTCTTACTGCATGGCACCTCTGTTCTCCAAGACACCCAGGTCAGGAACCTGGGAGTCATCTTAGATTCCTCCCACTATACCTCCCTCACCACATTCAATCACTCACTCTGTCCTATGAATGCCACCTCCTAATTATCTCTGAAATCCACCCCTCCTCTCCATTCCTATTTCTACTATTTGCCCTGGTTTAGGCACTCATTATTACTCATCAAAAAAGAAAAAAAGCAACTATGGGAACAATCTGCTTCAAGTCTACCCCTTTCAATCCATCCACCAGACTGCCAGAGTGATTTTTCTAAATTGCAGAGCAGGTTGTGTCCCTTTCCTGCTTTAAAACCTATAACTCTGCAGAAAGTCAAGTCGAAATCCCTGTGTGTGGCATGTAAGACTCCGTATGATGTGACTTCTGCTTTGCACACTCTTCTTCAAATACATCCTGCCCTAGTTGTCTTGAGCACCTTGCATTCCTCAACTCCAAACACATCAAGCTATTTCTGACCTTCGTGCCTTTGCCTAGAATGCCCTTCCCCATACTACCCTCCCCCCAACAAATCCTGTAGCACAGCTTGTCAGAGCTTTGCTAGGTGACAAGCTAGCTAACATCTGATAGACATTCGCACTGAGATGGCTGGTGGCTACTTCTTATCAAAAAATAATACTAGTAATAGACAATACATATATAGCGCTTACCATGTGACAGGCATTCTTCTAAGTGTTTTCTTATATTAACACAGGTAATCTTCATGACGGCTCTATGAGATAGGTACTACAATAATCCTCATGTTCTAGATGAAAATACTATGGGTCTAAATCACAGTCACAACAGCTCGTGGGTGGTAGAGATTCAAACTCAGGCATTCTGGCTCCAGAGTGTGTGCTCTTGACCACAGCTCTCTTGGTGTCACATTTCCATAATTCTGTCACCACTTTGGGGAAGGCAGTATGGGCTCTTCAGCCAGAACTTGTTTCAAATCGAAGCTCTGCCACTTACTCGCCATTTGACCTTGAACAAGTGAATTAACCTCTCTGATTCTCAGCTTCCTCTCTGTAAAATAAGGATAGTTATTGTAAACGTTAAATGAGATAAGCAATATTTGCGAATGCGTAGAACAGAACTTGATACATATTAAGTCTTTAATAAATACTACCATTGTTGATTGTTATAGTGAATAAAAACAATGACTCTAATGGTGATTTCAGATATCAAAGAGAAGGGAATATAGAAAAGTGGTTAAGAAAAGGACTTTGACTTCTAGCTCTGCCTCTTGATAACTGAGTGATCTTAGGCAAATTATGTAATCTTTCTGTGTCTCAGTTTCTTCATCTATTAAATGGGATAATAATAGTATCTATTTCTTAAAATTATTTTGAAGATGAAATGAGTTAATAGATGTAAAACTTTTAGAACAGTGCCTACATAACTGTTGGGTTATGATTCCCTTGAGGCCCTTGCCTCTTCTGCCCATGTGTATGGACCACCCTATATGCATCTTTGTTTTGGTAACATCTGTGCCAGATGGCTACTGTTTTTTTAAAAATCATTAGTGTCCTTCGTAGAGAATGGACTTGAGGACACGGGGAGGGGGAAGGGTAAGCTGGGATGAAGTGAGAGAGTGGCGTGGACATATATACACTACCAAATGTAAAATAGATAGCTAGTGGGAAGCAGCCGCATAGCACAGGGAGATCAGCTCAGTGCTTTGTGACCACCTAGAGGGGTGGGATAGGGAGGGTGGGAGGGAGACGCAAGAGGGAGGAGATATGGGGATATATGTATATGTACAGCTGATTCACTTTGTTATACAGCAGCAGCTAACACAGCAATGTAAAGCAATTATACTCCAATAAAGATGTTAAAAAATCATTAGTGTCCTTAAAGGCAGAGAATTGACTTTTTCAATATATCCCCAAAGCCAGTATAGTCTCTGGAGCATGGTCTGATGAGTCAATGAATAAATGAATGAATGGGTCTGAAGAAAAACATGAATAAATAAACAAACAGAAGAATGAAAAATTGGGTTGACGTTCTGCGGCTGATATAATATCAGCAGGTTGGACCAATTTTTCTGACCAAACAGTAGAATGGAAAATTCCTTCCTGCCCACTCTGGGGACTTAATAAATATTTAATAAATGGCACTTAAATAGCAACATGCAAATGGCATATTCCATTTCATTTAGCTCAATGTGCTGCCTCATAGTCCTTCATTTGAAAGAAAACATGACAGATCATTCATTTTGCCTTACATATAAAGCATCAGAACGAAAAAGCTTCCTTTTTTCAAATCCTGGCAGCCTGAGGGTCTGCAACTGATCTAGCTAAGGAAAGCTGAGGTTGGCTTTTGTCGATATGTCCACCTGTTAATTTTGGAGGCCCTCGAAGGCAAGGGTTTTCAATCCTGACTGTGCATCAGAGTAACTTGGGAGTTTATTAAATATGCAGATACCCAGGTCCTTTAACAGAACTACTCAATCATATCCTCCGGGAACAGAGGTCCAGGGCCTTGCACTTTTAAAAATCTGCCCTTACTCTAAAGCAGTGCCTTAAGGGTAGTCAAGATTGACCAGTAGATGTCACTGAATCCTTCCTAGGCTCTATCACCTACCTGTCCTGTTGTCTTAACCTTTACATACTTACTTGGAAAACTGTCTACAGCAAGTAGCTCTGACCATATCCCAGAGGCATCCATAGCTCAGGTCACATGGACCATGAGAGAGAACAAGGGCCCTGTCATACATAGCATCTGGAAACCAAATGTTTTCCTGGGCAGCTTGGTAGAGCAAGCTTGGTGAAGCCTGTGCAGGAAGCAGTCCCCAAGCCTGTGGTTTTTCATTCCATCTTGATGCATTGACTGCTAAAGTGATATAGTCTGAAGGAGCCACTGTTCCTTTGGGTGCCTGGAAATAAATAGATCTGTTAAATGGAGCACAGAATCAGAAGCAGCAATTTTGTTTTCTTTAAAAATGAAAGAAAAAGAAAAAGAGTTTAATTTGTAAATCGACTTCAATTTTTAATATTTCTAGTTCTAAAGAAACAAGGGGGGGTGGAAAGCACAGCAAAAGAAGGTGCAGAAATAATCCCATCTGCTACAGAAGGCCTCTACAGAACTTGACCACTAAAAAAAGAAACAGACTGTTCCTTGCTTCAACAACTCAGCCTCTCAGGGTTCAATCGAGACAGTTGTACCACAAAAGGATTCAGGGATTTGCTCAGAAATGTGACTTTAGTTTAAAACACAAACGACCCCCTGCTGGAAAACAGTTGTGGTGCTCCTTGTCTGGGAAGGCGGGCACCACTCATTCACACACCACACACCACTGCTTCCCACGTTTAGGGGCCTCAGATCAGGGTGGAGTTTCCTCTTGATTTGTAGCCCTTCCCTCCATGGCCTCTGTGTGCACATCTGCATGTGCCTGAAGTGTGTTGGCAAGTATCTTAGTCGGCACGGACTACCAAATACCATAGCAAATACCATAGACTGGGTGGCTTCAACAGCAGACATTTTCTCACAGTTCTGGAGGCTGGGGAGTCCAAGAGCAAGGTTCAGCCGGGTTTAGTTTCTGGTGAGAGCTCTCTTCCTAGCTTGCGGACAGCCCCCTTCTCACTGTGTGCTCACATGGCCTCTCCTCAGTGTTCGCCCATGAGAAGAGACATTTCTCTCTCTTCCTCTTTTTGTAAAGCCACAAATTTGATCAGATTAGGATCCCATTCTTATGACCTCATTCAACTTGAATTGCTTCCTAAAAGTCCTATCGCCAAATATTGGGGGTTAGGGTTTTAACATATGAATTTGGGGATGGCGGGGGACACAATTCAGTCCATAGCAAGAAGGCAGTGTAGGAAAACTGCAAAGAGACACCTAACCGGCCTGCAAGCACCTTCTGGAAAGGCTCAACCGGGAAAGAAAAGCACATATCAGATGAGGGAAGGAGCCCAAACTCAACTGACACCAAGCTGGTCAGTCTGCACTCCCCAAATCCCACCCTCCCCCCACCACGCACCACCCTGTGGCCATCCCTGACGGCCAGATGTGTACACTCTGCCAAGGCGTATCGGCTTTAACCCCCATTTCAACAGGGACCCCAGAGCATTTATACTCTCTAAGGCTCAATTATTCTCCCTCTAAGGAGAAGGGGAAGTTGGATATATTGGGTACCAATTATCAGCATGATAAGTAAGAAAAATGAATACTAACTAGGTTTCACAAGAGCAGAGACATGAAAGGCTTGCATAATGATGATCATAATTGCATTTGTAGAGTGTGGTTTACTTTGACTAAGTACATTCTGGTACGTTACCTATTTGATCAAAGTAAGTCAGGAGTTATTAGTCCCATTTGACAGATGAGGAAACAAGTACAAATGACCTATGACAGTGCCCAAGGTCACAGACCAAGTTGAAACGGATACTGCACTCTTAAAGAATGTAAGCAGTCGTTGATAAATTAACAGGGCCACACTGGCCCCCTGGGCACCAAAGTGCTGTTATGAGGACAGCACCACACAATTTAGCACTGAATTTCTTTCCTATTCTTTCATATACATTTATCTGGTCTCCTTGAATTGTGAGTTTCTCAAAATCAGAGACCTAGGTTTGTATATTATCGAATTGCCCATAAGGCTTAGCATAGGGCTGGGCCAAGAGAATGAAATCATTGAAAATACTTAACTGTTGGTATAGCACTTTACAGTTTGCAAAGTGCTCTCACATATACTATTTTATTTCATCTTTATGACAACCACCAGAATATCACTTTAGGAAAAGTCATTTTGTCTTCTCATTCTCATGGTGCTTATTTTAATGCATTCATTTTATGAAATATTCACTGAGAACTTACCATTATTTTTATCATGAATAACTAACACTGATTGAGCACCTACTGTGTAACAGGCATTGAACCAGGCACTGGGCCTAATGCTGAGAATACAAAAATAAATCATGTGTCCCCACCCTGAAGGAGTCTCCTGAATAAATAAATAATGCCGTTTGATGAATGCCTGTTAGTGATCATTTGGCTTCTGAACTGTACTGCTCTAGTGATGAGGATCTAATTATCTTCTAAGTAGCTTATCTCATTTTATTTTCCAGATAGTTCTGGTACAAAGCTCTTCCTTACCTTGTATCTCCTTTGCTTGCACCCCTTTGCTCTTAGACCTAGCCCTGGGGCCACACAATATAAATTTTCCTTTTCACTTGACAAACTTCCAAATATTTGAAGGCACCTGGTATCATCAGCCACCCAATCCTAAGCTTCCCTGTCTCTGGCTCTGCCTGCCCTGGCTCTCCGACAGCTGGGCCCACTGATTTACCCCCAAGGACTCAGCCCTTTCCCAGTTTCCAGAGCAACAGACGCTTGAGGCCAGAAGCACTCAAGTGGCCAGCCTGAGCTTCCTCCATTCCAAATTCCAATCACTGAGGCTCTGCATTAGGGCACTCTCCTCATTCTGTTAGTTTCTGAATCCCAGCTTCTTCCCTACCTGTGCCCTAGTTTGTAAAGCAAGAAATGAACCTGCAGCTTGAGCACTTTAATTAAAGGGGAGGAGGAACTGATAAGGGAAAAGAGGGGATTTCGTGGGTGGACCAAAGTGCTTGAGGAGATAAGGATGAAGTCCAGAGCAAAGGTGGAGATGATGGGATTGATCTTGATCTGGAAGAAGGATGCCTTATCCACAGAGACTGAAGGAAAATGGTGAGCTGAGCGGAGCTGTCGATAAGTCTGCTGTTGGAGAGGGCTGGGAGTTGAAATTGATCCTGAGGCTGATTTTGACCTGGTTAACACCAACATGGTGACATCACCTGTTAAAGCTGAAGTGCTTTCTGAGTGGGCAGGGGTAGTCCTTCACCTATTGTTATATATTTTCGTCCAGATTCAGTGAGATATAATTGACATACAGCACTGTGTAAGTTTAAGGTGTACAACATAATGATTTCACTTACATACATCATGAAACGATTACCACAATAGGTTTAGTGAACATCCATCTTTTCATACAGATACAACATTAAAGAAATAGAAAAAATTGTTTTCCTTGTGATGAGAACTCTTTGGATTTCCTCTCTTAACAACTTTCATATATAACACACAGCAGTGTTCATTATCTTTATCAGGTTGCACAATACATCCCTATACCTATTGTTATATATTTTTAATAATAACCTTGGGTTCCCAAATGAAAACTCTGCTTTCACACTGAAGTGGGAGTTGAGGCTATCTGTGAGGGAGGGAGGCAGGCGTGTAATTGCAGGCTTCGGGAGAAGAGTGCTATGTGTGGAATACTTCCTGAGGGGAACAGGAAACTGGCCGAGGGCAAAAACAAGTTCTCAGCTGGAATTCGAGCCTCTGGCTGTGTAGTGGCACCAATTTTTCTTTATCTTTTCATTATCTTTCTTCAGCAACCACAACAGCTCAGATACAGGAATGGAGAATGCAGTTTCATTCATTCATTCATTTATCCAAAAAAAAAAATTTAGTGAGCACCTACTTTATATCAGGCAGTATTCTAGGCTCTGAGGATATAATAATGAACAAAAATAGGGTCATTTACAGTATCAATATGTCTGCATAGGTCAGCATTTTCCCTTTCACTTCCTGGAAATTATGCAAGAACAACAAGGAGAATGGAAAAAAACTCTCCAAGCTCTACTTATCTACCAAGACAGATATAATCTCCAGACTCCAAACTGCAGCTGCCGAAAGTATTTGAGATAGGGGAGGAATGGGAAGAAGGCATGGGAAGTGAAGAAGCACTGAGAGTGTAGAAAGAACACAGAAGATCTTAGGAAGCTTCAACAAAAGTATACTTCCTGAAGGTGACCGGTACATCCTGAGGTATGAAAGCTAATTCCCTAGTTGGCAACAACAGGTCCAAGGACTAGGATGAGTACAGCAGGGGCAGATATCCTCCTAGACTACGTTTGACTCAGAGAAGCTGACAAAATGAGACTAGAGAAAGAACCTCACAGAGGAGCCATATTTGCTGTAAGATATCCATCTCTTTGCCTGCAGGGGATAGAGCTTTGGGGTAGTGAAACATGGAAGGCTACTCTGGCCCATTTTCCATCCCTGGAATCTCCTGCAAATAGCTGAGACAGGATAATCCAAATCATTCAAGGATGGATAATAAAAAGGGAACTGACATAGTATTGATAAAAGTATATTATCTGGACTTCCCTGGTGGCACAGTGGTTAAGAATCCGCCTGCCAATGCAGGGGACATGGGTTCGAGCCCTGGTCTGGGAAGATCCCACATGCCGTGGAGCAACTAAGCCTGTGCGCCACAACTACTGAGCCTGTGTTCTAGAGCCCGCGTGCCACAACTACTGAGCCCGTGTGCCACAACTACTGAAACCCACGTGCCTAGAGCCCATGCTCCACAACAAGAGAAGCCACCGCAATGAGAAGGCCACACACCGCAATGAAGAGTATCCCCCACTTGACTCAACTAAAGCCTGCATGCAGCAATTAAGACCCAATGCAGCCAAAAATAAATAAATTTAGTTTTAAAAAAGTATATTGTCAATATTATGACATAGTATGAGTGTGTTTCATGTTTGGTAATTGCAATCATTGTTGCTTTTGTTGTGGTCATCCATGGACAATGCTTGGTGTCAGTCTATTTATCTCTTGTAAAAATAAAATACAGTGTGTGTGTGTGAAAAAAAATAAAAAATAAAAAAAAATAAAATAAAATCTAACTGGTGGCTACACTAAAAAAAAAAAAAAGTATATTATCTTTTAAAAGGTGGAAATGTGCAACAAAAACAAAACACCATAAACAATTTTGCCACTGAGTAGATGAAAATTGTTTCCAAAAATTCCTCCATATATTTAAAAAACAATGAGGTAACCAACTCTCTGAATGAAGAACACAAAACAGAGATGAACAAATTCTGGAAGAGATAGTGATATAACAGAAGGTGAAACTAGCAGAACTCAAGGGAAGTGATCAGATTCTGGGTATATTTTGAAGATGGAACTGATGGGATTTACTGAAGGCTTGGATGTGGGATATGAATTCCAATGCCCTAGGAGAGTTCCTAGCAATGGGTTCACATGGTAGTGTGTTTCTATAATATTTACAAACATAGGAGAGCTTAACCTTTTGGTTAAAATTGGTTAAGACTGCTATGGTTGTCAATTTTATGTGCCAACTTGCCTATGGTGGCCAGTTGTTTGGTCAAACACCAGTCTAGATGTTTCTATGAAGATATTTTTTTAGATGTGATTAACACTGAAATCAGTAGACTGTGTAAAGCAGATTGCCCTTCATTATACGGGTAGTTCCCACCAATCAGTTGAAGGCCTTAAGAGCAAAGACTGAAGTTTCCCAGAGTAAAAGCAGCTCTGCCTCAATATTTCAAACTTGTTAACTTCTCAGTCTTTCTCTTTCTCTTTCTCTTTCTCTCTCTCTCTCTCTCCCCCTCCCTCCCTCTCTCCCCTCCCTTGTATTTTACTTTTTTGGAGAACCCTGACTCATATAACTGCTATCTCATTCCACTCTCATTTCCCTCCCTTACACTTTCTCTCATGTTTGAGATCCAGCAAAGGGGAAGTTCAGCAGGAGATATATTTAGTTTGTGTTCAGTGACATATTTATGTGGTTTGCAGTCAGTCCTGTGTATAGATAAATCATTGCTAAACCATCCTGGTAAAGGAATGACTTCCAGAAATACCTCCAGTGCTCACTCTGCTGACTTATCCAGCATGGTAATACAAAGGTGCAAAGCCAGAGGTCTTATCACTGTATGAATGCATCTTACGGTCCTTGGCACTGAAAGTGTGTGGGTACTGAAATAAGGTTTGAAATGTATGGATTCAGAAGCTAATCTGAGGAAAATTTCTTCAATCCCTTGGTGTGCAAAATGGTATGCAGAGTATTCGGTTCTCACTAATGCCTGAAAACAGAGGAAGTTTTCTTCTGTCAGAAATGTACTCAATAATACAATGTATACAACTATGCACAGTACTTTTATTTATTCTGCGATGGGAGTTGCATAAAATATAATTTATCAGAATTCTTCTGTGTATAGAGCACAAACCTGAATCAGTTCTACAAGTATCAGTTCTACTTCAAGTGTGTGAAGTTGCATGCTTCAGCTTTCCAACTATCAGTAATAATACATTTTGATCAACTATGCTAGTGGAAAGAGTAAATTATCTTCCTATTGTCTAGATAGGAAACGATATTACAAAACCACTGTTATATGAAGAAGCCAACAAAACTATAAAGCCAAGAGTGTAGGAAAAAAGTATTATAGAGGTGTGTTGGGCAGTTAATTCATAAAAAAAATATTGCGTTGGTTTTCTTTTTTATTGTTATGTATGTGGTATTTGTCAGCTTTTAAAATTTTGTAGTTAGTTGTGATTTCTCATTCTAAATAAGTACTTTAATATCTGGTTGTGTATTTATAATTAAAAAAAAAATTCTCTTTCGTAAAGAGGGCCTCCAAGCTGTCTAAGTTTCACAATTCACAAGATGTGGATTAGCCCCTGGGTGTGAGAGAAAGAAAAGAGTTTTAAAAGATACATTTGTTTTTGCTTTTTGGATCTTTTAACTTTGCTTGTTGGGAAGAATACATATGTTACATTTTTGTCACAGAACTAGTTTTTAACACCTAGCAGGTTACAAAAATTTTATTTCCCTTTCCCCTTTTCCTAGCTCTAGTTAGTTCCATGGGTATCACGGTGGCTCAGCAAATGCCATCCTTCTCTTGGCCATCTACAGCAACATGACACATGCCTTGATTACTTCCCCTTTTACCCTCTCTTGTTTGTGTGACTCAGCCCCCTACAACTGGATAAATGTGAATTACCATAGACTCATGGCTTGAAAGAAATGTAAACTATCCTTCCTTCCCTCTGTTTTGATCTTCTCAGATTTTTCTGGGAAATTTATTTTTGTGGATGTGTCTTCTTTGGAAAATGACATGTATAGTAGGAGAACGAAGTAGGTATAGCCAAGATGGGGGAATAAAATGTCAAGTGTGGGCAGAACCAGTGGGAAAAAAAAATTGAAGTTTGATTAACAGATTTTAGGCCTGTAGAATATTTTCAATATATTTAGAATTTAAAGTCTTTTATCTGTGCCACATAGCCAATTTTGGATCCATGTGAGAGAATTTATAACCTGGGAGGTAGTATTTAGTCTTACGGAATCAAGGAATAGAAGAATCAAAAGGGACATTAGAGATTGTAATCCAGTGACTTTATATTATAGAATAGTCATTGGAGCTAAATGTGCTTACCAAGATCATAAATATGTTGGTGGTTGTCTCAAGGACTAGAAACCATGTAAACCAATAACAAAAGCAACCAACATGTCTTGTTTGATCAGAGCAGTGAATCCAACCACTTAAGAGTTATATCTGGGGAGAATAGGCAGCTATTTCACCATAGGTACTAAGGGTGAATGAAGAAAATAAAATGGCTGCCTACTGAAGTAAGGATGTGTGTGATAGCTAATGTTCAAACTGGACTTTGAGGAACTGAAGAGGGGAAGGGAAGTAAGATAAATGCCAGGAAATCTTCAGCCAATGTTTCTCAAAGTTCTGTAGTCTCAGGACAAACTACATCAAAGTCTCCTGGGAAGCTTGTTAAATTGCAAATTCCTGCGTCTTATGCTAGAACTACAGGGTCAGTTCTCTGGGGGCAAAGCCAGGGAGTGTGCATTGAATAAACGCCTGCCTGAGGTGATTCTGATACAGATTGTTTGGAGAGGACTTCAAGAAGTACTCTTCTAGATTAGTATCAGAGAAAATAATGATGCCATAGCAGTAGTGTCCTATAAGCATAAGAAAAAGAAGGTACTCAGAATAAAGCATGATAATCATTCTACTGGAATAAGAGTCCAAGATAGCTGCGTTTTAGTTTCACAACCATCAACTGTAAAATTTGGGGTTAGTTGTTTAACTCTCACGGTCTCATTTTATTCACTTTGCAATGGAAGCTTTTGAAAGATTTTAAGCAGGGGAGTGACATGAATTATATTTGTTGCTGAAAAAATATAAATATTTGTGCTAAACAGATAAGAGAGTAGAACAAGAGCAGGCATGGCAGATCAGTTAATATGCTATTGAAATAGTCTAGGGAAAGATAATGATAGCTTAAAATAGGTTGCTGACAGTAGAGTTGGAGAGCAGTGAATGGGTTTTGTTATTTATTTTGTTAGGATCAGTGATGGATCGTATGTCAGCTATGAAGGAGAGGGAGGTGTCAAGGATGACTCATGAGTTCCTGGCTTGTGATGAATGATTGACATTTTAAGGGGTATGAATGATTTGAGGGTTCAGGTGATCGAGCGTGAGGTTCAGATCAGGTAGGTCAAGGCTAAAAGCCTACGAGGAAATGGGGACGTCAGAGGACTTTGAAGTCTCTCAGAAGTCAAAGGGCAGACAGAGTAGGAGTAGGAGAACTGGGAGGGTGGGAGACTGTGGCCAGAGAGTGGGGTACTGGTGTCTGTGATTTCTACGGTGGAGCGGTTCTGCGTGATGCCAAGGTCTGTGTTAGCCATGGGCACAGAGGACTCAGGTGGAATGGATGTGGGGGGTCTGTGGAGCTGGAGAAGGCAGCGAGCTAACGGGCCAGGGCGCTAACTGGGCCTTTGAGCCTGGAGAGGACAACTGTGATTGGGGGCCAAAATCATCGTCGCACTTAGGATAGTGACCAAATTGTTAGATGAGAGTAAACAAGGACCAGCTGGATGACAGGGACTTTAAAGGAGCCGGAGCTTTTTATACGAGTGGCAGAGAAATAACAGCTTAGAACCTGCACTGGGAAGCCTTTAAAGAAAATACCTTCCCCTTTGATATGTGAATTGTGGGAAAATGAACTCCTCCATTTTTGAGACTTTAAGTTGCAGTTTAAGGCAGGAGTTGTGGTATCAAACAAACAAGTTTTGCAAGCAACGAAGCACAAATGTGATATCATTTTGTTTGGTTGGTGAGTTCTACGTTTTGGTTCCAGGAGTAGCACTTTAAATTTTTCACTATTAAAAATTTCATCTTTACGCATACAAAAATATTTTTGGAAGAAATGCTATGATGTCTGGGATGTGCTTCAAAATAACATAGGATGGATGGGTGGGAGCTAAAAATGAAGCAAGATTTGGCCTGTGTTGAGAATTGCTGAAGCCCAGTAATGGTGACATGGAAGTGCCTTGCACTGTTCTGTTTTGTGCAAGTTTGAATTTTTCTTTGATAAAAGTTAAATAAACCACTTCATCTTTATAGATCCAGCCTATCGTTTTGACTTGCATTTTTTATATTCTCACTTTGTGAAGCTCTCTTATCCCCTCTCCATGAGGTTCACAGGGATAACTATTTATCCCCATTTTACTGATAAACTTCTCTGATCCTGTTAAGGGATTTGTCCAAAGGTAAACATCTGTTAAGCGGCAGATTTAGGACTAGAACTCCATGTTCTTTTGACGTCTGGACCAGTATGTTCTACCACCTACTTGAGTGAGTTTTTAAGTTTCCATTAAGAGGTTGTTAAAATTTAGAGTAGTTATCTAGGGACTTTGATCTTGGAAACAGTCTTCATTTGGTTGCAGGTCTGACAAAGTGAGATTGCCTTTGCACATGTTATTTCTTTTGCATGGAATGTTTGTTCCCATCCCCTAGTTCACCAGGTTAACACCTGTGCATCCTTCAAAGCTCAATTTAGTTTTTCCCACACACATACACTCTCTGTTCCATTCCAACACTCATTTCCTCCTTTGCCTCGTACATAATGGCAACATCTAATATGGAGTTATTCAACAACTCCCACCAACTAAAACCATTGATAGAGGCAATAGGCTAATGAAAAAACATGAGAGCCAAAATAAATACCCTGGACTTGGCCAGATTGTGTATCTGAGGAGTGAGTACTTGGATGTGGTATGAAATTTTGGTGCTCTGGAGAACATTTCTCTTTTTGGAAACTAAGTCCTGTCATTCAGGTGTCTTCACTCAAATACCACAGTGATTGCCAGTCAATGTGGAAGCTATTCTAAGACCAAATGACTTACACTTTTTTCCTCCAATAAAACCTTCCTTCAGGATCAGATGGAGGTGGAGAAGGTGAGAAGCAAGAGGTGTTTTTTCCTGCAATGTGTAACTCATACAGACTGAGCAGATCGCTTATCATGGCAGGGGAGGCCCACAGGATGGGAGGTGCAGTACCACAGAGATAAGAAGATTGGTTATAACACTGGATAATATATAGAAATGCTCCTACAATGTGATCTTTGTCACTTTTGAAGGAATGCTTGCTTTTTCTCTCCACAAGTGACTGCTCATTAAGAACTAGGTACAATATATTTCTGAAAGAAATGCTTCACAAAGCTTTGTAAGAAGGTGTGGTTAACTTAATGCTGTCTTCTTTGTCCTGAAAAACAGGAGTGGGCTTTCACACGTACAGTTTTCAAAGCACTCATCATAAATATGGAGGGAATTTAGCCCAATTTAATAAAAAAAATCAAATTTAGAATGGAATGAATTCTATACCCTCTCCCTATCCATTCTGCAACACCCATCAAGCCCAATTTCACTGTGAAAAGTGTCATTTCAAAGCCTGTGGGGATCTTATCCTCCCGGGTCAGGCTGGGACTCAGTGGTAAACAGGAGGCACAGAGAGGGCAGTGTAAAGGCAGCTTTAACATTTTCAGTGAAAAGAGCCAACTTGTTTGTGGTTTTGATTTGCTTTTAATAACAAGCTCCCTCAACCAAAACTGATGAATTGGCATAAGAACAAGGGTACAAAAGGAACATCAAGGGGCCTTCCAAAATGCTAACCAAAGGATGAATTCTCTGCTTTGGGTGGCCATCATTTTATCCCTTGGAACCAGGAGATAAAAAGATGCAAAGCTTTTAATATATGCTGCCCGAGTATATAAAGGAACTGATTAGACCATGTGGCCCGTGGTGGTGTTGTCTTAATACTTTATAATCACATTCCATACTTTAAGCAAATGCAAATTCTGCCACATGCTGCCCTTGAAAGGCCATTTCACTGCATACTGAATTGAAAGTAATCACTGACACAGCGTAAATAAAGCCTCTGTTGGGTAAACACCAAAGCATTTTCCACACAGTATTGCATTTTAAAATAGCTAAGTTTATTGTCAGTGAAAAGATAGGCACAAAGTGGATTCAAACCTGCTTAACTTTATTGGAACTAGCTCAGTCAATTACAGAATGGGGTCTCAATCATTATGGGGCCACATACATTTTAAACCAAAGGTGATCCCTGTCTAGCCATCTGCCAACCCCAGCTATCCATTTTACAAACACATGCCATCAATCACAAGGGAGGCCAGAAGGAGGTTTGATGGCTCCATCGTTGCTACCGGAAAAAAATAAACAAACTCCCAACACTTGTCCAACTGATGATGGATGGTACTTGGAAGCTATATTTCCAAGGATCATGGCGGGCTAAAATTGGTGGCAATTAGCCCATAGCTGATGCCTTCCTTTGAAAACATGTTCAGTAAGAATGCACACATTTTAAGTAACACATTCCATATGTGAATGAGCAATTGAGATAACAGGAGATGGTATGGCTAACAGACATGAGAATATCATTTATAAAAGTTAGTGCATATGTATACACTTGAAGCTGCCGCATTATGAGTGTTTAGGCTCTTCATAAAAAGTAGTCTGCACAATCAGTTTGTTCCATTTTCCAATTGGTGTCCCCAACCCAACTGTGTAACAAGAAAAAGAATGCACGACGGGGCTCTCGGTGTGTTTCCTATGGCAGATGACGGCAGATATTTCAGGTTCCTGCTATCCTGTCATCCTGAAGCTCAAAAGCAGCATTGAGAATAAATCCTTCATTAAAACAGCAATCAAGATACATGATCTTAAAAGACAGCTCAAGCTAGTTTTATTTAATAAAAAAAAATTAATAGGAATTTTATATCAAGTAAAGTTTGTTCTAATGAAGTTTTTCTGTACATGGGACATTGGTGTACAACTGACTTAGAAGGTCCCCAGAGACCACCAGGCAGTACAAGTTAAGACAACAAGGTCACCCTCCTGTCCTGAGGTGCCAGTAAAATGCATAGATAGATGGGAGTCCAGAAAGATCCCCCAAATGTTATTACATCCACACAATCATGATAAGGTGGCTAACTTGAGATTTCTCCCAGAAACCTGATTTTTTTAAATGACACCTATTAGAGATTTTCTGAAAAGGCTGGATCTATCCTCCTCGTAAACATAATACACTGACATGGACTTCTTCCACCTCTTAGATGTTCCATATTATTTTAGCAAATTACCTGCGATAAAAAATTGAGCCAAAAGGAACTGCCTCTGGTGTGAGGGGGCAGAGAAGTTGTGGAAAGTTCAAAATAGTAGTTGGCCGAGAACTTCCTCCTTTCCCCAAAATATATGAGTCTAAAGAGATGGCTGCCCCACAGTGTGGAATGTATGACATTTGTCACCTTACAGAATGTGATTAAAACGATGGCTCCCAGAGCTAGCAGAAATTCTGGCAATGTGTCATAACCATGAAAGGAGTAGATGAAAGGTTTCTTTTTATTTATTTTTTATTTATTTGAATAGAAAGTAGCAGTCCTGAAGTTTGCTACTTGTTGCTCCTACTATCTGAAGGATTTTTTTCCCCTGTGACTATAGGGTAGTATGAGTATTAGCACAACTGCACTTTTAATTTCTATTTGGGATTCACTTGATGACTGAGGACTCGTGTAGGATGATCACTTCATTCTTTGAAAATGTCAAGACTGGCTGAAAAATCACATCACCTTCCCTCCTGTCTCTCCCTCACCACATACAAAATAATTCCTTTTAGGAATGACCAAAAAAATATTGTTAAATATACCATTCCTACACTCGCAGAGGAACCCTGTAAGATGATCCGAGATAGCCAATCCCATAGCAAGAAAAGTGAGGTTGATTTCTTAGGGGGATGTTTGTTTCATGTGACTCAGTGTTGAAATAAGGATCAGGAAAGGGAAAACCTTGCAAAAGGCACTGCAGGAGAGGCAAGATAGGAATTCAAAACCTTGGACAAATTACTCAAGCCAGGGACATTTTCCAAAATGCATGTGCCCTGGGCCGTGTCAGTGTCTTTTCTTAAAATGGGGCTTTTTGTATATAAGCGTTTCCCAAATTAAGCATGGTAATCGGCAGAGTGGAAAGCTGTGTTGTGTGATCTTGAAAAAGTCACTTAACCTCTCCGGGTCTCAGATTCCTCATTACTAAAATGAGGGGGTATGGCTATATTGCTAAAGTTCCTTCCAGCCACTATGCCTCACAATGTAATATATCAGGCCTACTCTTCTATGAATTTGGTTTCTAACTAACACATCCCCAAACCTCTACCCCCCCACCCTTACCTAATACCCCCCACTCCCCTCACCCCCCCCCCAATACCCCTGAAAACTGATCTTAATGACATTGTCTATGGATTTGTCACCTTAATGAAGGGCAGAGAGGCGACACAGGGCAGAGACCTGTGGCAATAGGCAGCCCTTCTGTGTCCCTGGAGGCAGACCTAAGGCAAAGCTTGGAGCCATGGCCTCCTTGGTCCCTGCCCACATGTGCGTTTCCTGCTGCTCTCCAAAGGTATTCCAAGATGGAGTCACTGGCAGTGAGAAGAGGTAGCTGAGGGTACTGCTGCAGCCCCCCCTCTCCCCTGACTGCAGCATAGTACTTTGGGCTTCTGATGCTATTCCCTTGGAGGTGATAGTCATATATGCCTTTTAAGACGTATGCTAAGAATTTGGGAAAACAACATGAGTTATTTCAAAGTAGTCACCAGAAATTCAAAGCATTCAACCTGTCAACAAAAACGCTTCCTCATTTTGCAAATGATTGGCAATTTGAGACTGGTGACACAGCCAGTGAGTTTGTGCTGGAGAAGAAATAAACACCAAGCAGGTTGGTCTCGGGAAAGGCAAGCGAGCTATGTTCCTGGCTACACACAGACCACACAAGTCTGCATACAGCACCTCATGCAACTCTCCATCAAGGCCTCGGATGGTCTAACTCCCTACGAGAGAAGAAGTTGTACATCACTCAGCTAATTTACTCTCCTAGCATCTGAAAGCAATATATTAATTATCCAAATGCATAAATTACTCCACAGTATATATATGAATGTATGAACCTCCACGAGGGAACCAAAAGAATCCACTTCCAAAGCACCACTGAAATAAAGATAAACACAATCTCCTGGCCCAGGGTAGCTGGGAAATTGGGAGGGAAAATTAGCTCCAGCACCCTTCCACACCCCAATACTCCCTACCTTTTCTCCAGTTTACATAGCTCTTAAAACTATTCCCTTTCATGCGCCCGAGGCGAGAGCTCTCTCTGGATGCTGCCTAGATGGAAACTATACAAAACAGCACACACCCAAATCCTCTCTGGCTTCGACTTCTGAACTACATGTTACACACTGTCTTCCAAACATACTGTGCTCTTCGGTAAAAGAATGATCCAGAATATGGAAATGCTAAACAAATTTCAGCACATTGAAAACATTGATGTATATCCAGCTATTAACAGTCCCAGAATTTGTATAAATCCAAACAATAAACTTTAGAGCACATCCTGATTGATCTGGCTTTAGAGGTACTCTCTAAGTGTACCAGAACAGACTGGAGTTCATATGGTATTACCTAAGTACTATGTTGTTTCAATAAAAAGTCCCTTTAAAAAACATCCCCCCACCCAACCCTTGTCCTCACCCTCAAAATAAGAACAAACAAAAGGGAAAAATGATTAAAAGCATTCTTGCTGATAAACTGCAGCTGTTGGTTAGGCCATTTAGATGAGATATTCCACCATCTCGGCATCAGGCTCTTGTCCCAGGATCTGAATGGGAGCTTTTCTTTCCAGAGTACTGGAGTGGAAAACAGGGCCATCTAAATGGAAATAAGGGGTTAGAAAACACTTAGGGACAAGGCGAGAACTCAAATTTTAGAAGTGGCTTTAGAGCCCCCATTAAGCCCATGGCAAAGTGACATTGGCCCACTACACTCCCCATCTTGTTCACCTGAGCATTTACTTTTACTGGGAAATTGACCTTGACTCATCCCCGTTCTATCCTGGAGAAGTCATTTGCAGACTCTCTGCCCTTATCTCCTCTGATTAATCCGCTTTAGAACTTGAAAAGCCCTGCCCATATGACCGGCTGTGCCTAAACAGCAGGCCAACCACCCAACCTGTCACTGAGGGCAGAACCCAGGGCTACCTGATCCAGAGAATTATTATTACCTGTCTTATCTGGATTGCAGCTCAAACTTGGTATAGACAAACGACGTGGTCCAGACCCGGCAGCTGGACTTGCAGGAGCCTCAGCCTGAGCCAAAGCTGGAGTTGGAGCTGGAGCTGGAGGAGCAGCTGCAGCCGGAGCTGGAGCTGGTGCCTGAGTCTGAGCTGGAGCAGAAGCCTGAGCCGCTGCTGAAGCCGGAACTGGAGTTGGAGCCGGAGCTGGAACCGGAGCCGGGGCAGCTGGAGCAAGCTGAACCGCAGCAGCAGCGGCAGCAGCAGCAGGAGCAACAACAGCAGCAGCAACAGCAGCGGCAGCAGCTGGAGAAACAGCGGCAGCAAGAGCAGCAGCAGCGGTCGCCGGAGACGGGGCGGCGGCGGCGGTGGCGGCGGTGGGCGCGGCAGCAGCGACAGCCACTGGAGCAGCAGCTACCATGGTGGTGGTGTTGGTGGCAGCGGTGGCGGTGTTGGTGGCGGCGGTGGCAGTGATGGCGGCAGCAGTGGCGGCAGCGGCAACTGGAGCAGGAACAGAGATGGGAGCGACAGCTGCGGTTTTGTTGGGTTCCGTTCCCCGTTCTGTTTGCGTGCTGCAGTCCCGGCTGCCTGTCTTGGAGTGAGCTGACAGTAGCGGAGTCGAGGGCGGCACAGGCGAGGGGGTGGAAGGGACAGACTCGGCACGGTAGTCTCCACCCAGGAGGATACCTACAAAGGAGAGAGGGAAGGAGCTTAGAAAACTACAGGCTATTCCAATATAGACATCTGATTACCTCTTCTTCCTTGCAGGAGGTTCAGGAGGAATAGGGATGGTCCCAAATTCTCTACTTTTGCCTCCAGTGAACCCAGGGATCAGTTTGTCAGGCACCTCCCACCGTGGCTAAAAGCTTCTTTCAGACTTGGCAGATCCCTTCTGGTTCTCATTCTCTAATCCCCCAGCGAAACGTATTAAACCTTTAAGTGTCCTGGGTATCTGTTCTGATTTATTTTTCCAATGGTGATTGATTTCCAACGAGCTGTCAGAATGCTTCTACTTGGTTCCACTTATAACCAACACCAGCCATTACCAAACAGCTGGAAAGGATCAGGGAAAGAAGTCTGTGGTCGCAGAGGAGTGTGATAGTAATTGTGTGATCTAAGGTTCTAACCATGACCAGGGTCCCCCAAATACCTACTCTAACCAAAGGACACTGCAAGTGTCAGAGGACCAAGAAAGGTATTAGAAGCAACAAAGAGAGCTAAAATACAAATATATATAGCTTGTTTCCTCAGGCTCCAAAAATGTGCCTCGTGGTATCCACAATACTTCTGGGGTTTTGATTAGAGGGGAAGGAATGGACAGGAATGGAATGAAAAAGTACATTCTGTTCTCATCTCAGAATATTCTGGTAACAGAAACCTGCCACCCAGCTCCATTTAGCTTAACTAGAACTCTGCGTCCTCCTATTATATGGGAGGAAAGAACACAGAAAAAGCTGGAATTTTGAAATTTTCAATGACACGAAAGCCACATGGGCTTTGGACAAAGACAAAACGTTCCGCAGGGCAAAGGCCAAAGCTGAGAATTTTTAAGAGGAAATTGAAGTTATCTTCTTTCCCACCCAGACAGAACTCAGGATTCTTATCGTCTAGGGCTGTGGCTTCAACCAGTGTTCTCTCAGTGAGACTTCATGGCGTCTCCTACATATGCAGTCAGCCTCTCAGGAGGACAAAACCCAACCCGGTAATATCTTCCTCTCTAGAAGTGGGACCATTACTCCTTCTCATTGCCACGTGGGCACGTATCCAAGTCAGGGCTCTCTTTAAACGTGTCACTTTAATCTTCCTTGTTTACTGTCATTACCTAGGCTCCCCTTCCAGCTCTTGTCATCCCGCTTCTCTTCCATGATGGGGGTGCCAGTCAGGGTGGAAGAATGGGAGAGTAAGCCTGATCCAGCATTGGAAATGGACATCAGAGACTTTGCCGGCCGCATGGATGACAGCTGCTCTGTCTTACTTGGCTCCTTCCGGGAACGCTGCTGGAGTACCTTGATCATGGCATCCTTCTCAATAATCTGGGCATGGAGGGTCTTAATCCTAGGAGCCAAAGACAAAGAACATATAAAACATTGTTGCCACCTCCAGGTTCTGGTCTCACTACCTGCATGGACTTGAGCTTCCGTTATCTTTCTGACTAGGGGGCGGTCTACTTATTTCTGAGTTGTAAGACAAGAGACAGTGTGCAACAGTCTTTAATGCACACCCATATGGGCACAGAGGAACATCCAGGAGTTGTCACTTAAACCTTAGGAGGCCAAAGAAAAGTATCTGTGAAAAGAAGGGCTGTATATGAGAGAGTAAACTGATGTAGTGGGGACCTTAGTGAAGAATCTGAGTCAATGGAAACGATGAGTCAGTCAGTGAGAAGATGAGAACTTCTAAGAATGGGCTACTTCGGCTAATAAGTAAATGATCATGTGCTTGTAAGAGACATCAGATGCCCTGTCTCCGAGTTTGAGTGGATGTTCTTTTACCAAGCACTCTGCTGTACCACAGAGTTGAGGTGCAATGCTAGAAAGAATACCTCAGAGTGCATATACCAACAATTCAGTTCTGGCAGAGGGCATATGGAAGCAATTTACCAAGGACAATGGGGAAAGCAATGTTACTTGGAATTCCAGAGTTAGTGGGAATGGTCAAGGTAAAGGTCATTGCATCTCAAATCCTAAATAACAGGCTGGCAGGGGTGCAGGGGTCGGGGGGGGGGCTGCATTATCAGGTTCCCCTGTTGTGAATGAAGATGCTTGCCCTTCCCTACTGACCTATCTGGTCTCCATACCAACTTCTCAGATCCACCAGAGTCCAGATCAACATTTTACCTGCCCTCCATGTCAAGGCAACGCTTGTTGGCCATCAAGATTTCTTCTTCCTCCTTCTGGATGCGAGCTTCTAGAGCTGTGTCATAGCTGGTGTTAGGAGAGTGGCTGATGACTGTTGTGTCCCTGGGAAGGAAAATGGCAGTGATAATGATGGGAGGGCAACAAAATCTCTGTCCTAAGTCAAAAGCCTTAGGCTGGAAGGCCCTACACTGAAATCAAACTTATTAGGAATGGTTGGTTTCTGGGTGACTTACTGATAAGAATCTCCAAGATGGGAAGGTTCAGCTTTCAGAGCTAGAAGAGGTTATTGACAGACATAACTGCAAAAGTCAGTGATGGATTCTATGAGAAGTGCACAGGCTTGCCTTCAGAACTAGAGAGACACCCTCCCAAAACCTCTGGCAGAAAGTCCCTTCAAGTTTGTAGATCATGACCAGGCAATAGGAAGATATTCATATTTCCACTTTATATGATTAGTTATATTACATATGAGATATGCCCACTTTATTCTCATGACAGTCATGAAGGGGAAAAGGCTAGACTTTGAAGGAAGTCAGAGAAAGTACCAAAGAGGTACTGCTACATTCAACAGCAGTAACTCCACCTGAGTGTTTGCTAGAAATGAACTCTAGACATGTCAACAGCCAAGTTCAGGTAGGGCATGGGAGCTGAGTGAGAAGCAAGGCCTTTGAGTCCGTGCCCCTTGATTCCTATCCAAGCTATATCTGAAACATTCAAGTGCCGAATCAATGAGTCTCCCCCAACTAAGTGACTAATCTCTTGCCAGAGTCCCAGCTGCATGAGGGACCATCATGTTCCATCTGAAAGTGTCTCAGGCCATTAACTCAAGGGGTAATTAATAAGGAGAAAAGTGTGTGTGTGTGTGTATGTATGTGTGTGAGAGAGAGAGAGAGAGAGAAGAGAAGTGAGGAAAGGAGAGGAGAGGAGAGGAAGGGAAAGGATGTAACCCATGGGCAAGGCTGATGTTTAAACAGCACAAGTCAAAGACATAATGGGAATCCTATACCCTCCTGATAAGTGATGTCATGCATCTTTCTTTAGTTCATTTAGAACTAGTGGTAGAGAAAAGAGGGAAGGGAAGAAAGAAAACTGGATCGTATTTGAGTAACTTGGAGGGAAAGAAAACGAGTTTCGGAAGAATGTTGATGTAATTATATTGGTCTTAAAGAAAACCAGACTATAGGCTGAGGAAACAATGAACTGGCACTGCTGCGTTATACTTCCTCTGAGAATGAGGGTCTGTGGGAGAACTCCAGGCATCTTTTCTGCTGGCAGCTGGTTATGTCCTGTTAGCATAGAGATTGTGACCAGTGCAGATGGCTGTGAAGGAGCAGGGGAATGAAGAGGCAGAAAGCTGGTATTAAAGTTGGGGAATTTTGGTGAGCTTCTGCAAAACTACTGTTCCCCAAAATGCTTGCACCTTATATGCGAGGCGGAAACAATTCATTTGAATGGTGAAATAATTGGAGAACAAGAAGGGAAAGGACCACAGTGGCTTTCATCATTTGCTAAATTCAAAATATTTTAGTATCTCGGAATTCTACACTTGCTCTAGTGCAGTTCACTTGCTTGTAGTCCTACTGGGAATGGCCCCTGTGTTCCAAAGTACCCAAGAGGAAGCAGCATTGTGTAGTGTTGAGAGCACAGGCCCTGACTATAGGCCACGCCAGGGTCAAGTTCCACTTTCCCTAGTCCTCTGCCACTAACAAACTCTATGAGCTCAGGAATTGGGTTAACTGCTCTAAGCCTCAGGCTCCTTGTTTGCAAAACTGAGATAATAATTATACTTATATCTCATGGGATTTTGGGGGGGATGAAATGAAAGTGTGCATGTAAAACATGCAGTGCCAGGCACAGTAAAAACACTCAACAAGTTATTATTAAGAGAGAAAAGTGTAGGTAGAAAGAGAATAACATGCAAGAGAGTATGAGTTGAATGAATTCCAGCTCTTGGTATGATCCTGGAGGCGATCCCCGAAGTGCAGAGTTCCAATGTGATGGCAGAGGCTTCAGAGCCGGGCCTCTTTTAAAAGTGCATAGTGTCTATGGACACTGGGGACTTGAACGTACGGTTTGTCCCTGGGGGAGCCACGTTCATTGCATAAAAGACCATTCTGGGGACACAGAGCCCTGCCAGCTAATTGATATGGACACTGTGAACTCCTGAGGAATGGAGCCTGAAAATGTGGGGCACTTAGTGAATTCCTACAGAGCTGCCAGGACGGCCTTCGACATCAATCTTCCTTCTAGAAGACTGGGGCTACTGAGCAATGGCTTAAGCAAAAGCAAGCAGGCACAGCATTTGAGGGAGCAACTTGACCTGCTAACTTCCAATACTCTGAGCCTACCCTTAAGCACATCAGTAGAGAGATGCTGGGCTTGAAATGACAACCTACAGACCCCAAACCGCATATCCCTGAATTACTATCCTGCACCTCAAATTCTTAAGGAAATGGTTTCTGGCAACTATTCCTCCAGTCATCTTCTCTCTCCTTCCTCTGATGAAGTTATCCCCGTCACATTACTTACATTGCTTTCTAGAATGTCACCCATGACCTCCTCCTAATTAAAACATCTAGCGGCCTTTTAAACTTCAAGGCCATCTTTTTCCTATCGGTAGCACCCCTTCGTTTATTTAAAATGGGAACTCAACCATGAGTGGAGCACTGTGTTTGAAGTTCCTGGGAGGCTGGAGAGTGGATGGACGTGGGTAAGACTAGTCCCCGACTGTAGGGAACTTGCAAGGGGAGGGGAAAAAAGTAAATAATTAACTATTACGGAAATGAGTTTGGACTTTATTCCAATAGGCACTGAAGCTTATTAGAGCTTTTCAAAGGGAATGAAATGATCCAAGCTGTGGTTCAGGAAGACAGCATTATCTCTGCTGAAATGTAATGGACCAGTCAGAAAGGTTATAATCCCAGCAAGAGATATTGAAAACAGGACCCGGCGAAGTGGCAAGGGAAATGGAAACAGGCTACAGGAAGCAGAATTGCTAGAACTTGGAGACTATTGAAATGTGGGTGTTAGGGAGAGGGAAGAATGAATGAGGACTTTGTTGTTTCTAATTCAAATGACTAGAAAAGATGGCATACTGCTCGTTTTCTGTGATAGGAAACCAAGGAGAACTTTTTTTCTTTTTGGAAAATGCCTATAATGGGTTTTGATTTTAGTTACAGTGGACTTAAAGTGTCTTATGAATAGCCATATAACAATATTCATCCAACAAGTTGCTGAAAATTCTAACTTTAATCTTTAATCTAGAGGTGTCAGAGGTACTATTTGAAGCTATAGTAGAGAACAGATAACTAAGACAGAAGGTAGAATGAGAAGAAAGCAGAGAACGGAACCTGAGAAAGGCCTCCACAACGCAAGACTAGGTAGACATGTGTCACATGTGTGACCAGTTTCTACCTTCTGCTTTCCCTTCCTTTACTTCCTTCTTTCCCAGATTTACTTTGTCCAAAATAAAAGTGAAACATTGCACATTCAGAGAAAGGTAACAACCTGATTCAGTAAGTACAAAGAAATAAATTACTGGTTGATCGGGTGTGTTATCTTTTTATCTTTTTGCTGCTATTCAGAAATAAATCACCATTTGTGAGCTGAAACTAAAAATCTGCACTGCCAAATCAGTTTTTCTGAGGTGAACTCCTACTTGGTAGCAATTTTCCTCATCTACATTAAGCATCTGGAGAGGAATCTCTAGGAACACAATAATATGAAGTTATAATATAGGCCATGTTTTTGTGATTATTTATAATAGTCTAAGAAACTAAATAATAAGCCTCAAATAGTAACTCTTGAACAGGTAATACTCCCTATCTCACCATCTTTGAAATCATCCTATCATCTGGGAGGCAGCAGAGTATATATAGCACTTAAGGTGTCAAAAATGTAGATTTAAGAAGTCCTGGTTTTTCTGCCTCTTAGTAGCTGTGTGATCTTAGGGGAATTATTTAATCTGTCTGTGCCTCAGTTTCCTCATCTGTAGAATGGATACCAGTACTTCTCTCAAAGAATTATTGTGAAGATAAGCAATAATTGTAAAGCGCTTAGAAGCGTACCTTATATAGTAAACACTACATGTGATTTCTTGCATTGACAGCTTTCCCTTTGACAAGAGATGCTTCACGGAATCAAAATGCCAGAATGGGTATAAAACAGATAACCCAATATGTTTTCTCACCTGAGAAAAGACAGATGTCTATTCTTATATTAAAAATCTATATTTTATTATTCACAGTGGCCAAACACTGGAAAAAATCCGAATATCCATCATCAAGTGAATGCATAAACTGTGGTACATCCATGCTATGGAGCACTACTCAGCAATAAAAAGGAATAAACGATTGATATACGTATTAACTTAGAGCAAGCTCAAAGTAACCATGCTGAGTGAAAGAAATCAAACAAAAAAAGTACATATTATACGGCTCTTTTTATATGACGTTCTAGAAAAGGCAAAATTACAATGACAACAGATGTTGTCTGGGGTCAGGCATGGGAGGAAGGGATCAAGTTAAAGGGGCATAAGGGCACTTTAAAATGTGTCCTGTATCTTGATGGTAGTAGTGGCTACATTATTATATACAATTACCAACATTCACCAAACCAGACACTTAAAATAAGTGGTTTTTAAATATGTGAATAATACTTCAATTGAAAAAATTCTACAACTACGATTGTATGACCCCAGCAACATTTCCTAATTGCCCAACTTATTATTTATGTATGAGCTATTATTTTACAAATATATTAAGTTTGAGATATTTAATATCTCATAAGCAGAATACACAGAAACCGAGGAGGCTGGTACAATGTGGCACTAGATTTAAGGATTTAAGTTGTATAGAGTTAGAAAGCATTTCCTTTCTTCTTTTACTTCTTCCTTTCTCCCTCTTTCTTTTTTCTCCTTTTTTTTCCTTCCTTCATTACTCAAACATATGTTGAGCACTTTCCATCTGCAGCCAATATCCTAGGCACTTAAAAATTATTTTGGGGGGCTTCCCTGGTGGCGCAGTGGTTAAGAATCCGCCTGCCAATGCAGGGGACACGGGTTCGAGCCCTGGTCTGGGAAGATCCCGCATGCCGCAGAGCAACTGGGCCCGTGAGCCACAATTACTGAGCCTGCGCGTCTGGAGCCTGTGCTCCGCAACAAGAGAGGCCACGATAGTGAGAGGCCCGCGCACCGCGGTGAAGAGTGGCCCCCGCTTGCCACAACTGGAGAAAGCCCTCGCACAGGAACTAAGACCCAACACAGCCATAAATAAAAATAAATAAATAAAAAAATAAAAATTAAAAAAAATTATTTTGGAAGAAAATAGAATATAAAGCCTTTACTACAGAAAGGGGTGACGAGCAGAACCTTGGTCAGTACATTTAGGGTTGGGAGGAGGGAAAGTGAAATCACTGGACAGAAAAGAAATGGCAAGAAGAGATGTTGGAAGAGAAGGCAGAAGAGCCCACAGGTTCTGAAACAAAGTTTTCTGAATGTTACTTTCCAAATTTGAAATCTCATAAAGAAAGAAAGAAAGGAGGAGAAGGAAACTAATCTCCGTGGCAGAGCATAAGAAGCAAATCTTTGGAAAAATAGTATAATCTTAGCAATAGAAGGGTCTGGAGCAATCACCTAGTCCAATTCTCTCATTTTACAGGAATTCAAATACAATCTCTCAGTCTCTTCTGTGGGTTGTATTAATAGGCATGCAAAAGGTACACAGTCCAGATATGGAATGTTTGTCCGGGGAACTATTACAAAGTGTTCCTATTAGGTGGGAACTGGCCGCTTTTTACCATATTAAGTGATAAGCATGCACATTTTACTGAAAACAGTGATTGCATGGAAACTTTCTACCTGGTGATTTAAAGGAATTCAATTTAAATTAAATCTGTTTTATGGGAGCCAACAGATTCTGGAAAGAAATCCATCTGAAAGGGGATTCTCCCAATATTCAAAACTTTCCAGGGAGGAAGGAAAGGGGTAGTTTCTTTATACAAGGCCCCCAAATGACAACCTCCTAGCTTTCCTGCATTTTGACCTGGAGTCTATTCTGAAGTCAGTTTCAACAGTGAACTTCCCAGCACCGAGAACCCTGGCTTTCCAACATTTTCTCACACCGCACACCTTCATGAGCTGTATCTTTCTAAGTTTCTGCCCAAAGATGACAGGAATGCCCTGCACCTCTCTGTCAGTGTTAGGGTTTCCTGAATAACCTCTGAGCAAGCACTGGGCACAGGTGTTTTCTTGGGAACCAGCAGCTAAAATTACACTTCATTCTGCTTCTAAGCTGCCTACAAACTTCTCAACCATCTTCCAGCTCAGCTGGGGCTTCTCTGCACTCTGTTACTGTACAGTACAGTGTACTGGCATGGACCGAGCACACCATTCTCAGACAAAAAAAAAAAAAAAGACAGGTAAGCTTAAGCCCATGAGGACCTCAAAATCAAGGCACAGGCAATTTCAATCTGTTTAAGGTTTATAGGGGGTATCTGGAGACGGACAGAGCATGTTAGAGAAACGTAAGATGTCTTCCTGAAGAACTGGGAATAGGTTTACAAACCACCAGTCCAGCTTTTAAGCATTGACCTCCCTCTGATTTGGCATGAGAAGGACTCGAGAATAAATGTATCCACTGCCCCCTCCACACACATATTCCAACCCAAAGTCTGGCAAGTGCTGCCAGACTCTGCCGGCTCACCACATTTAGGAGAATGCTAAAAACAACGCCATGATTTTTAATAACTTTCTGGATAGAGACCTATCTGGGTGCAATATGCTATAGCCTGCCTTAGATACCCAACTCCAGACCATGGCTCTGTCTGTATCTCCAACAATCCACATCATCTCCTGATTTGAATTTAGTTTTTGTTTCTTTCCCAACTGATGATTACAAACAGCAGCGAGACAAACTGGATAAGAGCACTGTGTCCTCCAAAGAGCAATAATAAATGTTTATAATGAGAAAAGGGGAACACATAAAGGGCAAAAAATGAAAACGCCTCCTGCCACTTTCTCTCCCTTACCAAATGGAATGTGACTGCTTACATGTGATGAACTTGGAGGCACAGAGAATGTGGGCTTCAAATATAGACCTTCTCAAAGGGCAGGGATGGATTTATGTTCAGCACAGCCTTTGGCATACCTTGGACAAGCCAGAGCTATCAAATGGCAGTAGCCACTCCTGAGTGACATTTAGTTTCTGAGTGGAATTTCTCTGGAGAAGCTTTCATTCCAGTCCTGGGGCTAAACAAAGAAACCTACACATGTGGCTGAAAGAACCTGAGGCTTTTGGGGAAGGAGGTGTGCGGACATTCAGTTGATCCCATCTGCAATTGTTCTGGCTCCTGAAGAAAGCTGAACTATGATTCCAGTAAGTTCGTCAGTAATTTTAATTTACAAATCCCAGACCCTCTGCCCCACAGTTGTTCAGTCTCTGCATAACGAGATTGAAAAAAACAAAAACCACACACTTAAGCAGAAACTGAGAAAAAAGAAACAGAACATGACGGGAAAAAAAAAAACCACTGGAAAATCTATTAATCAGTCACTTTTCTGTTCTCCACACCACCGCTGCCCTTCATTCAGGGCCTCTACCAGCCAGCTACTTACCTCTGAGCAGCTACGGTGGCGGCAGCATCCAGAGCAAAATGTCTCATCACATTCTCCTCTAAATACTTCTGCTCCCACTTAGTCATGTCAGCTTCCAGGGCCAGGATTCTCTCCTCCTTCTCACGAAGGAGCTCCATCAGTGCAGCGGCATTGTATTCGGAAACATTGGTGGGCTGAGAGTTGCCCTGGCGCTGTTGGAAGAGATACCGAGACCCCTGATGTTAATGAGTTAGGACCATAGTGGCTGAGTCCCATCTGAAGAGCCCTTATTTTTGGAAAGGATTACTGCCCAAGTCACTTCAGTTTGGAGTCCGATTCAGAAGCAAGGGGAATTCATAGGCTCTCTACCTCGGGCTTGAGTATGAGACTCTCGATCACGAAAGGAGCCTGCCATGTCAAATGGTCATGCTGCTCAGAAAGTGGATCAATGGTTTAAAAATCACTAGCCCTGCCGGCCAGCATGGTTCTCCATAGAAACGGAAATGAAAAATCTAGGATTTGGTCTCTGCCTTGCCCCTAAACTTGTTGTGTGACCTTAAGGGAGTCATGCCACCTTTCCTGGGTCTTGATTTTCTCTCATCTAAAAGTGAGGAGATGTATGGCCAAATGATTCTAAAGACCATTTCCAACCCTAAAATGTCCAGGAGTCTATTTGTATAGCGTCTTCACTTCTTATAGGGCCTACTGTTTCTGGGGTTCACATGAAAACAAAAAGTGCAAGATAATAGGCATTAAGGATTTTGCTGCGATAGGAAGCTAAGGAAGCCAACTTCGTCTTTACAATTGGGAGGCGCTCTGCAGTAAGATCAGTTGGGGCAAAAAACCTGAAGATGAGCAAGAGTGTGGTTTTTTGATTCTCATGTCAGACACTGACAAATAAGCAATCAGGAGCAATCTCATTTTCTTGACGTTCTCTATACCTGCTGGATTCGGAGGGATTCCAGTTCTCTCTCCAGTCGTGTCCGGAGACGGTGCTCCAGCTGCTCTCGTTTTTCACATGCTGCCTGGAGCTGTACAAGAGCTTGCTGCATCTTTTCCACCTTATCTACGTACACTTGCTTCTTTTTCAGCTGAAAATCCAGGTTGGGAGAATTACAAGATAGAAGGAAAGAGAACAACAGGGTCAGTTATACAGCCCCCAAATCCAGCCCTGTGTTTAGATCTCTTCCTGTCCAGCTCCAGAAAAGCATGAATGGCAAGAAGGTCCTTCATGAGTATCGGGCTGCCTTGTATTTACCATACAGAGAATGTCTCAAGGGATAGGAATTAGGAGCTCCTTTTTCATCTCTCCCTCCTTCCCCCTCTCTATGTTTTCCCCAAGTCTATTTCTATCAGTAGAGTCTGTCTTAGATGGCAAGCTCTTAAGATTCCCATTTATGGATGTCCTCACCTCTGCTCTTCTTCACTCTAAACTGTAACATTCTGGGGGAGGGTGTATCTTACTTTGGTCATTATAGTAGGGGAATGCTAAAAAAATAAAAGGGGGGCTCTCCAGGGAGAAGAGTTTCATTCGGAATGGAGAGGAAGCCTACCCACTTTATATAGCTGTCTCCTCTCCAAGTGAGAGAAAAAGGGTGGTCAACTGCTGCACGTAGAGGGAGGCCAGAATTGTCTTTCTGAACCTACAGTCCTGGTAATTACTCCATGTAATCATCACTGCTCTCGTGGAATGTTTCTGCTCCTCAAAAGTGAAGCTGCTGGGACTCCCCTGGTGGTCCAGTGGTTAAGACTCTGCGCTCCCAATGCGGGGGGCACGGGTTCGATCCCTGGTCAGGGAACTAGATCCCGCACACTGCAACTAATGATCCCGCGTGCCACAATGAAGATCCTGCATGCCGCAACTAAGAACCGGTGTAGCCAAAAAAAAAAAAAAAAAAGAAAGTGAAGCTGCCATGCAATGGTTCATCTTTAGTCTCTTCATTGACCAGCACTGCCCCCACCTCAGTTCTTTATTGAAAGAACACAGGTCACTTGCGATTTCTGCCTCACTCATGAGCCTGAGTTGATAACATTGGACCGTAATCTCTCAACTATCACTCTGGGACCTTTAAAGATATCTAAAGATGCAAACTAATGAATCAAATCTAAGACTAAATGAGATCAAATATGATTCTTCCTCTTTGCAAGCTTATGAACCATAACCAAAAACAAAGGTAGAAGCAGGTTGGGACTAAGAGTTTGAGTTCTTTGTACCCTTGTAACTTCCAAGGCAAATCCCATCATGGTAAATCCCTGACTCCGTTGAAATGAAGGAATGAAGAGAATTTCAGAGCTTTTTAAAGAAGGCGTACATACCCTCAACACCTAAGAAGATAGGGGAAACTGCAGCCTTCCCAAATTGTTAGGAATGAGCAGATGGTGCGTCTTCATACCTATAGTACTTGTGCGGGTGCCTCTCTTGCTAATAAAATCAACGCATGGACTCTTTCTAAAGTAGAAGTTCTTCCAAGCTGGTCACATCTGTTATTATTATTTTCGTGAAACCTGTGGTTAGGGATACTCTCATTATTAAGATTTAAATGTGAAAATATTATTGATAACATGGTCCAAAGGAAATTCAAGAATTCAGCTCAACTCTAACTTTCCAACAAATTCCCAAGCCCTTGAGATACCTAGATAGACAGTTGCAATGTAAGAGGTTACCCACTTTACCAGCACTGCCCACAGCCATTTAGCTGGGGCCAGACCAGCAGAACCAACCTGACACCCTCATTGCAGAAACCAGGTAAGACCTTCGTGGTAATGTGTCCAAATCACTGCTCTCTAGAATGTCCAGTCAGACAGCAATGGCATGTGCTAATGGGGAAACTCTCCCTGTCTTATAACTGCTCTCTCTCCAAATTAGAATTGCTGAACTTTCTCTAGGTGGAAGAAAACTTGTATTTTCCTACCAGACTTGCATTATGCCTTGCCTAGGTGACAGGGAAAACTTTAAAAATTCGTGCTACACTTCTTGACATTTCCTTTCATTCCAAGGCCTAGTTCAATCTAGCCTTGTAAACCAGTTGAGATGAGTTATAAGTCTAAATGTTTTTATCCATTAGACCTTTCCCTAGGAAATAAAAGAAATTCTCATCCTCTCCATAAGCTTAAACCTTTCTTTCCTGGGATGTACGACTATTTGTAATAACACTGACTAGGGCAGTCAAGACCTTTAGGCCATGGATGCCACTGCCTTCCTATTTGCTAAGCTTTTGAATAATTGGAGAGCAGGAAATATCCTCTATCCTTTGCCTTCTGGGTTCTATAATCCTGATGAGCTATTTAAAGTTGAATGCATTTATTTGTGAATTGCTCTGAAAACCCTAGGGGAGCAGTGCAATGTTAATGCAGAGAGTGTTAACTATAATTACTGAGGCTTACAGCAGTTATACTTAAAGGCAATTAAAGTTAGATAGTATGCAGTTCTTGCCTTGATGGTAAAGTACTGCAATATAAGCTCAGAGAACTGAAAAATAAGCAGTCAGGACTAGGTGTATTTCTCTATGCCCTGCCTTTCTTGAGAAAGGAATCCTCAATGTCTTAGCTAAGGAATCCCCAGCAGTGAAAGTCACTGAGCCAACTGTCTGGAAGGGAAAAGCAATAAAGGCCCAGAGAGTTTTCTGAGTTGGCTGAAGATAGTCACACAAGTCAGACAACTTCCACAAACCAGGCCAAGGAAAATCCCATTATGCTTTGCCACTGGGATGATTTTCCACAAGGTACCAGGACCTCTATTGTTGGCATAATTCTTCTACTTCCTTTTTTTTTGCATATCTTTTTTTTTTATTGTGCAAAGTGCCAATCTATTATGTCAGCAGATCCAAATAACAATCTAGTAATATGGAAAATCAAAGACATTTGCAGATATTAAAACCAAGAGTCACAGACATTAAAGTCCCCAAAATAACTATTTTAATAAGAGAGAAAGTTTTACAACATAATATCTAAATCCCCAGGAATTTTTCCAGATAATTTCAAAATTCTCCAAACCCTTTGCCTATCATAGTTTTCTCTGAGGAAAACTTTTACATCTTCCCTAACGAATCTCTTAACTTTACGGCCAATTATGAAATCACAATACCCATATACAGGACCAAGAAAAAGGGCAGCTCAGCCATAAACACCAAGATCACCTAGTAAATGCTTAATACCTAGGTAATTTAGGGTACAAAAGGACAACTGTTGGATGCTACCAGTGCAAGACCCTATTAAGATGCAATCCACAAAGTCAGCTATCTTCTAAGTTACATATTCTATGTTTTCTAGATCTCATCTATACATAGAAAGGAACAAAGGTCTATGCGGCTTATTAACTCCTCTACTATCCTGAACTTTATATGCTTTACTTTTTCCTTCATTATGGTAAATCCCCTTTTCTGCCTCTCTTCTATAAACTTATCTCCTGTGCTAAGCTCCTCAAATGTTACCTCAGTAATTAAGACATCCTAGATCCCCAACCTCACCTTTCAATGCCATCAGAAATGTCAATGGTTCCTTCTAGGTAAAGAGAGAGGCCATACAGTAAAATGGTTAAGGTCATGAGCTCTGGCCTCAGGCTACCCCAGTCCAAATGTTGGCTCTCCCACTTACTAGGTATGCAACCTGAGGAAAGCTACTTAATCTCCCTGAACTTCCCTTCACTCATTCATACATAACATAGAGATGATGATAATTTGATATACCTCTAAAAGGAGCAAATGAGATAACAAATGAAGTGCTTAGTAGAGTGTCCGGCACAAAAAGTACACAGAGTTGTTTTTCTTTTTTAAAGAAAAAGTTAATCCCAATTCACACATACTCTAGTCCTCTCAACTTTGAACATTCATTCCAGATAGCCTTGACGTGGTTCTCATTATCTCAATAACTCTAACACATCAATCAAGACATTAAAAACACAGCCATTTTTTCCCCAGGAAGACATGTAACACTAGGCCTCAAACCCTTCATGCAACAGAGCTTCAGATATCTTTATAGGGCGAGGCCTTTCATTGGAGATACAATTAGAAGAGAGTACTGAGTAGCTGCAAGGACACCATATTCTCTCAAAATGACACGATTTAGAGGGCACCTCCACTTTCTGAGAGATATTTTACCTATAGTCAAAGGTACTGTTTAACTAAAGACACTTAGGCAGAGCTCATTCCCTGCCACACACACGCACACACACGCATGCACACACCAGGAATTTCTATTTGACAGCAAATTGAAAGGTAAAGGAACAAGGTGGCAATCAGGAGACTTGGGTTCTAGGCCTAGCTCTGTTTTCAATAGTAATTTGCTTCCCTGTTCTCAGCCTCAGAGTCCCCATTTGTAAAAAAAAAAAAAAGAGGGGGGTTTTGGGGGGTCAGCAAACCAAAATGGTCAGCAGTGGGCCAAATCCAGCCATGCCCATTCATTTACGTATTGGCTAGGGCTGCCTTCCTGCCATAATGGCAGAGTTGAGCAGTTGCAGTTGCAAAAGAAACTCTACGGTCCACAAAACTGAAAATACGTACGTACTATCCGGTCCTTTAATAGATAAGGTGCCAGCCCTTGGAGTGATTTTCAAACTGTGTTCCACAGTCCTAGTGTTCTAAGGAGTGCTTCAGAAGCCACTACAATGGGTGAGTTGTATCAAGTGGCTCCTCTTTTATGTGTTTTACAATGAGGGTTCTACATAAAACTTAATTTCAAAAAAAAGACTGTTACATCTTTGAAGATACATATGAATATCCAGTTGACCCTTGAACAGCATGGGGGTTAGGGGTGCTGACCCTCCCTGCAGTCGAAAATCCATGTATAACTTTACAGTCAGCCCTCCATATATGTGGTTCCTCCATATCCACAGTTCCATATCCAGGGATTCAACCAATGGCAGATCGTGTAGTACTATAGTATTTACTACTGAAAATGTCTGCATATAAGTGGATTCACACAGTTCAAACCAGTGTTGTTCAAGGGTCCACTGTATATATGTTCTTGTGCTTTGTCTGTTTGCCCTAAAGAATGGGCTTCCCATCTTACCTCACTCCATCATCTTTTCACACTTGACACTTCAGCATGGTTAAATAACTTTAGGTTCCCGAGGACCCCCTCGTATTTTAGCCCTCATTGCCTTTGGATATGGCATTCTCTCTCTTAGGAACGCCTTGCCCACTAGGTTTTAAGAAGTTTAAAAAAAAAAAAACAGCAACAGTAGAATAGACAGATGTCCATCTAATAGTCTTTCAATTCACAAATATTTTATGAATCTAAGCTTCCCCTTTTCATCTTCAACACTGACCAGTAACTAAGGGAACTGGACAAAATGGGATCCTAGAAATCTGTATAGGCATATTCTTGGAGGTTAAAAAAAACCATAAAAGTCCTGCCTTCGTTTGTGTGTATGTACATGTAAGAGACAGATCATATAAGGTGTGTACTCTCCATAGGATCCTAGATGATTTATTTTTCTATGTCTTTAGTGTTCAAGGAAGTGAAAGTTCACTTGAAAAGTTTCTAAAGCCAAGGTAGTGGTTCTGGTGTAGAGACGAGTACCCACAGATCTCCAGAAGAAGCCAGAACCAAATTCCCTCTAGATACTCAGTGAATGGGGGAACTCATTCCATCCATTTAAATTTTCTTACCAAATGCCAATTTTCAAAAACCTGTCAAAACCCCCCTTCCCTAGCTTTCCCTAAACCTGTGTTCTCCTAACATCGTTCCTTAAATCATTCTTACTTTCTGTCTTGATCTTTTAGACCCACCTTCCCTTCCAATTTCATCCCCATCTCCTGCTATACCCCAAAGGTCCAATCTATGGTAGTTTACTCTTTTACCTCTATACTGATGGTTCTTAACTGGGGGTGATTTTACCCCCAGGGAACATTTAGCAATGTGTGGAGACATTTTTGGTTGTTACATCTGGGGGTAGGTTGCTATTGGCATCTTGTGACTGGAAGCCAGGGGTACTGCTCAACACCCCACCGTGCACAGGGCAGCCTCCTCCATCACTATCACCAAAGAATTATCTGGCCCCAAATGTCAATAATGCTGAGGTTGAGAAACCTTGCTCTCCACTTCAGCACTACTGGAGATTTCCTTCATGCCACAATTCTCACAACTGCTTATATTCATATTTTAATGTTATTATGCTCTCTTTAGTCACAGACCCCTAGCTGAGGGCAAGATTTCTCACTCTGACACAATGTGCCCCAGACTGCTTTCATCTTTATCCAAAATGATATCCCTTCAATAGTTCAGCCATTATAATAATTTATCCTGTTTTTCCAGTCTCCAAATCTTGGAATTATCGTCCTTTCTTCCCTCTTTCCTTTGACCACCATATCCAATCTGTCACTATATCTTAATTTTAAATAACATCTCTCATATTCTTTCATTTTCTTATATTTTCATAGCCTACATAGTTTTAGTCCTTATTTCACAACTAAATAATTAGAATAATAACCTAATAGATCTTCTTACTGTGTTGCCCTCTCCCATCTACACACAAGCACATATGCACAGATGAATACACACACACACACACGCACAATCAGTCCATCTGACATACAATTGCTATAACAGACTTGCTCAAGTAGAACATTATGGCACTGTCTTATTTAAGAACAAGAGCAATCTACTGCTAGCACATCCATTGAACTACTATTGATTAGGTACCTACTATATATCGAAGGCAACTTTACACCTCCTCTCACTTCTTTAGACCACAGCTATTCTTTCTCATCCATATTTTAAACCACTTGGTATTTTTCAATTCACTCCCTGATCTACTGTCTCATTGTCCCCTGTCTGTCCTAGATATGCCTCTTAGAAATGCCTTTATCAATGTTCTAGGCTCCTACTGCCTTACAATTCTACCAGGCATACTATGCAAATGATCAACCTTTGTATTAGTCTGATCATTTCTTCATCCTTCCTCACCATATCAGTAAACTCTCTAGGAGTTCTTCCTGAATAATCTTACCTGACCTTGATCGCTGCTTTTCCCTAGAGCCTCTTATAACGTGCACTCTATTAGCAGTCATTTTATAAGATTTTGTTCAAGTGTGGATTCATTCATTCATTCATTCAACAGATATTTACTGAATGTTTATCACACACCAGGCCCTATTCTACATCTGAGAGCAGTAGTGATGCAATGGGAGGCAAGACAAAGTCTCTGCCCTATTGGAGGGCAGTATCCCATAAGCCACTTAAGGGTAGGGCCCTCTATTTTCCTTCATATCTCTCTTAGGTTCTAGATCTAGTTCATTTTTCACTACACTCTTGGTGACCAGTTAATATTAAATAACTGTCAAATACAAAAACAAAGATGAGCAAAGCATAGCTTAGCTATAACACTGAAAATATAAAAATAATAAACACACACATTCATAAATGTATTCACTTTGCTTGGAAAGTCAAGATAAGGGTTTCAGATCATTCCTATTAAGAGATAAGTTTTTAAAGGGGAGTCATAAAATTGGGAGGAAGAACAGCAGGAAGGCAACCTATTGAAGAATAGAGCAAATACTCTTGAGCTCAATCAATCATGTTTTTCCATTGCACTTCTGCAATAATTTGAACCCATTCCCAAGCATTTGGCAGATCTCTTAACCCCCTTCTGACTCAGGAAAATCTGATCCCTGCAAATGAATACCACGTGATGGCATCTCTTCCCTCCTTCCAACAACTGCAGATGTCTTTCAAATTTATTTTTTCAAGGATGGCTATATACAAAATTACCTCTAGGTCCCCTAAAGCTACCCATTTGTCTCAGCCATTTGTAAGGAAGTGATTTAATCATCAACCTTCTCCATTAATTCACTGGTGGACAAAGCATAGTATGGGATATTTTGGAATTAAGAGATCTGGGTTTTCTTCTAGATGTATTACTAACTGTATAAACTGTCTGCACTTTAATTTCCTACTCTACTGAAACTTCCAAGCTTCATAGTAGGGATGTAGTAAGTATTTGGAAATATTTTTGAAAGGTTAAAAATACATGGTAGGAATGAATAGGCAGAACACAGAGGATTTTTAGCACAGTGAAAATATTCTGTATGATACCATAATGATGGATACATATAATTACATACATTTACCAAACCCACAGAATGTATACTACCAAGAGTGAACCCTAATATGCACTACAGACTTCGGGTGATTATGTGTCAATGTAGGTTCATCAGCTGTAACAAATGTACCCCTCTGGTGGGGGAAGGTGATAACAGGGGAGCATGGGTAATGCTGTACATATGTGGCAGCAATGAGTATATAGGGAAGTCTCTGTACCTGTCCCTCAATTTTGCTGTGAACATAAAACTGCCCTAAAAAAGTAAAGTCTTAATAAATAATAAAAAATATAATATGGATAGAGGGGGTGGGCTACTATTATTAGGTAGATGAACACCAATATATACACACACTCTGATGACTAAAGGACATTGAGACTAATAATACAGAACTAAGTCCAGTGTCACAGAGGCCATCCTTCATTATGTCTGATTTTCATCTTCCCTTCTATCGCCCAGAACTCCAAACACTTATGGTGTCACAAATGTCACAACCGAAGTGTACTTTCTTTGCTCCTCTCCTTCATACAACTAAGTTATATGTTACTCCATGAGCCTTCAGTGATTTCCATTTGATCTTATTTAGCCTTGCCCAGGAGCCCATGGCTCCAAGTAAGAGTTCCCTCTGAAGCAATTTGGTAACACTACCCTGGTATTAGCAAGTTGCCTGTGTCCATTGCCAAGAAGCTGTGGTCCACTGGTAGATATTAAAAGAATTGAAGAGTAAAAAAAAAACCACGCCTAGAAACTTGCTACCAAGGGAATGGAGTTCATTCTCTTAAGGAGGCTAAAGAAAAATACACAAGACTTTCAATTTGGGAATTTCAAAAGCCAAAATCATAGGAAAAACTGAGAAAATCAAGCTTTGAGAAGTAGCTCCACCTCTATTGGGGGTGGGGAACATAATTTCTTATACTGAGTGGAGCAATACCTACTTCAAAGAAAATATGCTGCCATAAATATGGGAAAAGTCATCCTTAGATGAAATGCCCTTCAAATAAGTCAACAGAACACTCTGGAAGATTCCTGGGTAGATATGTATTTTATCTGAATTCCTATCAATACTCTCAATGCACACATAATTCATACCGTCAGATCTTCTATCACATTTATAATCCATCATAACTATTGTATGAGTTTTACCTATACCAACAAAATCCTACTGTTTGAGGATTATTTTGGATTAGACATATAAATGTCTATGCCTAGGACATCTTCCTCTAATATTGGGAAAGAAGGAGACTAGTTACGGTGCTGTGTGGATAGGTGTGATAGCAGAAAATGATGTATCTCTAAAACCAAAGAGACAAATCAAATAAATGGCAAGAGATCTAGAAATAAGAGAAAGTATGAATCATGAAGAATAATGGTGGAAATGAAGAGAAACAATATGAATTTAGTTTTGGAGAATTGAGAGGAGTGGCAAAATGACTCTGGAAAATGCACCTCCACTAAGAGTTTTCACTGCAATGTCTAAATGTCTGCACCAGACATTGCAGTTGAGAAAAGGTTAACACTTGGGTCCTTTTTTTCCCCTGAATCTCTGTGGCTGTCAATCTAGCCTAAAGCCAAAGAACAAGGCTCGCTGGCTCTTTCTGCCAGCCCTCCCACATTCCGCTCTATCCCCTCCTATGCACTCTGCTCAGTAAGCAGCCCACCCGCAGCATCTTCCCTCTTTGATCTTGCCAGGGCCTTTTTCCCACCATCCCTGAAACAATTACCCAAGCAGTGGCTCGGCTCTGGATCATCATAAGACAGCAGCCGGCCAGAAGCCTGGGCTGCCTTGAGCCTTGTGAGTGGATATGCCAGGCATCTGTCAAAACTCTCCAGTGAGGTCAGATTAGTGGGGGGCAGAGGGAGGTCTCTTTGAATGGGAGAATACCATGGTTGCTGTAGGACACAGAATTCTTTTGACTTGGAGTTTAATGAACCTCCACTTCAACAGGACCTACGTGTCCCGAAAGATAAGGGCAGGGATGGAAAGGCACCATTTACGCCAGCCAGCTGCCTGCTGCATAAGCTGTAGATTGGTGGCAAGACCTGGATTATAGTGAATCACCAAAAAACAGGTCTGCTCTTTAGAGTGCTATCCCCTTCCCGGCAAGATACCGTATCCCTCGATGTCAGCAGAGCAGGGTCCGTGAGAGAATCTGTGCTGAACTTGGAAGAGGAAGGAAGTTGTGATTGCAGGAGAAAGTTCTCTGTAAGCCTGAGGCACCATTTCTGTATAGAGCTTAGAGCACAGTGAATGTTGAGTGTCATGGGCAAAAGACTTAATAAGATTAGAAAGATGGAATGGATTTTAGGGAAAGTATCTAAATGAGGACGTTGTAAAGAGAAAGACATAAATATATGCAAGAGTCTTCAGACCATTAAAGTAGTCATAATCGTTCCCTAACCATCTTTTTTTTTAAATTGAGATATAAATGACTTGTAACATTACATGAGTTTCGGGTGTACAACATAATGAGTCAATATATGTGTCAACCTGACCATCTTGATGCAACGCAAAATAGTTAAACCTGAGTGGCCTTGCACTTAGTAGGCTAAGAAAATACTCCCTAGAAAAAAGGCTTAATTTGGGAAAGTTCCCCTAATTCTCATTTGCTAAGTAGACTAGAGAGGTTTTCCCTAGAAGAACTTCTAAGGAAAATGCATGGTGCCATTTGTAAGCCATAACTAAATTATCTGTTTCTATGAGACATAGGCAGGCATCTGACATATCGCTCTGCCTTCCAACATGACCTGACTTGAGCCATCTCCAACAGATAGAGGGATATATTTTCTATTTGTGAATACTCTTACTGATTTAGAAATGCTCACTAATTTTGTGAAGGAATCACAATGAAGAATCCTTACTAGATTAGTTCCAGGGCTAACCTACTCACCTTAAGTACCTCCTAAATGTTCTGCACTTAAAAATTTTACCCCAGGAAAAATGAGACCTAGTGGGGGTTGAGTCACAGCAAAAAAGCAAAACTTCAGTTATCAATTCCTGTCTTTGAAGATAAGGGAAAGGAATGTTTTCCTTTGAATATTATGGAGGAGATAGGACAAATACCACCCAGGAGCAGACTCAGCTCTGATAGGCTACTAAAATGAAAAGGAAAATAGGACCATCAAAGGTTCCGCCTCCTTTAGCAACAGCAGCTCAGAATTTCCCAACAACTAGACTCCGTGCAAAAGAAAAGGTTGGATGAGGACTAAAAAATTAACAATAATTGATGAGTTCATGTGAGATATCTCTGACCACTAGATGCCATCATTCAATCCTAGCCCAATATTTAGAGCTTCTTCTTTAAATTGTAAATCTACATATTTTGGAGCAGGGCCTTGGAAAATGACTAAAAATCTCTGGAACAAATTCCCAGAAAAGCCTCAGAAGTCTGAAGCCAGAAATATATGTCAGGCAACTGTTTCAGTGAGGGCTGCCCGGTGGGAACTACAGACTAACTGGTTGTTAATCATGGAAATAGTATACCACTGAGCCCTCAGACACTGCAAACCAAGATGGTTGCAGAATCTTTGTATCCATTTATCTCCAACTGGATGGGCACCCTTCCAGGAGGGGCAGTGGGGCTGTATATATACCCCAATCTCAAAGCAGTCCAGACAAGCTTCTCATAGTCTGTTGAAAAACAGGGGTCCAATGGGTAAAGCAATTTCTTTTCAAATTAAAAGATGCAGAGGTTACTAAATCTGAACAGGCGCCCACATTTTCTTTTTGGGAGTGGAACCAAAGGATGATTCAGACGGGGAGACAGGCAGCAGGGTCTAGGGAATGAAGAGTCATGAGATTCCAGTTTTATTCCTGGCTCTGCCCAAGACTTGCCATGTGACCACCAGCAAACTACTTCTCAGCGGGTCTCTCAGTTTTCCCTTCTCTAAAAGAATACAGTCTTATCCCCGGTCCTGTAATTTACTCTGTCATTTCCTTGCAAAAAGGGAAAAGAAGGGAATATATGAGGTATGGCGAAGGGCTGGCTAAAGGGTGTGCTAAGCTCTTAAGACCTGGACACCAAGCATGTACAAGTATCCCTCACTTTCAATAAAGCAACTTGGCAGTATTTCTGATCTAGACAACTGATGAAGCAGAACATCAGCGTGACTTTATACAACCTGAAGTTTAACAATTAAGCAATTCAGGTTAAAGGACATCATAGGTTAGATGGCATCACCTACTAGAAAAGCATGAGCCCACAATATAGCTCCAACAACTGTGTTAACACCCACAAAAGAAATCAAAGGATATCTGTAAGTCAGGAGATCTTTAAGAACTAGACATTCTTACTAAGGGAGAGGAAACAGGCAATGAATGAAAGTAGGAAAGATACCTCACCTGCAATAGCCAGAATGCTCAAGGTTTGGTCACTAAACGCTTTTTTAATCTCAAGTTTATAAAGATTTCAGCATCTTATAATGGAGGCTATTTTTTTTTCTTTTAAAACAATTCCAATTTTAGAATAGACAAGTCAGTGAGATGTGAAATTTTCTTTACCAAGTTACATTTTAGCATCATTTTTTTTGCTGGAATATACCCATTCCCTGAAGTGCAAAACATCTAAGACCTAGTAGTACTCCAATACAATGACAACTGACAGGCCAGCAGCAAAGTTCCCTCTATTTCATATAAACACAGCTTAGTGTTGCAATTGAGTAACATCTACATTGAGAGTAATCAGATACATATTAATCAGATGCTTAGTAGTCTGGGGGCCCTTGCATTTGCCAAGGAAAGGCTCCATCCTTGCACACAAATAACTGAGAACTTCACCCTACCACATACCTACATTCCAGAACCTAGCCAGTAAGAGCCAGGGCAGAGCTCTTGGCCTACCATAAACTGTAAATGGTCCTTGGATCCCATCCTGTCCCAGGCACCCCAAGATTGCTTCTATTCAAAAATCAATCTGCAAAATAAATCCAACAACAAGAGGCATAGCCCTCAAGATTCATTATTTTGCCTGAGAGGACCAACTTCCCACTGAGCATGGGGAGACAAGGACCATTCTGATTTCAACATCCTTGGGGTACCTTAAAATATCCGGAATCGGGGCTTCCCTGGTGGCGCAGTGGTTGAGAGTCTGCCTGCCAGTGCAGGGGACACGGGTTCGAGCCCTGGTCTGGGAGGATCCCACATGCCGCGGAGCGGCTGGGCCCGTGAGCCACACCTACTGAGCCTGTGCGTCTGGAGCCTGTGCTCCGCAACAAGAGAGGCTGCGACAGTGAGAGGCCCGCGCACTGCGGTGAAGAGTGGACCCCGCTTGCCACAACTAGAGAAAGCCCTCGCACAGAAACAAAGACCCAACACAGCCATAAATAAATAAATAAATAAATTAAAAAAAAAATCTCTGTATCTCCTATGCCACATAGTGTCCGCACAAAGTATTTATTAAAAAAAATATATATATCCGGAATCCTTTTCTAGCCCTTCCAAAATAAAGCTTTAAAGCCCTGTAAGAGCAGGACTATATATACATACATATATATATGTGTGTGTGTGTGTGTGTGTGTGTGTGTGTGTATACATACACACACGTGTACATATACATATGTAAGTGTATATATATATATATATATATAAAATCTGTCATAGGCTTAATTTAAGGCAGGGCTAGGTACACAGTCAGAACTTAGGGAAGGCGGGTGGTTAGCTTATTATATGAATGAGCAAATGAAAATTTATCCTTGACCTTGGTGACTTTCTAGTCTGGAGCAAAAGGAAGGCACTTGAAGAGAAGAAAAAAGAAATCAAAGTCTACTCACATCAGCACAGTTATAACTAGAAGTAGCAGATGGCACCTTCCTGTTGGGGGATGACGCAGCTGACAGTTCGCCAAAGTGGGGGGCCCCCAGTGCCCTTGGTTCCCCAGCTCTTCTACCCTCAGGCTCATATGCTACCCGAGGAAACTACACATACCTCTTCCTCCAGCTTTACCACCTTGGCCTGGGCGTTGCTCAGGGCCTGGTCTCGGATTTCGATGTGTCGCCTTTGGTCCTCGTTGGTAGAACGGGCAGTGGCCAGCTCCGCTTCCAGCTTCTCCTTCTCCCGCTGGCTCTCCTTATCTATCAGGACATGAAATATCAATACTGCCATTCCAGAGCTAGCTCAAAACCTTACCTGAGCAAAACTGACAATCATACCCATTACTAGACGCTCTAAGTGTTCTCACACACAGCCGCAAGAACCAGGACACCAAGATCTGGACTCTTATCACTGGCTCTACCACTAACTTGCGGTATAAATTCAGAAGTCACTTAACAATGGTGGTTGTGCAGAAGCAGTGAGAAAGTAGATGTAAAAAGTGTTGTGGAAAGTATTATACAAAGAAGAATATACACACATACACATACACACACACACATATGTCAGAAGAACAGGTAGGCTTGTCTCCTCAATTTTCTTTCTTCAAACAGTCTTGTCTTGGCCAATGAGCAGTTGAGCCTCCACAAATTTTCCCCATTGTTTCCTCATGACAGTATATTAAATCATTATAAAAATGGTATTTCATAAAATGCATAAAACCGCAAATCCCACCCTTTACTCACTAACATGATTTTCTAACTGAGGTCAATCCACGATCACATTGTAGCTACAGATGACCATGACACATGTAGTTATGCCTCATGCCTTTCTAGGTCCCTCCCCTTTTAACTAGGGCAGACCTCATACCAGAAACTCAAATGAGCGGTTTTGATTCTCATTGGGAGGTAGAGTGCCCTTCCTCTCAAGACATTGATACATAAGTTTGTAGGAAAGACTTTAATAGGACAGCCTCACCTTCCTTCCCACTCTGACTTTACATATCTACTCAGATGTACCTTGGGAAGAAATAAACATCTGTTGAATACTTATTGCATACCGAGTATTGTACTAACTTAATCCTCAGAACAGCCATACACGGCAGGTGTTGTATTATTCTCTTCTCCATCGTGCATATGAGAAAACAGAGCCTCTGAGGGCTTGAGTAACTTGCACCAGATCCCACAGTTGGAGAGTAAGTAGTGGAGCCCACACTTAAGGCCAGGTTGTTCTAAGCTTTTTGTACTGTACCACACCGCCTTCTCCTAGGATTGCGTTGGTCTGGCCTCTCTAGGGGGCCTTTTCAAGAGGGCTTTCTTGGCTCCTGACATACTTCCAATCATGTGGCGCCCTGTTGACGCCCAAAGGCAAAAGAAATTAAAGTCATGTCCTCTCCCCTGCCTACTAGGTAGAGTTCACTTTTCCCTTCTAGAACCATTTGACAGTCTTTCACCCTGCTGTGAATACAATTTGACCTACTAAATTACCACATTTTATAAACCAGCAGCAGAACTCCTAGGACACCTGAAATACCATCTCCATGCAGGGAGAAGTGTGAAGTAGCAGATCCAGGGCCAAGAATCCATACATTTTCTGTTTAGTTTTATACTGGGAGGCTGCCACGCTCTCCACCAGTGAAGTAGCTTCCAAGGTAACTGTGACACTGGCAACTTCACAACAATTTACACTAAGCACTGATGACACCAGAAAAACTACATTCCTTTCTCTAAGACATACTGACAAAGGAACAGGAGGCTCAGGGAAATGAGGAAGAAAAAAAAAAAAAAAGCCCTAGTTCTAAAGCCAAAGCACAAGAGAGCAACCCAGGAAGGGAGGGAGATATTGTTAAGTGAAGATCAAACAACTTGTAAAAGCTGACTGGAAGCCGCATGGAATGACTTGAAAGGGTCATGTGGAGGCCCAGCAAAGATGGGACCTGACAAGTCCCCATCAAGCGCTCCTCCAGCTGGGAACCGCACTGGTGGAGGCCAGGGGTAGGGGACACCAACTATGGGCATCTGCAGGAGTCAGGGTAGATCATCTGTTTCCCCCGAAATTCACTCTCCCTATGGACTCAATCCACTGTGTAGTTTTTATTGCTGGTTTTACTGTGGCAATTGGAAAGAATGAGGCATTGTCTAGCTGGGTGGAGTCCATTAGGGACCCAATAAAGAAGAGGATTAATTCATTGTCAGGGTCCTAAGAGTATTTCCAGACAAAGGAAACACTATTTAGGAGGAAGACATAGCTCTGCCCTCCCCCACACCCTCCAACTCCACACCAGAGTCACTAGTTGAGGCCTTAGCAGTGGTCTCCGTCCAGCTTCCCTTGTAATCCCCCAACATAGAATGATATGATATAATACAGGGTGTTTAAGGGAGCCCCAGGTACAAGTTGGGTATGCTAAGCACTAATCATCCATCCTGCATGTTAATCCCATCTCTTCCAGAGCCAACACATGGAGCCTTCAACGATAAATCCCTTCAATATTAAGGGACCCCAAGTTTATCAAGGTCCTTTTCAGCTAGCATGACAAAAAGCAGGGATTCCAAGGGGCTTCTCTGTTTCAATACAGAAGGAGTTATGTTGATGTGACTAGATGTTGCAGCAAGCAGCCTTCTTGGCCGGAAGGAAAAGAACACAATCTCCCAACTTCATGCTTGAACAGGAAAAAGAATCCTTAGATGACATTCACTCTGCCCTGGCTGTTCTAGAAGGCTAAATAGAACTGTGTAACCTTTTCATACACCTCACTCCCACCCACATATTAATACCTGCTGCTGAAGCTTTCAGACTTACTTTTTGCAAAGAGCTGAGAGATGGTTTTTCTGGTATCTTCTGACCCCTCATATTCCTTCTCTGCAAGCTGCTTGTTGGCCGTCTCTAGACGCTCTGTGGAATTTGGAGACAATCAACAGGGCCCTAAGGACAAACTTCCAAGCACATGCTATTTGCCCTCTAAACAGTGATCTTGGGCAAAACAAGCATGTCTCTTCTTGTTACACAAGAAGGGGTGACACAGATATAGGTTTGCAAATGTGGATCCCAAAACAATACTAGACCATGACGGGGAAGGAGGAGGTGAGTACTTTAATACTTTCACTCCTCACTGAGAAAACCTTAGTGCAGATTTCTAAATTCCAACCAAGGAATCCATCCCTGAATATATGATAGCTTTCATTCACCAGGAAAAAAAAAAGCATCAAAGTTATTACAAAATCTTTAAACCTGGAAAGGAAGAGAGGTAACACAGACTATGGGGACAGGCCAAGTGGGTCCAGGAGACCCGGGAGGGATACTGTCTGATTCACACATCAGTTCATCCCACTTTGATTAAGAAAGCTTAGGACCACACACTATTGTAGTCACAAAAACCTAGCCTGGTCTATGCTCTGCAATTTGCTGACTATCCTAGTGGGCTGGACAAGACCTAGAAGCCTCGCCATGTGCTCCTTAGCTTAGCCCTTCCCTTCCCCATCCTTTTTTTTTAAATTGCAGTATAGTTGATTTACAATGTTGTGTTAATTTCTGCTGCACAGCAAAGTGATTCAGTTATACATATTTATATATATACATTCTTTTTTTATATTCTTTTCCATTATGCTTTATCACAGGATATTGAATATACTTCTCTATGCTATACAGTAGGACCTTGTTGTTTACAGTAGGACCTTATTGGTCCCTTCACCATCTTGACTGATGCTTCAGAAGTGATTCCCTCACCTCTCAGATCCCTGTTGAAGTCATGCATCCTCCGAATCTCGCCCTCAAGCTTGTTTCTCATGGCTTTCTCCAGGGCCTCTCTTTTGGAGGATGACTTCACAAGGTTCTCATATGCCTCTGAGACACGCTGGATTTCTGTCTCCACCTGAACAACAACAAAAATGAAAGATAGTGATGATGATAGCAAGTTGATGGGGAAGACGATCTGAAAACATATATGTAAATCCTTAATGAGAACTTCTCCCAGGGCTTTACAGATGGCCAGGAGGCAAGCATAACACAGTCAGATGAGAAAAGTTTCCTGGAAGAATTTCTAAGTTCAACTTTGAGCTCAGTAATTAACTCACCGGGTCACGAGATTTCCTCAGGTTAAAAACAAATACATGTTTCTGCCTTCAGAGAAGGTGGTAGGAGAGGATAAATTTCATAAGTATAGTTATAAATGATTTTCCTTTCCAAATAAGAATTTCTTAATTTTGAAAATATTAATAATAATGTATATAGTTATTGCAGAGCGTTCGAAGGGCTTTCATATGTTTATTTCAATCCGGGATGATATTGGCCTACACAAGGGTACCTCTCCCCATTTTAGCAGAGAGAAGACTTCAATGGCCTTTTCTAGAGCAAGTCAGTGGCAGAGGTGAACCCTAAAAATCCTAAGCCTCAGCCTCATGTAGTTAGTTCAGTTCAATTTAACAAACATTTACCAGGGGCCAAGTATTACAAGAACTCTTTAAAGCACTGTAGGGTGTGTAAATATGAATGAGGACATTATAACTGCCCTCAAGAAGCTTTCAGTCTAATCAAGTAAAAGAATATAGGGAAAGATACATTATTAAGAAAAGTAGGAGTAAAGTTATAAAGTGTAGGGGAGGAAGAGGTTATTCCTGCTTGGGGGTGAAGTGAAAGGAGAAGAATTTCAGGGAGGAGGTGGCATTTAGAGTCGGATCCTGAAAGCTGGGTCAGATTTCAATGAGCAGAGGTGAGGGGAAGGGTATTCTATTCTGAGTGAGCGAATGCATTCCCAGAATGACCAGTAGTCTCGTTTGGCTGGACACTGTGGGGTACACAGGGGGAAGCTGGTGAGATCTGGCTGCAAAGACAGATTGGAGTCAGATCATAAAAGGGCTTTAATGCCAGGCATTTGGACTTTATCCCGTAGTCAGTGGGAAACCAGAACAGATTTTTTAACAGAAACTCACGATCAGAGTTGTTAACAGAAACTCATGATCAGAGTTGTGTTTTACGACACCCCAGCAAATCCTGTAAAAGAGAAAAACACACACACACACACAAAACCTCAAAGAGAAAGGGTCCTGCCCTGAATCAGCCCAAATCAGGAAGAAAATAAGAAATTAGACTCCAGAGTCTTTCTGGAACCAGTAGAGTTTCATTGCACATATCACAACCACAGAGATATTTGCATATGATTTGTATACGACAAGTAAACCTCATGGCCTATTAAGCAATTTTCAAATAAAATTTGACTCCTGCAACCATTCTGCATTCCTTCTCAGCTTTCCACTATCCTCCTTAACAAAGCTCAGGGTACTTCATGGGGAGAAATATCAGGCCCCCCGTGGGAGACTCGGAGAAAGGTGGGGTTACCAAACAACTTAGATTCCACCTGTCCCAGCTCCAAAATGATGCCTGAGGCAGGACTGCCTGCAAACAAATGAGGATTACAACACAGAAAAGAGCAGACTTGAGAGTGTTTTTCTCCTTGCAGATGGCACCAAGATAGCAGCACAGAAGGTGAAAACTGGTGAATGGCATTTAGAGACAAGATCTGCAAGGCCTGAGCCTGATAAAGCTTTTGCATGAAATTCAAGTGCTCAGTAGAGAAAATACACATTTCCATTTGAAAGAGCAGGCTTGGTATTGGTCTGCTCTGGGCAGCCTTTAGGGTACAAGGCTTTCCAGTGCCCCACAGAATGCCACACCTGGAAGGCAGTCCCCATTTTTTGTTTCTTTGTTTGTTTATGGTTTTTTATTGAAGTATATTTGATGTACAATATTATATGTTACAGGTGTACAATATAGTGATTCCCAATTTTTAAAGGTTATACTCCATTTATAGTTACTATAAAATATTGGCTGTATTCCCTGTGGTGTACAATATATCCTTGTAGCTTTATTTATTTATTTATTTATTTAATTTATTTTTGGCTGCATTGGGTCTTTGTTGCTATGCGTGGCTTTCTCTCTCTAGTTGTGGCGAGCAGGGGCTCCTCTTCTTTGCGGTGCGTGGGCTTCTCACTGCGGTGGCTTCTCTTGTTGCGGAGCATGGGCTCTAGGCACGTGGGCTTCAGTAGTTATGGCTTGCGGTCTCTAGAGTGCAGGCTCAGTAGTTGTGGTGCATGGGCTTAGTTGCTCCGCGGCATGTGGGATCTTCCCGGACCAGGGCTCGAACCCGTGTCCCCTGCGGTAGCAGGCAGATTCTTAACCACTGCGCCACCAGGGAAGCCCTGTAGCTTATTTTATACACAATAGTTTGTACCTCCTAATCCCCTACCTCTATCTCTCCGCTCCCCCTTCCCCTCTCCCCACTCTTAACCCTAGTTTGTTCTCTATATCTTTGAGTCTGCTTCTTTTTTGTTATATTCACTAGTTTGTTTTGCTTTTAGATTCCACATATAAGTGATAATGTACAGTATTTGTCTTTCTTTGTCTGACTGATTTCACTAAGCATAAAGCCCTCCAAGTCCATCCATGTTGCTGCAAATGGCAAAGTTTCATTCTTTTTTATGGCTGAGTAGTATTCCAGTGTGTCTGTCTGTGTGTGTGTGTGTGTGTGTGTGTGTTTGTGTGTGTGTGTGTGTGCGTGTATACATACCACATCTTCTTTATCCATTCATCTGTTGATGGACAGTTAGGTGGCCTCCATATCTTGGCCATTGTAAACAATCTTGCTATGAACATTGGGATGCATGGATCTTTTTGAATTCGTGTTTTTGTTTCTTTCGGATATATACCGAGGAGTGGAGTTGCTGGGTCATATGGTAGTTCTAGTTTTAGTTTTTTGAGAAACCTCCATGCTGTTTTCCACGGTAGCTACACCAATTTACATTCCCACTAATAGTGCACAAGGGTCCCCTTTTCTCTCATCCTCGTGGAAGGCTGTCCCTTTACTCAAGCTGTTCAGAGGACTCTTTCAAGACGTTGTACCGATCCTTTCCCTACCCTCTTTGTAGATACTGTTCCCTCCAAAAGGGCAAGTTGTACATCTGTCAACAGGACCTTCCAGGAAAAGAAGTCACAGAAGGGCATATCCATTGGTTTGGTCTGTGGGCAGGGGAGAGGGAGGATGGTGGTGGGTTTCCAGACTTATTCAGTCTACTTATTCCCCTCATGAGCCTCGGACCTTCTTCTTTTTTCTAGTACTACTAGCTGATATCTACCTTATTCTCCCCACTTTCCTTGTCCTCTTCTCCCCCACCTGTGCCTCTAATGCACTGCAGCACTGGGTCGGCCTTCACTTCTCCCAGCACTCAAGCTGTCCCGATTACACCTGGTTGAGGCATCTTTCCCCATACTGGGGAACAAAACAACAACCCAAATCCTATTCTGCTCCACTTCCCTGCCACCCACCCTCCCCCTCAAAAAAAAATTCACCATCCTCTGGCAAAGAGCGCCTGCAGAAGATCTGGGTCCATCCTTTGTTTACTGCATCAAAGATGGGGCCAGGGCCACCATGAATAGAGAGTTTAGGGAGCGGTGTCAACTGTTAAACCTAATCAGCCAAAGGGCCAGTCTTCTTCTAGTGTGTGAGTATGATTAATTTATTGTACCAATGTGATGGGGGTCAGGTATGAGAGGAGGGAGAAAATTTTAAATTGTGGGCGAAGCTGGGAAGAAACATTTCTTATCCAACAACCCCCATCCAGAATTGGGAACATTGGGTAGGTGGTAAGCATTTTTTGCTACATAAAAATACTTAGCTGATAGTAAGCCCCCCTCTTCATTAGGACCCAGATCTGGTGTTTACATATTGTCAGCTTCATTCAGGCCCCTGAAATTTCCACTCCTGGGTATCTCCTAAGGACAGAGTTGCTGAACAATACCAGGCAACATTCCTTCCCTCCTCCACCTTCACCCTCACCTCCCTGAACAGTCTGCATTGTCGGGAGATCAAACCACAGGAGCTCCACAATGACAAAAGCTGTAAAGAGGCTGCCAAAGGCATAACCCCATTCACCAACAGCCACTGGAAGCCAAGAGCTAAGGTTCCTAGCTTAGGGCACTCAAGAGCTAAAGTCCCAGCTGCAGTAGACTCAGGAGGGGCCCAGGAAAGAATGTGAACTTGGGACATACACTCCTTTTGCTACTTCCTCAGCCTAGGGCTGTCACCTGTCACCCAGCTGTGGTGCTAAGCCCCTCCTGCCCCACACACACACCAGAGAAAGAGAGCAGATGTTGAATTTGATCTGCAGGGAAGGACCAAAGCAAGAAGAGGGAAAAGGAAAGGGTGTTGAAAAAGGGTTACTGTGAGAACTGCCACTCGGAAAAGTACTCTAAGCCCTTTCCAGAACAAGGCAGGGCAGGATCTAACTTCAGTGGTGAGATTTTTCTGGGAACTATGGGTTTATATTGAACATTCAAAATCAGTATTTGGGAAAATATAATCAAAAGGAAAAGTCTTTATGCTGGCAGGTCCTTCACCTACACAGACCTCTCCAGTGTTCTTGACCTTCTGAAGCAGTTTCTCTGCCTTTTGTAATTCTCAAACACTCAATTAAGCTTGCTTGAGGGCTATGGTGTCTGTGAAATGTTACTTCTGCTAGAAAGACAGGCAGAAGGCTTGTCCAAAGTTTGCTCCATCTATAACCTTGAAATATAAGAGTCCTGAAGACGCGCCCATAAGTCATGCAGAGACCCACAAGTGGAGACTTTTACATCGATATTAAACCAATAAGATTTCAAAAAGACTCAAATATCCCCATAGGGGGGCCTCACCTTCTGCAGTCTCGCCACCTTCTCGTAGCATCCTTCCAACTCCTGCCGCAAGTTCCGGTTCTCATCTGAGAGAATCTCAACCATCTGCTGGGCTCTGGAAACAATGGCAAAAGGGTCGGCTGGCATTGGCTGATACGAAGCAGACGACTGCTGAGCCCGAGGCATAGCTGAATAGGCTTCTCCTGGCTGCTGCTGCTGCTGGTGATGGTGGTGATGGTGTGGCGGTGGCGGCGGCTGCGGCTGCTGCTGACTCAGGCCAGGCTGGGGGAGACGGTAATGATCCCCCTGGTGAGCCTGGTTAGCAAGGAAATGCTGCTGCGGCCTAGGCAGGTGAGCTGAGTGGTCTCCTTGGTTTGGGACCAAGGGGTGTTGGGCAGGAGACAATCTAGTGGACGGTGGAGACTGCAGCAAGGGTAAGGAACCCCCAGACGTGAGGGAAGAAGTAGGGCTGTGAGGCTGAGAGTTCCGGGCTGACAACGGCAATGAGATGTCCTGCGTTGGCCTGGAAAACACGGAGGGTGTGCTCAGGTTAAGCTCCCTCTAAAGGCACTGGGGAGAGGGGCACAAGAAAGGGAGACGAGGAGGCTCCCAGGGCCCCCAGGCAGCTGAGAAATGAGGAGCAGGAAGGGTCAGACTACGGGGTCCTGTGAATACCTGACCGACAGAGGTGTGATCCCGTGCAGGATGGAACCAGATGATCTCAAAGGTTGCTTGGTGAAAATCTAAGTGATGCATCCTTGTACACTGGTTATTCAAGGGTAAGCATTTCAAATTCGTCTTCAACTAGGTAACTGTCACCTCAGGATTTCAAACTAACCCTTTGCTGGCATTCTATATGTGGCCCAGCACACAGAAAGAGTCACAGTTAGAAAGTTCGTTGCACTTGCGCAGAAGGAAACGGCAAACCGTCGTCAGAACAACCCTTCATCGTATTATCTGCAACTCTCTTGGATAATTCATATAGTCACAAAAAATTACTTGAGGATATATAGATACTTATTACATTAGGGACACCAAATAATTATTGTTGATTACAGTTAATAATTGAATGATGCCTTTTAGCAGCAATAATCCCAAGATTTGGAGGGGATTACAGGCAACACTACCATACTATTTTTGACTTAACTGAATCACAAAATGTAAGGACTGGAAAGGCCTTAAAGAAATCCTTTAGTCCAAGTCTGTCATTGGACAGAGGGAGAAACTGAGGTACAGAGAGGGGAAGTGATCTGCCAAATATTACAGAGTGAGTTAGTGGCAGTTCCAGGGTAGAACCTGAGTCCCATTTTCTGGTTCTTTCCACTACTATAATGCATTGATTTCCACCGATGTTCAGATTCCCAGCCTATTGCTTATAGAAAGTTCTAGAAAGAGAACTTTGGTACATGGTTTAATGTGACTCTTCCATTTTTGTACCTAATACTGGACTATCAGCCACTAAGGGAAACAATCAGAGTATGCAGATGGATCACTTCTACCATCACCACGACCAGGAAGAATATGTCGGTATACACTGAAAACAAAAAAACTTGTTCACCCCCCAGCCCATGCCCAGCTACCCTCATATACTCCCACATCCTGTGGATGCCTGTCCTACAGTTGATATTTCTCAATCCAGGGAAGACAGATGGCTAAGAGCACAGGATTTGGATACCAACAGAGTTTGGAGACCTTTCCTACTGCTTACTAGCTGTGTAACCTTGCTCAAGTTACTTCATCTGCATGAACCTATTTTGTTCCCGAGGTCACAAATGAATTACAAAAATACTGGACTCTTCTCAGTTTTGATCTCCATAGGAATTACAAAGAGTCTCATATCTACCTCCCAATGAGAATGGTTGACCCTGTTAGTGATTTTACTTATGGGATATCCACTTAATCTTTGCACTAAATTGCATAAAATTTGTGGTGAAACTGGGACGAATCACCAGGAGCAATTAACTTTTAACAGGCATTCCAGATGCTAAAGCACATCCCTCCCACACATACTCCAGTTGTCATTACTGTTCATTTATCTCTCTCTACAAGAGATCCTCACTATGAGGGATTTTTACAGCTACAAAACCATTCCAAACACTTGCTCACAGATATCCAATAACCCAGATGTTCGCCAGAGCCCTCAAACCTGCTCAAGCCGAAGGTTGTCTCTCAGCCCCATCAATGCGTCTGGTGTACCCACATTCTTCCAATTTCACACATCTGTCACTATAAATAATTGTTGAATATTGAAGAGGGAAAAGTTTTTGTAGACAGAAGAATTTACATGGTTTTTATGATTACAACTGGAAAGTTGCTACCATACATAACCGTTATGTCGAGGAGCTCAAAGCACTCATTCAATCAAAAGCCTGGGAGCTGTTTATAAACTTATTTGGGGGAGAGTCTTCCTGCATTTTTCATGCTGTGGATCTTCAGTTTCCTCAGAAGTAAAATGGACTATGTGCTCTCCTTCCACTTCTAGTAAGAGCTATTATAATTTATATATATCCCTAGAGTTAAAGCATGATGTCCTGGGATTTGTCGGGGCTTTTGTATATCTTGCGCAGAAAAGAGGGGCTTAAATTTCATGTTCTTCAATCCAGCTTTCAAATTTTAAGGGGTAAATGACCATATTAACCTTCATCCTCAGTGCCACGATTTGGAAACCCAAGGCCCGGGAGGTGTTCTCTTTTAAAGACTGAATGCCCAGTTGTGAACTGGGCCTCCTTCCCACAGCTCCCCTGGGTCCCATCAGCAACCCAGACCTCTCTCTCAAACAGACTGGCCACTGGCCTCCCGCCTGCCCTGGCCTCCCTCCTGAAAGGCCCCTCCATGCCCTGGACAGAACATGGCCTCCCAGGGGCCTCGGGAAAGGAGAGACCACAAGATCTCTGGGAGGAGGTCTCCAGAGTAGGATAAGCCCAGGATGGCAGTGGCCCCGGCCACGACTCTGGGCTCTGCCTAAAGATAAGTGGAGAAAAGGCAGCTGCCCCTTGGGTTCCCCAGGCTGGAAAAGGGAGCAGACTTCAGTGCACCGTGATGTTGGGAAAACCAACGCAGTCCGCCCCTGGCGGGTTTGCAAACACGAAGCAAGGTTTGGGCCGTCGCAAAAGGAGAGAAAGCCCTCCAGCCAACGAACTCCATCTGGACTCCGGCATCCGCCCACCATGAAAAAGTAGGACAGTATTAACACTCCTGTGAATTCCCCCCTGAGAGAAGGGGGCTGAGGAATGACGGGAGTGGGAGCGAGCTGGGGGAATGTCAGAGGAAGCAAAACTACACTCAAGATTAAAAAATAATCAGAGTAACAGTAATAATAAAGGTGGCAGCTGGGTGAGCGGCACACTCCCCAGGTCCTTCCACTGCACAGCAACAGGAATCTCTCCCCACTGACACATTAACCAGGAACAACAAGCCGCCTGTAGACAACACAATCACATGATCCCATGGACGCCCTGACCTGCCTCCCTGCCCCTTCCCTCCCTTCATCCTTCTCCTTCCTAAGACAACCTGGGCCCCAGGTGCTCTGCGGAAAAGGAGACCTGACATACACGCAGGACAGAGGCCAGTGACCAAAATCAGCATCTCCTCAAAGCCGGGGGAAATCTCTCCCAGAGACAGCTTGTGAGGACACAAAGGGAAAGCAAAAGCAGATCCATTGAGCTGACACAGCAACTTCCACCCTGCCACCTCTCTGACTGGAGCCCCTGCCCTTCCCAGACACACAGCCCCCCACACACACCCCCAACGCACACTATACACTCCTGGCCTACACGTGTGCAAGCCCGCACATGCACACTCTCACCAGAGCAGGTGCCAACAGCCTGGAACCCAATTTATTCTCCCCACAGAAACTGTGCCTTTCCCAGGCTCTGTGATGGTTACTCTCTGAATCCTGGAGAGGGCTGCAAATTCCTGATTGTTTCTCTTGCACAACCAGCTCCGCTCTGAACTACAGAGTTAGGTCACCCTTAGATTCCACTAAAAAAGGATTTCAAGAAACCTCAGATCTGGGCACGATTTCAACAATTGAAAGGAGGTGGCCGCTTTACAAACAGAAAGGATTTAATTTTTAAAAGCAGTTGATAAATGTATAAACCCCGGATGCAGAAAAGGCTCAGCACTTAGAAAGACAAAGATTCAGAAAAGTTTTAATTCTTCAGATGGCTTGGCCTTGTTTCCCATCTGGAGTTCTGGGCATTCAGGATATTTATTTTTTAAGTGGGGAGGAGGGCATAGGGAAGATGAAGTAATAAAAAAGTCGGTTTATAACGTTTTGTTCATTTTAACAGCAAATCTCTAGCATTTCACCGCACCTCTAAGGGCCAACAAAGGTTTTTTGAACAACAATTTGTTCAAAGAGCTTACTCTGAATCTTGATCTGTAATTTGTGGATTAAGAACTAAGGATTTTGTCTTCTAATCGTTTGGTGCTAGCGGCAGTTACTTGGAAAGGTACTCACAAACTGTCCAGCTAGTTGGTTAAAGGAAATAAAGGAGGAAAAATGTGCCACCACCTAAAAGTGGTATAATTACGGAAAGCAATTCAAGGACCTCCCCTTGCCAGTAATTTGTCAATAGGTGCCACACCCTCACCCCAGGCTCTGCAAAAATTTTATTGCCAGTGTTTGTCTGCTGCAGACCCAAAGCTCACAAAGAGCATCTTCTGGTTAGGATTGTCTTAGGCTTGATTATTCTTTGAGCATATCAAGCACCCTATTCCTCTCCCACAGAGGAAAAAAAAAAAACTGTTCCAGCAAACCTGTGTATTAAAATACCGCTCAAGAGAGGGTAATCAGCGTGGAATCTACCGCTTTGGGGAATAGAGCGAGAGAGCCACAGATAACATAGGAGGGAGGAGAAAATACAAATACCTTCCGGTTAAATATATGCAGCTAAGTTTCTCTGGTGGTTTAATCAGTATGGGGAGGAAAAAGAAAAATCTCTCTTTGGGCTCCTTAATATTTATTTAGGCAGATCAAAGGGCTTTTCTATCTAGCTTCAAACACTGTGGGAGTCATTTCAGATCACAAACAATGCTGGTGAATGAGTTCTGAAAATAGCTTTCCTGGGAAGGCGGGCCATGTGTTGAGCGGGGCTTGGATTCTGCTCCACACCCCAGCCAACACTCTCCCCTCCCACAAGGCAATACACTTACAGCCCACTCACATACAGGAGGGAGGCCCACACACTCTTCCATGCTGATGAGAAGAGCAAAATAAAACCCCCCAGCTTCACTGCCATGTTGCTGGTTTGGATGGGTTTCCATTAAGCTAAGCAGTCCAATGGACCAACCCCTCCCTGGGTCTTCCGTTTCGTTGGGCAGATGGGAATTGGGTTCTTGCTCATTTAAACCGGAAGGGCCCTGTCCATTACCCCATTTCCTGTTTCTAGCCACTTATCAGACGTTAGGCTCCTGCCCTTTGAAAGCTGCACAGAGGAGGTTGAAAAAGGTTAGGAAATCAGCCTGGGTTAAGGAATTAAAAAAATCCTAAACTGGCAAAGTTAGGGGTGGAGCCCAAAGTGAATTGCCTCTGGCTAAAAAACAGGACCTAGAGGTGAAAAAAATGAAATACCAGGAAATGCCAGGTGCATTCTCTTACCTTCACCCTACTCCACCCCCTGACTGCCTTCTTTCTTGAGTCACCCACTATACTTCAAGCCAAGAGACTCTTTCCCAAATGAGTAAGAGGGGACAGGAGGCAAAAAGTTAGGCATCAAAGAGATCACAGGCCTCGTCTAGGGGCTGCCTATAGAAAAAAGCCACCCATAACTACCCATGGTAACAAGGCAGGAATACCACACATAACTGCCATCATTTTTGCCCAAGGTTGAAACCTTCCCTCTGTCCCATATGCTTAAGTACTCCTGACTGGAGACATGGCCCCAACGGGAACAATAGGAACAATGAACAGAATCATAGAATCATAAGGTCTGGTTGATACAGCAATGAGTCAATGGGTCCCTGAATAATTCAGAAGTACATTTAGGAATTAATGAATATACAAAACAGTCCTCCTGAACTAATGGCAAGTTGTACAGAAGCCATGGGAATATTTTTCCTTCTGCATTTTAGCATCTATATGATATGAGGTGAATTTAACTTAGATGTTTAAAAATGTCACCGGCAGCTAGCAAACTCTCTACAGAAGAAAGATGAAGCAGTCCAGACTTCATGAACTGCAAGGAAGTACAAGGCAAGTCACATTCTGAACCTGCACATATATAGTTCTCCCAACAATAATATCTGGATGTTCGTTTAGTGTCTGAGAACATCATACAAATTCTGCAGAAAGATTTGTTTGCAAAAATTAGTGAGGAGAGCTTTGTGGAGGAGAATAAATGAAAGTGATAGGATATTCCAGACTCAAGCGCTAGATAATTTACTTCCCCTCAAAGAAGGGCTTAATAACTCACAAGAAGAGGAACACTGACTCTTCCTTCAATATCTGAGGAGACCGGACAGCGAAAAGCTGCTGAAATCAAGACTTGTGCTCCTGTTCAGCCACTAGGCAGTTGGGGCCATGCTCAACCTATAAAGTCAAGGGTATGTTAATACAGGGCTAGTGACGGCTGAAGAGGCTAGAAATTCAGGTTGGCAGGAAATTTGCTAAGCCAGGGGCCAGCCATGCACTGCAGAGTTTGTTATACCAAACACCTGCCCATTCCTTCCCTTAAGATTCCCAACACACAGCAGAAGCTGGTTGGGGATGAGGTCAGGGAATGACAGAAAGGGAACTCTCTTACCTGGCTGCTCCATACTCAGGGGGATGCTGATACCTCATCAGTTGCCCCTCTGTCCTCCCTGGCTGGTTCAGACGATGCTCACTATAGACGTGCCCTGGCTCTTGGGGCTTGCACACTACAGATTGGGGTGGCATGCCCTTGAAGGGATACTCTGGTGGGGGGCCTCGGTGTTCCATGCCCTTCAGGCTATGCTGGCTGGGAGGTGGCCCTTGGGCCTTGTAGAATTCACTGGAACTTGTGGGATTCTTGTAGAGGTCATTGGGTTGTGGTGGGGAGAGGGGAGCGCTGGTAACAGGCGGATGGGCCTTAACTCCGCTGGTGGCCAGTGACATCTGCATTAGTCGTTCACTCAAGGAGCGAACATGTCCTTGCTTAAGGTCTCTGAGTCCTTCATCCTGATGCATCTTTCCAGGATTGAGCCGCTGAACTGACGGGCGTCCCTCAGTCCTCATCTTCTGGTTGGTCACTCCAGTGACATAGAAGGCAGCTCCGACACTGGCATGCTGTTGGCCCCGAAAGTACTGGGACTGGACCTTGGCCTCCTCATAGGTCGGGAGTTCCTCATTATTCTGCATTCGAGGGGAAAGCTGCTTCTCCATGATGATGTTTTCTGACTGGATTTCCTGCCCCTGGGGTTCTTGTCGAGCAGCATGAGCCACAAGCTGTTGGTGGTGGTCTTGGGGACTCAACACATCATTCTGAGGGCCTGGGTTCCCACTGCCACTGGGGAAAGGAGGGCCGTTCCCTGTGGCTTGCTGGTGTATGGCAAGCAGGTTGCGATTCTCATTAGGATTGCCATAGCGGAGCTGCTCTTGTAGCAGACGCTGCAATACTGTGGTTCCTCCACTTGGCTGTTCTTCAGAATTTCTCATCTCTATTGCTGGTGGTGCCTTGTGAAGAGAGAGAGAAATTGGGCACCTGGGCTGCCCTTGACCTGGGAAGGGGAAACAGGAAGCTTAACATCCAGGTGATGGATAAATCAGTCCTCTAAAGGGGAAGAAAATGAGTATTTGGGGGTGAGGATTCCACTGCAGAGACAAAGTAGAGAACTGAATCTAGAATTAATCGGTTAATTGTTGGCGGCTTCTGGCTCTAACATGGACATGACGAGGAACTTGGAGGCATAAGAGCCCTCTGTTTCCTCTTTTACTTTTAGCCTGGGTTAAGTATTCAATCTTGACTTAACTGTTAAAAGCACTGGGGAAACGTGAAGCAGCCAAGTAGGGTGATCAGAGAGGGCAATTTTCCTAGGTCCTTACAAAGTTCATCTCTCTGTATTCTACTGAAATGAAAAATCCAACTCTTATGGTTGTGGCAGCGGGGGAAGGACCGTGAGGGAAATTACCCCATAGGCAGGATCTGTAAAGCTGTTCAGCATGTGGAGGGAGCTACAAAATGCCAAATAATAACTCAAATAAATAAAAAGTGAAGAGAGCTTGGCTTGCACCAGATAGAAATGATCTCTGCTTGATGCAAATCTTTTTCTCTGATCTCATAAAACTCTGAAACATATCTTTTTTTTTTTTTTTTAATCCTTTTGGTATTGTCCATTTTGGATACTCCTTGGCTTAGTAAGAGAAGGGCTTGGGATAATTGTTATTGACAAAGTTTCTCTTTCAGCCATCCAGAAATAGTCATTGAGAATTTGTTGTTGTTGTTGGGTAGGAGGAGCTTAAAGGGGAAGCCCTCTTTATTTGAAGTGTGCCACTGACAGCATTTAGAAATTGAAAAACTAAAAGGTCATCCTTCCGGAAAGGGTATGATTACCATATCCCTTCCCCCACCCCAATTCTTCTTAGGGAAATAATATGGGCTGAGTGAAATGGATATCAGTAGTAAAGACAACTTAAGACTCAAATTCTAATCATGCTATGGGTTTACAGGTTAACCTAAGCAATTGATTCCTCTCTTCTTGTCTTCCGTTTTCCCACCTGAAAAATGGTAGTAGGCGACCTCTCTCTTCTCTCTCTCTCTGCACAGCATAGTCTACGCAAATTCATTAGAGGCTCATAAAATCTTTGGACAGAATCTGTCTGTCATGTTAAGTCCTGCAATTCAATACTAATATTCAATAGTGAAACTTTCACTTCAAGGATCTTAAGTAGTGTTGGAGAATGGACATGATGTCACACAAAAAGTCACAATTAGGTCAACCTAACCAGCCTCGGGTTCCTAGATGAGAACTTTGGAGTCCTGGCTCCCAGGCCCTGACTTCTATGATTTGAAATAGTCTCCAGTCTCTCTGGAAACATGACCCCCTTTCCTTTAGTCTTGCAGGGATTGACCCAGAAGATGCGTGTGGTAGATGGAAAAAGGTCATCCCCCCTCCTTTTGCACTTCTTGCATGATTACTGCTACCTGGTTTCTAATTGTTCTATTGAGCAGTTTCACCCCACAGCTAACCTTCCAAAGGCCCCTTTTAAATGCCATTCATCATATTTTGGGGGGAAGTACGCACCAAGGGGCTGAGCAACCTGCCCTTAAGTCCACTTTCCCTCTCTCGCAGTGACCCCCTGGGACTCCTGTACTTAAACTGTCAGATTGCAATTTTCTATTAGGCTGACAGGTATAACATATAAATTTCTGCTGGTGCCTGAAACTGGAAAGATGACTAGAAAACTACTTCTCTTCTCTCCAAAAAATAGAAATGGGAGCATGCATGGTTCAAACAAAATCACTTAGAAAGCCTTCCTCAAAGGCAGGGAAATGCAGACTCTGAAGAGCGCGCCACCCCCTCCCACCCCACACCCGCCCCGCCCTGCACACACCCGGGCTTGCACGCACACACCGGCACCCACTCACACCGATGGTCCATACCTATTTCTGCTTTCTTTTAGGCTTAAAGCCTTGCTCAGGATAGGGAATTCTTGCTTATGAGCAGCTCCAGAAACCGCAACGGCAGATTCCCTCTCCCCTAACACTCAGGTTCAGGGTAAGCGCCGCCAAGAGTCCAACCACTGGTCACTCTGAAATGGTCAGGAGGGGGAGGGAGGGAGAAATAAAAACGTCGTTTCTATTTTGCCACCAATGGCCAACAGTTAACCAAACCAGTCCTTCCAAGGGGATGACTTTACCTCCCGTGTGCTTGCCTTTTACGTGAGTGGCAGAGTCCATTTCCACAAGGACAAAAAGAAACCTCACTCTCCAGCGGCTGTGTTCAGGGGGTCGTCCAGTCTCCAGGGGATGGAAATGTTCAGGATTGCTCTGCTCTAGCCTCACAGCCCCCAGGAGCAGCTGCTTCCATTCTGACTTGGAATGGTAGGTGACGACAAAAGCTATAACCACTGTCACCTTTGGGGTGCAACATTTAAACTGCTATCAGTAGCAGGAAAGGTGAGTGAGGCTCACTGGCCCACATCCCAGAAGGGAAGGCAGTCATCAAAAGGTAGATTTTAGACAAAAAAAGAACACTCAGTGAAGCTCCTGATTTAACTGCTACAGCCTCAGAGGGGCAGAAGAAAACCCAAGCTTCTTTTCAACCAAGTCATTAAGTACTTCTTGCATCCTGGCTATTCCACACATTTGCCAACCTTGTGCTAAACACAATGAGGGATACAAAAGACGCACAACACATAGTTCCTGCCCTCACAGAGCTTACAATCTGATCAATGGCCCATCCATTCTTACTGGAGTAGCAAAAGTGATTGCCCTTCTTCACACATAGCAGCAACTCTTCTCCAAGAAGATGCCTCAACTTGCTTTCTCAGCACTTCCACTGCCCCGGTATCTCCACAAAAGGAAACTACTGGACTCACGTTATAGAGACTAGATGCAAACGCCCACCAGATATAGATCTGACATAGTCCTCATTTCGAATTACTCCTTTGACCCTCAGAAAAGCCCTGCAGGTCCAACCAAAATGGTTATGAAACTGAAGGGTTTGTGTTTAGGTGAGAGGCACATGTTCTACATTCCTATTTTCTGCCCTGGCTTAGCCATGACTCACTCATATCGCTTAAAGGAAAGCCTTTAATCCGCACCAGGGACACCATTTGAGGAGCAAAGCAATGCAAAGGAAGCACACAAGCGTCCCTGTATTTTGGGAGCATGTCCAAAACATCCAAGTTTAAAAAAAAAAAAAATCCACAAAACCACACAGTGATTAATTGAACATTATTTCCTTGCAATGTTGCCAAAAATAAAATGAACAGATATACAGTGAACAAACATGGCAATTTGTCTTTCCATCTTGTTTTGGTCCAATGTATAATCACAAGCAAAAAGCAAAATCATCTCCAATATGCAAGGTAATTATTTTTGGGTGTCTCCCCTAATTTCAAAACAGAGGAACAACTTCTAATTGGAATCAAAGCTGGGCTATTAACAGAGCTATGGTAAATAACCGCCGTGCTTCTATTGTCCAATTTTGAACAAAACAGTTGTCTTTTTTTTTTTCTTCAACTGAAACACGCAGAAAACAGCCCAAGGCTTTTAAACTTGAGCCCCTGGTGAGAAACCACTACAATTCTTCTCCAGTACTGGCTTGCTCCTGACACCCAGCTCCTCACCAAGAAAACTTTACATATCCAAAATCTTACTCTCTTCCTTTAATTTTGTCCCCTCTCCTCCATATCCTTTTCAAAACCCAAACCACTTTATGTCAACCGGACACAGATTGTCCCTCCCCACCACCCCGCCCCCTGGCCTTTTTTGTTTCTGTTTAAAAGAGGAAAAGAAATCCGTCTAAGAAAAAAAGCTTTGCTGATTCCTCTCCAGTTTACTGATTTTTTTTCCTTAAAGAACTTATGTTCATCTACATGATAAGAGTCACATAAGAAGGGGAACACTACTCCATTTATTTACTAGAGAAAGGAAAGGAAAAGATTCCTTGTCTCACGCGCAAGAATTAAAATAGTTATGAACTCTGCAACCTTTAATCTGCCCACAGCTTTAATCATGCCACTGCCAGGGGTCTGACATCATCTTCAATCAATAAAATAACCTTGTTTCCCCTGGACAAACAGACTGTCCCTGAGGATACTTGATAGGGGAAGAAAGGATATCCATGGTTCTCTCTTTAAAAATGCAATTTGAATCTATGTATTCAACTCTTTTGTAACAACAACAGGGCAGCAAGGCCAAGCTAAATTCTTACTCCATTTGCAGTCATCGGCCACTCCCAGTATACCTGAGGGGCTGAGCCAAAATGAAACACATTAGTGAGAGCCCAGATATTTCCCAAGCCAAGACCCAGAAAATCAACATTACAAGGTGGGCAGGGCAGACCGAATTCCTACCCTTCAATTAATTTTGAAATCTGCCTATAAGATCTTCTTTCTATCCCTTCTACCTCCTCCTCCTATTCTGCCCCCACCCCTCACTCCACCAACCAGGATAAAGAATCTAAGTCTAGGAAACCTGTTTCTCTGCTAAATCTTGGTCAACTTGTTTCATACCATTTTACTTCCAGCTAAATGGAAAGAAGCCAGTTCAAAGTTTCCCCTATACCTACGTGCATGTATTTGTGCATAAAACACACACACAGCCTCCACCCACCCACACACACCCACACACACCCCCCCCACACACACAACCTCCCACACAAAGATGCAAAACAGCCCACTGAATTCTCTCATGTCCTCTCATGTTGGTCCATATTGTGGCCTGAAGTGTCCTAGAGAACAGCTTTCCCAAGAGTCCTGCAATGCAAGATACTAATTGCTTCCTTTGGGAGGTAAGAAACAATGGTCCCTTTGCAGGTTATCCCTAAACTTTCACTGGGTAATGGGCAGGCAGTATAAATACCATGGTTAAAAGCCTGGGTCTAGAGTCACACTGCCCAAGTCCAAATCCTGGATCTATGACTTACTAACTGACTTCATACATGTCTCTTGATCTCCCTAAGTCTCAATTTCATCATCTGCAAAATAGGGCTAACGGTGCTCATACCTCAAAGGGTTGTTATAAAGATTAAGGGAAGTAATCTACGTAAAGTGCTAAGCTCAGAGCCTGGTACATAGTAAAGGCTCAATAAACATTATCTATGAATATTATTATTTCAAAGGGGTCTTCTTCTAGAAGGGTACAGCAATTTTATGAAGTAAGGGTTTTTTCTTTTAAACCCTTTGTTTGCAACTCAGTCTTTTGTGCAGGTGTCCTTAGATAAGTGAAGGCTAGAAGTAGAAAGACTCTTGGGAGACCACCTAGTGCTTCAACCCTCTCTTTCTATAGATGAAGCTGCCAGAGCTTAAAAGTGGTCAGAGCCAGGACCAGAGTGCAGGTTTTATTACTCCTAGGGTAATAGCACTTCCACTACAATATATTATCTAGCATATTAGCTCGTACATAGAAGATGCTTAATAAATATTAATTAAATTGAATCGACTCTGGTTTTAACAGATTATAAACCTGGCTTAATGCTACATTCAATTTTCCAATTCCATTGTAAGTAAAATGTTAATGGCAGGAGGGAAAATTCAAAGACGTAAGAGGAAGGCGTTTAGCCAGAAGTCTGGCAGAAGGACCCTGCAAAATCTCTCCTCTTTAGGCCACGGTATGCAGGTAGGTTGGAGAGCAACAGGAATCTCCACTGATCAATGTTTCCAGGACCCTGTTCTAGGTCTTGTTAACATCATACCAACCTGGCACTTGCTGTTATTTAAGTTCAGCGCTAGCTTAAGAACAGGCTTTGAGTCGGCCCCACCTCTTTGCTCCTATCTCTACTTCTATCTAGATTAGGTTGGAAAATTATTTTAAGGACCACAATAAGTCCTTGGCATTTCCAAATCTTGGATCAGTGTCAGTTATCTGTTTCGCAGATGATAACTCAAGGCGTGGTCAATTTGGTAGTTTTACTCTTCTGAACTCTAAAACAATTAGCTTGAACATGGTAATAGGCAACAAAGGTGATTAACCCTAAAGTGTACATGAGCAGTGAAACACTGAGTAACAAGGAGAATCCTGTTGCCACCACCCCTCCACCTCCCTCCATGCACACCCATTCCAAGGGAGGAACAGATCACACCATCATGTCCTAGTTCTTCTTGCCTCAGAAAAAGTATAAACAGTCCATGAAATCAGATTGAGCATAAACTGAGAAAAGTTTACCAATCTCCTGTCTTCACTGGCATACTACCCACTTTTATTTTTACTTTGTTTTACAAGTAATATAAGCACAACATGCAAATATTGAAAACAAAGAGAAAAAAACCACTCATAATCCCAGCACCTCAACCCAAGCATTGTTAGCATTATAGAATATTTCCTTTAGTTTTTTTCCTATGTGTTTTTGTATTCTTACAAAGCAGTGGAATATTAACGTACATATCAGTTTGGGTCCTACATTTCACTTGGTCATCAGCACTTTCTCCATGCTGTGGCATAGACTTCTTAACAAACATTGTGTGTAATAGTCCATTAAACCAGTGTATCAAGATTCACCGACCCATTCTCCAATTATTAAGAGATTTAAATTGCTTTTCATTTTCTGCTAGTCTAAATCATGTTACAAAAACATCTTTGTGATTTAGCCTTTTTTTCAATATTTTGGATTGTTTCCTAATGATAGTATCCCGGAAGTGAAATTAATGGGTCAAGGAACATGAATGTTTTCAGACAACCCACTAAAAAAATAAATAAATAAAACTAACAAAACACCAAAGCCCCATGAAATCTCTCCATTTAATGAAAAGTTCTCCTGCTCCCATTTTTCCACCAGAGCAGAGCAGGACTCCTGGGAGGGAAAGAAGCCAAGAGGAGCAGTGTAGTATCCCAGTGGCTTGCGAAATGGCAGAGTGGAATGTGGGCTCCCCTGTGAATCCAGCTTGCATGCACTTGCCCCAAATTGCCACCCAGCCAAGAAGCTAATTAGTAAAAGCATCAGGTGGGTGAGAACAGGTTCATGGCCTGTAATGGCTGATATCATGTTTCATTTTTGCCCTTGGAAAGATCTGACAGTCAGCTCAAAGACATTCAGTTCTAGTGACCCAATGTGCTACATTCTGAGACTTAAATCTGTTAATTTTCAGAACCAATCTTCAATATATTTTAAAGGGTATTTTGCTGTATAGAACTAAGCATACATGACCCATGAGCCTGTATGTGTACCTCTATTTTCAACCATGGTTAAAGAGGCACATTTAAGGTCAGCCTTGTTTAATATTATATGACTAAGTGGCACCTGTCTTACATGGTCAATGTGTTATAGACAGAGGTTTATTTGCAGATCTGACCATAAAAGTCATCCAGTCCTAAGGCAGGGGAGGCAACTGGCCAGAGATGCCCCCGGCTTAGCAAGAGCAGACACAACAAGCATTTCTTTCCTGGGCTGCTTTGTCAGAACTCTCAGAAGAGGGCAGTTCCGCTCTCCACCTTCTCCTTGAAGACTTTTCCCTAGTCCTTCTCCATCTTCCCCCTGCCCCCAGCTCTGCTCAATATGGAAATTTAATTCTCTCTTCTCAGTCTTCCTACGGGACTTTGGACACACATCTCTATCACAACATTTATCACCATATTTTCCACAAACTTTATTGAGCACTTACTATAGCCAGGTACTGTATAGGCCCTAGGATGGATAAAAAGGAGAAATAAAAAAGAGTCCAGTCCTCAAGGAGCTCCCAGTCAAGCAGAGGGGTCACAATCCAATGGGAAACCAGAGGTACGAGCAGATAGCTCAGGCAATGCAGAGGACCCTGCAAAAAAACTCTGGGCCACCTGAACAAAACTTCCTAGAGGAAAAAACTCATGAGCTGAGTAGGAGACATAGAATCTGATAACCAATGTTGGGGAAGCTGAAAGGGGAGGAGTCAAAGATAGGTTGATATACATCTTGGAGAGTTATTAGCATATGGATAACAGGTAAGGTCAAAGAGTGGGCTGGATCATACATATAGAGTAGGAGCAGAACAGAACCAAGGATGAAGCTAAGGATAGACGCCTGAAAAAAAGTGATCATTCAAGGGTCAGGTACTTTGCAAATGTGGGAGTGAGAGAGAAATTCCTTTATTTACACTGCACGGGTTTTCCCCCACATACCTTCAATCTAGACCTTGTAGTACACCGCTCCAGGGACAGAAGTCCCCAGTTACAATGCAGAGAGAAAAAATGAAGTTAATTCTTGTCTTTTATGCTTCTAAGTACCCAGGTAGAAACCATTATAATAGGCTGAGCCAGAAATGGAAATTGCAATCTTAGAGGGCATGGACCGGGTGCATGATTTTCCTCTGTATCCTTCCCAACACCTAAAATATCAACTGGTACATAAAGCATGCTTAATAATTGCCTATAACTTTCCAAAGACTTTGCTAGAGGCAACAGAAAGAGAAGAAAAGGAATGAAAGACATAGAATAGCGATAACAATAATACTCTTACCTTAAGTTTCTCAGCCTTTCTTCTAAGGAGACAAGAGCTCTTTCACTTCTGTTATCTTATTTGTCCTTCTCCGCAGCTCTGTGAGGAAATAAAGGCCGATGTGATTAATTCCATTTTACAACCGGAGAAGCTTAAGTCCAGGACAGATAGCTCATGATAATTAATTTGACCAAGGTTTCACTCTGGCTTACTGGTGAGGTCAGGATCAGAACCCAGGTCTTGTGACTTCCTGCCCTGTGCTGGGTTACTAGACACAAACTTCTACAGAACTGACTCTCCAGTTATTAAGAGGACAGTTCACAGGAGAAATTCATTAGGAAAGCAAATTCCCTAGGGACTCCAACAGTCAGTCAGTCAGTCAGTCAGTCAGTCAGTCAGTCAGTCAGTCTCTCTCTCTCTCTCTCTCTTGAGCAAGCCAGTGCACTGCACCTGTAAGAAAATATCTAAGACATTTCCCCATACCAACACTAAAACGGCTGGATGTAATCGTTCACAGTCGTGCTCCACTAACATAATTGGGAGCTCCCCGTTTTGTTGTACCCCTTTTGAAGGGAGCTCCATCTGCCTTCAGTCTGGTTTTTGTGTCTGAGTGGGGCTCAGGTGCTGATTGCAGGTGTGGCATCCAGCAGGTGCATGGACAGAAGCCAGCATTTCATATCTTCATACCAAAGGGCCTGAGTCACTCCCCAAAGGCAGCTGCTCCTCCTCCCTCTGACTTGCAAGCCCCAGGAGCCTGTCTCGACTGAGTTGCCACTGCAAAACTAAATCTAGACCCTGACTTCTCAGGAAGGGGTAGGGTGAAATCAGTTAAACTACAAATTAGATAACTCAGCCAACTCCCCCACTTACTCTCCAGAACTAGTGCAGGCATATGCCGCAGGCATAGCATCAGGGAATATATGTACAGAATGACTGTCCCTTACTAGTTACGGGGGAAAGGAAGACTACAGCAGACTCATATTACATATATAGCTACAGAGCACTTATTCTATTGCAAATGGCCTTGAACCCTCAGGAGCAAGTATTCATTTCCCTAAATAAGATAGAGTACAGTAGAAAGAACATGCTAGAAATCCTGCACTCCAGTTCCCATCATAACCACTCTCCTTCAGGCTGCCAAGGGAGAACCACTCAGTGTAGTCACAAAAAGTACCAGGACAGAAAAGTCATCACGTTGTCCTAATGGAAGCCTAACTGAGAGCCTGAGGCAGACAGAATGTTCTAGGGGGTAAAGGGGGGGGTCACCAAATTTTTCTTAGCTCCAAAAATTTTTGTTTTAAAAAGAAAGCAGGGGCTTCCCTGGTGGCGCAGTGGTTAAGAATCCGCCTGCCAATGCAGGGGACAAGGGTTCGATCCCTGGTCCCGGAAGATCCCACATGCCACGGAGCAACTAAACCCGTGCGCCACAACTACTGAAGCCCGCGCACCTAGAGCCCATGCTCTGCAGCAAGAGAAGCCACCGCAATGAGAAGCCTGTGCACTGCAACGAAGAGTAGCCCCCGCTCGCTGCAACTAGAGAAAGCCCACGCGCAGCAACAAAGACCCAACGCAGCCAAAAATAATAAATTAATTAATTAATTAATAGTAAATAAATTTATTTTTTAAAAAAGCAATTTGCCTCCACCAAACACACACACACACACACACACACAGAGCAAAGAGAAACTAATTGTAGGAGGAAAAAAGCCCCAAATGTTATTTTAATAGAATGGTTTATTGTCATTTGTCATATTTCTTCAATTCATATGGGAAACTCAAATTAACAAGCTTTGGTTTACAGCCCATGATCCAGAAAGTAAAACTGGCTACTAAACTAAAATGTGATCACTGTATATAAACAGAGTGAAAGAAAAATCTGAACTGAAAACCTAAATGTAATAAAGAGGAGATTAGATTTCTTCAAAATAGGCAATCTAAATAATTTTCCCCATCTGTGATTTTTATCTTAGTTTGCTATCACATGGAAAAGAATGTCATTAATACAATGCAAATCCATGCCCCTTGAAAACAACCAAAATGAGTAAGTGATGTACTAATTAGCTTCCTAATGGGGAAGGTTTTAATTGAACCATTCTATAACAACCTTCATCAAAGTTTCCAGGGCAACTTCATAAAAGGATGTCAAACCTGGCCCATATTTTTATCCCCTTAAAAATAATTCTCAATGCACAGAAACACGGAAAGCTTATTTCTCTTCAATGCTGTTAACACTCAGGCCACTACATTTTCTGATGTCAGCAATCTCCTTCCCACAAATATTCCAAGTATGCACCACCGTCATTCTCCTTTCAATTATGTGGTTTCTCTGCTCCTTTACTGATTGAGTCCAGGCCTCTCGGATAATGAGAAGCATGTGCAGGGAAAATATGCTCTTAAAAAACACATACATCAGTTTCATCTGCATTATGAAAGGGGGGGGATCATTTGTCCATATCAAAAGGATCAAAATGTGAAGTTTGCTATGGGATATATAAAGGAAAAAAAAAAGATCAGCATCAATGCCTAAAGTTGGGGGGCAGTTATTGTGATCTGAAGCAACACCAAAAAGAATAAAGAGGACTCCCCCAATCCACCCTTTCTAGCTTGGCCACATTTATACTTAATGTTATCTTAATGTTGCTTTGGGGGGTATTTAAGTTCTGACATACACATGGAAATGAGCCACGAATTGTACAGCAAGCATAAATATTCCATCATTAATAAAAACCAGCTGTGTATAAAACACTACAATGGCTGGGTTTCAGTTACTGGCTATCATCAGTATGTGTCACAAGCAAATGTTACTCAAAACTTTCCCCCTTAAAACACACACACACACACACACACACACACACACAGATACATGCAGAATTTTTTTTTTTTTTTACTCTTTTTAATCTTTTGGAAGAGCTTTGAAGAACTCACTGATCTCTATGGCACATACCAACTAATGTCTCTTTTTGAAGCTATTTTTCATCACCCCAGCAGATGCCAGAGTCCTCTTATTAGAACTTCAACTTACCACATAGAATGACAATGCTTAATTTTTTATAAAAGCCAAGAGGGTCAATAATACAAATGTTGGGACAATCGATTATAGTCAGTAGGGCATTTGAGGCACCAAAGGGCACTGTATAAGAGAGCAAAGCTCATTAAAAGTGAACACCTGCTCAGAACCCTATAATAAGCCTGCTCCGCCATCATGCAGACACCTTTCATCCAATGACCTCAAAGCATGTGCCTAATATGAAGCATGCCTAAACACCTCTGTGAAATATTAATATCCTTGCTTCCCAGAAGGGTAACTGAAGCTCAGAGCATCTAATTCATTTACCCTTGGTCACATGTCAAGTCAGAAATGGTTGGGCAGAGAAACCCAGAGCCTGGCTTCAAGTCACGCAGTCTAATGATATTTCATGGAGTTGGGGCAATAGTGAAAGTGACTTAACAAATGTCAAGGGCAGCCTATACAGTTAAAAAAAAGTAGATTTTCAAAAATCACCTTAGGAGATGTTAGCAAATATATCCATCTGCATTTTCCCCATGAACACATATCATAAAAAATGTTCCTGTACTTAACTTGGTACTTTCTAAGTACTAAAACCCATACTTTACTTTCCTATCCTGGCTAATGAAATTTAATCTAATTTATGAAGAGCCATTGGTTTCCAGGAATGAGTCCATCCAAAATTGGAGATCATACGTATACTATACCTTCATTATCAAAGGAAAATTAAAGGACCGTGTAACTGAACTTTCATTATATGGTAAAGCCTCAAATGAAGAACCTCTTATGTGTGGGTCATCCTGCTACACCTACATGTCTTTTATTTAATTATCTAAAGCCCTTAGTTTCCTTACTATTATTTATTCTAATGTAAACATATTATTTTCAAAGCTATTAAAAATGTTTGTGCTTTCCCGCTTTTCCTTTCTCATTCGGGAGATTTCATAGTCTACCCAAATTTGTACTCTCTTGATGGGATATCATGATACAGTGATTTAAGAATCATTGCTAATGATTTAGACAAAGTAAACAGTGAATCCTAGTTTTCTTTCTGCTTAAAAAGAGTGGAGGAAGGGTAATGAGGTCAAGGGGAGTAGAATTAAAAGCCTTGCTACATACGTGAACACCCTAAATTACAGAAATGGTTTAGGGATTATGTACTCAGTCAGGTTCTGACTTCATTCCTCCACATAGGTTTACAAAGCTAAGTCTTAGGTGAGCTCTTTTTAAAATTTAAAAGCAGAATTGTACATTTCTATGACCTTCACTCTGTAAAATTCATACAAGTACAGAAACAAGGACTTGAAAGGAACTAGGAAAAATGAAAACAGGTGATCTGTTAGGATGATGGGATTCTTGATGAAGTTCTGGGCAGGGTCTTAGCTTTTTAATTTGATATGTCGGTAAAATACAAAACACAATGCATTTATATTGATATATTGATTATTGACATCTCCTTAGAGGTCTTTTTTGCTTGTTTTTTTGTGTTTTTTTTTTTTACATCCAGGTGACTACATGATTGCACTTCTAACAACCGCTGCACCTCATTCTAGTAGGAATCATTCACATTCACACCAGAAATCGAGGCCTAAGAAGAGAACCATAAGCTTTTGATAACTGGTTCTCAAAATCACGCTGTCCAATCCCCCACAATTTACAGAGGAGGAAACTTGCTAAGGGTGGTAAACTGATTTAGAGTTGGGCCCAGAGCCAAGTCCCTCTCACCAATAGGCTCACTAGGAAAGCTTATTGTGGATTCTTTGATTAAAAATGGCATCAGTTGCTATTATTTTCGACAGCCTTGCTAGATACATGAACAGAATACCAGAAAAAAATTTCTGGATCCTTGGGTTATTCAAATACAACAACTAGAATTTAAATCTTTTACCTATATGGGATAGAGTCCCATCCTTAGACTTACCAAAATCCATGAAGTCTGATATATTTCCAGAAAATCATACTAGCTCTCTTCTACAAGTAGATGTAGGCTGGGGCTAAACGTGGCCAGCATTATTACAAGCCAGAATGATTTAGACAATTAACTCCATGCCATGTAACTAAAAGATTTCAAAGGCCAAATAATGGCCTCACTTAATTCAAGAAATAATCATGACAACAAAATTCTAATGCCTTCCTTTATGCAATAAATATGTTTCTGAGCAGTCTCAGTTATAGTGAATTTTTATATATCAAGTCATAGTTCAAAGGCACTAACTAGGAAAGCTATTTCTTTCAAAGAAAACTGTAGTGAATTCTTTTATAAAGCAAATGACCTCCTATTTTCCTGCTTTTTTCTAGTTCAGATTTTTGTGTGTTGTGTGTGGAAGGGGAGACATCCCTCCTTTCTCTGTTTTAAAAGGGGTCAGAAGCCCACCATGGAGGAGAGTAAAGCAGTATGGGCAGCTTGTTTAATGCCCCCTTAGTTCCTGAGACCAAATTCTAACCTTTGACTTGGGGGTGGGACCCTAGATTTTGGACCAAAGTCCACAAAAGGCAGCAAGAAACGAAGAAGTAAGCAAGACTAAAGACAACACATCATAGTAAACCACCAACGAAAATTCCTGGAGACAGGAAATCAATGGAGCACAATTCTAAACAAATTGGTTTAGTCCCAAGCTAATTAACTTGTCAAGCAGATCTCCAAACCCACTCAATCCATGGGGGAAAGAGGTGATGTAATAGGAGATTTGGGAACATTTACCCATTTACCATCCTAAAAGGCTCAGCCACGACCACACACACCTCTCTCCACTCCTTTCAGTGGGTTTAAGCTGGGCTTAATGGGTGCAAAGGACAATTTCTTCCAGACAGTCCCTAAGAATAGACTGTTCTCATGCATTCCAAATGCTCAGTCTCCATGGAGGAGGCTACCTGGTCACAAACATTTCTCAAGAAGGAATATATCCTCAACACTTCCTCATTGGTAACACCCCCTCACCCCAACAAAACACAATTTCTAACCATCCGGAGAACTTTGGGGCACTTTTGGGGGGAGAAAGGAAAAGAAACCTTAAGAGGAAAGTAGGAGAATGTGAGAAACTCCTCTTGTCTCCAAATGGAAAAAAGCCCTTAAAAAGTTGGATCAGAGGAAGAAAGGGGGATGGGGGAGAAGGACTGCTTAATTACAAAGACACCCTTTTAAAGAAGGCACAGGCCCTGGGAGAGGGCTCTTAGGAGAGGCACAGAAGCCGATGTACCCACTTAGATTTCTGGCACTCAGTGGGACCTCAAGGTCATAGCATCCATCCCTCTGCTTTCTGAATAAACTGTTCTTAAGGCATTCTAGAAAGAGACTGATTCGTTCTTTACAAAACTTCAGAAAAAGCAACTCCACAAAACGCCTTACTAATGCATTAGTCTAATAAATCCTACTTCATAAACCAGAAATGAGATTTCAATTTCCAAATCCAAAACAGTATTGAATGTGAATTTTTAAATTCCCTTCTAAAATCTTTTAAATAGGTAAACAGATCCACAACTTTCACGTAAAAGTTACTCTACATATAAGCATGGTCAGAGGTTTACTTCATATCTAGACTATGAAGTAAGAAAAAGCACTTTCAATTTTACGGAGCCATAGACTTTTCCAAAGAAAGAAGTATCTTAAAATGAAGTATGATGTAGTGCCAGAAAGTGTCTGTAAATGACACCGGATAAACCCATACAGAATAGCTGGAACCTGAGTTATCATCTGTAAATAGATGCAACTACTCTACAACCACCTGGCTATTAAAATGTCCCAGGCCAGTTATAAAATGTAGTTTGGTCAGGCCAACTTTTCCTTTCCAGCTGATCTGAAATATGATAGCCTTTAAAATTGTCACCCTGTAGTGTTCCTTCTCTCCTTCCTGCTTTCTTTTCCTCCATTAAAACTAACTAATGAAATTAGGTAAAAATATAAGTAAATAATTTGTTCCCAAATAAGCAATGTGTTGGGGACATCTTTGTAACTGGTTTTTGAACACCACCATTCTTATAAGTTTGCCACACTTGCTCAATTGGAGGTAGGTGGGAGATGGGTGAAGATTTATCCCACAGCCAAAATGGTATTTCAAACTGCTCTTAGCTAGTAAATGAGGGTGCTGAAAGGTCTAACTGGGAAAGCTTCACAAAGACTGTCCTAAGAAAGGACTTTTCACACAGCCTAGTTCAAGGAGACTTACACACACTTAGCCCTCCATTATTGAAGATTATGGTGACTAATTATCTTCCTCTCTGAATGGGAGAAGAGGGTTATATTTTTAAAAGCTTTAATCTGCCTCCCGACTTCTTCATGGGGATGGGGGAGGACAGGGAGGATGAAGGAAAACTAAATTAGATACTTGATACACAAGGTGTCAGAAAATTCTAAAATACATGCTAGAGATTGGAAATGCCGTTTTTCACAAACTGCCCTTTCCTCTCTCATTTAATTGTACTTAGTCCCTTGCTGCAAATTACTACTGATATTATATTACTATTAGTGGCAATTTACCAGGGATTGCTCAGTCTACAAAGACTGTCACTTTCCCTCTCACTTTTCCTTCTCTTCATTTGCATATACTGATAAGTCCATCTTGCTGTTGAAGCACCTACGTACAGTGACCCAGGCTTGGGACCCTCAACACACCTGCATGATCAGGCAAAACTAGTTACTAACATCCATAAAGCAAATAAGGGGCAACCCTCTCCTCAAGACCACACACACACACATATACCTAAAAGAGTGTAGCACTGCAGATCACTCCAGGCTAAGGCTTCAAGAATTCACAGCCCCTGGCGGAGGCGAGTGTAAGCCCCCACCCCAACCCCAAGCATTAGGAGTAACGCATCTAACAATCTGAGATAAGCGCGTACATTCCAGATGAGCTAAACGTAGCTCAAGTTTCCTTTGGTCTTTAATTCCTTTTGTGCTTAATGACCTAGAGACCTACAAGGACCCCAGGAGGCAAGAAAGTAAAAGTACCATCTAGTAGTGGTACCCATTAGCATCTCTGTAGGACGGGGAAAGGTGCGCAGACTCTTTAACCTATTTAACTTGCTGCACATCCCGGAAAACTCTCGGCCAGCAAAGTAGAACACAGGCATCCCCACACGCATCTAGATTGACTCACTCACGCCGAGGTTACGATCAAGTTCATGCCACCATGGATTCCTGCCCCAGTTCCCCGCGAAAAGTAACCACGCGTCTCCTACCCCTGAAGGCAACGAAGACAAGGTGACGACTCTGCTCGCTCAAGTGGCTTCGGTCCCGGGCCAGAGGCCAGGGATAGGCAGGAGGGAAGCCCCAACTCCCGGCTGCTCCCCTCCTCGCTGCTCCGTCCGGGCTCTCCTTGGTGGCAGTGCACAGGCAGGATACCGGGCCGGAGGGTGGAGCAGCGGATGGTCCGAGGCGAGACAGACTGGAGGTGGGGGTGGAGGGGGCTGTGAGAACTAAGAGAAGATGAGGCGAAAGGGAGCGGAGATGGAGGAATAAATCAGGGGGTCTACCAGCTTAGGCAGCCAGAAAGCTCCTCGGAAGGAAGGGGCGTGACTGCGATGAAGGCAGCTCCTGGGCAAAGGATTGGAGGTAGGGGAAGGGGGACGAACGGGTGGCTTTTCTTCTTGCGGTGAGCGGCTAGGACCGCCCAGGAGCCGGGGGGCGGTGGATTGGGGAGTGGGGCGGAGTAGAGGGCGGGGAAAGAAGGGAGGGAGTCGGCCTGTACCCTCGGGGCGGGGGGGGGCGGAAGAGAGGCGGGGCTAGGGGGCGGGGAAGTTCAAACAATTGAACGGCGGGGTCCGGCCGCTCCGGCGAAAGCGTGGGGGGGGCCCTCACTCTGGTCCTCCCACTAAAGTGGTACGACTCGGTTACAGTAGCCCTGAGAGTCTAAGCAAGGACTGGCTGGGAGGAACGAAAGGGTTTTGCAAAGACTCCAATAATAGTGTACGGCAACAGCGGAGCGGAGTCGCGTGGGAGAGCTAGTGCAGCTCCCCGCCCCACAGCGGGAGGAAGAAAAACAAATAATAGAAATGCTGAAAAGCAGCTTCTCGCAAAGGTTGCTTAAAATAATTCAGGAAGGAGCAGCGATCCTTCGTTTTCCTTCCCCTCTTGCTTCCTATGACCAGCAAGCCCCCCACCCAGGTCGCAACTCGGCGAGACACCCTCCTTTCTTCCTCCACTCCCTCTAGCCACCCCCTTCCTCCTCCGCGCCACCCTGCGTCCCGGCCCCCCTCCCGTTGGCAGGCCGCGCTGGCGGCAGGGGTGGCGTGGGCGGAGCTCTGCCAAGCCTCCGCCTCTGGGGCGGACTGAGAGGGCCGGCCTGGGCGGAGCCAGCCCTGAGGAGTAAGTCCCGCCCACCATTCTTTGGCAGCTATCGGTTGGCGAATCCTGGCCTAGGGTTCCTTTGCGATTGGTCACTTGAGTCGTCGATCCGATTCTTTTGTCCCACCCGCCCTCAAAATTAATAAAACTAAACAAGAGGCTATTGTCTAGCTCTCGGTTCTCCCCCAGCTACTGCTGAGAAAAGAAAGATGAGACGCTTGGTTTCTCAGTCTCCTAAGAGAGTGCGGCAGTGTGTCGGCCGGCTCTAGTACACCTTTATGGCACTGCCCGGCCCTCTGGGAACAGGTAACTTTTCTTCCCCCTTAATTCATTAGGCCAAGAGGGGGGGAAAGTATGAGAAGTGTCAGTGTGGTGTTCACATTTCCCGGCTGCGAAAAAAATGATATTGCTTGAAGAACACAGAGGGTTGAGAACAGCCTCCTGGGACACTGAAAATCAACCATTTTACAACCGGGAAACGAAAGCACAAAGAAATAGCAGAATAAGATGGAATTTGGAACTAAAGGAAGAACTCGTTTCAGACTCAAGCACTTACCAGCTAGTTGTGCGACTTTGGTTAAGTCCCTTAACTTCTCTGAGCCTTCATTTTCCTATCTGTAAATAAAGGCTATAAAACATATCCTATTAACTTACTGGCACTGGTATATGAAAATAAAATGAATTGTTTGTGAAAACTCTGTAGACCACAAAGCACTCCACACGTGTATGTGTTCCTACTTATGTCTGTCACATGGTGGAGATTCTCACATGTGTTTGGGAATCAAATATTCTTCTCATCTGTTTTAAGCATTCATAGCCAAGGTGTGTAGGTTTTGTGGCTTTATTTTAAAAAGTCAACTCTTTCTTTTCCTACAGTTTTCTGGGCGGATATGAATGTGGCTCCCTGCAGTTAGAATAATAAATTACTCCTTTTCTATCCAAGGTAGGTGAGATTTCTTTTTTAAACTGTTCTGCAGTGGCGCCACGACCTAAGCCTATTGTGGTGCTGGTACTGAAAGAGGAAATCATACTGTGTATCTCTGAAGAGAACTTAAGAAAACAAATATGAGGGAACATTTACCATGGAAACCACCATTCTCTACAGATCCGTATTTCCTAGAAAATACTACAAGGAGGAAGCGAGTCTGTATGTAAGGCCTTGACAATGCAGAACTATTATAATGAACTCATGCCAATGAGAAAATGACACCCAATTCAAGCCTGCCTACCGGGAGCTTCTGAGGGGCCATGGACCAAAGCATGCAAGAGGAAATGTGCTCAAAGGAAATACCATCTCACTGTGAACAGGGTCCCAGAATATAACCAGGTACAGGAAAAGTAGTGGGGTAGCCTCAATGTGCAGAGGGCTCTGCTAGAGCTGCTGCAAGAATTCAGAAGCCAGAGCATGGGCAACAATGGATTCTTGATATGATTCAGTTTATGTGTGAGATGAAGTTATTTGGGTGATTTTTCCTGGAGAAAGTGAGGTTTTGAGTGTTAAAGACATGGAGACACCTAGTTTGTGAAACAAAGGAAGATTATTCCAGCTTTGTTTGGAGGGATGGACAGCAGAGCTGGATAGGATGGGTATATGCTACAGACGACTACTGATCAGAATGGCAATAGGATACTTGCTAAAATTAACACTGCTATTAAAGTGGGAAAAATAAAATATGCGGGCTTCCCTGGTGGTGCAGTGGATAAGAATCTGCCTGCCAATGCAGGGGATACAGGTTCAATCCCTGGTCCAGGAAGATCCCACATGCCGCGGAGCAACTAAGCCCGTGCGCCATAACTACTGAGCCCACGTGCCACAACTACTGAAGCCCATGCGCCTAGAGCCCGTGCTCTGCAACAAGAGAAGCCACGCAATGAGAAGCCCGCGCACCACAACGAAGAGTAGCCCCCGCTTGCCACAACTAGAGAAAGTCCGTGCACAGCAACGAAGACCCAACACAGCCAAAAATATATAAATAAATATTTAAAAACTAAAAATAAAATATGCACATGGTAAACTGAAAACAGTACTGAAAGTAGGACCATAAAGAGTTCCTCTCCACCACTCTGTTCTCATAGTCCCTTTCTCTCTTTCTCTCCATACCTGTGTATAATCTTCAAAATATATTATTTGCATACACGCACACACTTTGCATTTCTTTACTCAGCAATGTCTCTTAAATATCCTTCCATCGCAGGATAACTTCCTTTGCCTCATTCTTTTTCATGATAGTTCTGTGTTCCAATGCATACATGTGCCAAAATTCTTTTACTCATTCCCCTATTGAGAGGTGATTCAGGCCATTACAGAAGATGCTGGGAAACAAACCCTGGTAGCAAAGGTCTGGTGGCTCTGTTTGCAGAATGCCTGTCCCCAGCCTTGAAGTTGCCCTCCCAAGACTTTTCCAAACCTGCCTTCCCCACAGCTACTGGGGCCTTCCTACAGTGGAAACCCCTAAAACACTTAATTCTTTTAATACCCCCCTCCTCAAATCCTGCCTTGGGCATTATTGATCTCCTCCAATTTTGAATTTTGTTGGGGTAGAGCAGAGCACAGCACTGAATTTCATGGTGGATCAGGCCCCGTGTGAGTCACTTTCTTAGCCTGTGGCTAATAACAGGTTTTTTAATACCTCGTCTTTGCCCAGGTCTTCTAAGCGTCTTAGGTGTTTCTTCTCTTCTGCCATGCAAGACTTCCTTCTGTTTTTACCCTGAAAACCCTTCAGTTTGTTTAAACTGAGTCTGAATGTAAAGCTATGCTTTGCCAGCTCTACTTAAAAGGAAGGGGGAGGGGGGGCCAACATCAGCAAACATTGATGGAGCTGCTATTATGGACAAGACTGAAAAAACAAAGAGGGATGAGACTTGGCTCCTGCCTTCAAGGGTATATACAGAAAAAGACAACTAACAAGCATATGCTAAGTGCTAAATGAATGGGATTGACAGTAAAAGCTGTGGAAGTTGAGAGCAGGGAGCGAAAACTAGTTCCAGAGAGTGAGTTTATACAGCGAAGTATGCCACACACATTTAACTAATCCCCAGACCATCCCTGTGTCTTCATATCCTGACTGTAAAATATAGAGAAGCCTCTGGGGGATACCAGGAGCATTAACCACTAACTGTAAAACACCTGTGTAAAGATGCAGGGTTACCTAAGTACATTAAGAACCTCCACATATCGATCATGGATGTAATGATCATTTAAAGAAGTCAAGAATCTTCATCCCAAACTATCTGTCCTATTTGACTTTTTTCTTTTTTCAATGAAATGCAACTCCTCCTTTAAAATGCAATAAAAAGCGGGAGTGGTTAGGACTCGGTGCTTTCACTGCCGTGGCCTGGGTTCAATCCCTGGTTGGGGAAGTAAGATCCCTCAAGCCGAGGGGCGTGGCCAAAAAATGCAATAAAATTCAATGTCTATGCGCTGAAAAAAAGGCAATTAAAAAATCAAGGTCTCCCTTAAAAATATTATGCTAAGTGAAAGAAGCCAGACACAAAAGAACAAATATTGTGTGATTCCACTTATCTGAGTTGCCTAGAATAGGCACGTTCACAGACGCAGAAAGTAGCAAAGTGGTTATCAGGGCCTGAGGGGAGGGGGGAATGGGGAGTTATTGTTTAATGAGCGCAGTTTCTGTTTGCGATGAAAAAATTCTGGAACAAGATAGTGATGATGGTTGTACAACATTTTGAATGTATTTAATGCCACTGAATTGTATGATTAACATGGCAAATTTTATGTTATGTATGTTTTACCAAAATAAAAAAAAATTTAAGATACCAACCCTCAGGTTCAGTGTCAAGAGATAAGGCCAATTATGGAGGCTGCTAAGAAGGCAGGACCCCTCTAAAGGGGGCAGCTTGGTCAACACCACAGGAAATGCAGGCCCAATGTAGCCAGGACTTCTGATTTTTCAAGGGAAACCAGGAGTCAAATGTTTTAGTGTAAAACCTCCTGGATTTTTATTTCGGCAACTAATCAATATTTTAATTAAAAAATCTGCCCTTTGCATGCAATATTTTCCCCAATGTACAGGAAAAGTACAAAGGAGAACGTGGTTTATAGTTTATTCCTTGATCCCTGGCTAGATTTTTCTAGAAGGAAAGACCACAAAACCATAGTGCTTTGTATGGAATGACATTCTTCCCCACCCACCAAGTCAACTGGGAGTGTGAAATGAGCACATCTTCCTCTAATTGCCTGGTGAACAACTCAATCATTTAAATGTATTTAGAAACAAAAGCGGAGGCAAGCACATACACCAGGGAAAATAAATCCTAAGGATTTATGGGTCCACATAACTCTCCCTCTTCCCCCCAACTCCAGAAAAAAAAAAAACACCCTTCAAATATATTCGACAAACACTGAAAAGCAGCTTTCTCCAGGACACCTCTTCAAGTCAGTCTCTTATTTATTCACAAGGATACTAGCCGTTGCACATACAGAAAGCCAGCTGATTAGAAAATAGCAGCTTTATCTGAACAGGAAAGGATCAAAGGGATACATATGCAATACAAGCATTGAGTTAAATTCTCTTCCTTTTGGGTTCCCCTCCTCCCCCCTTCCACCCTTCCCAAGCATATAAACACACACACAAACGTGCGCGCACACACAGTCCAGACACAGGAAGCTTGTAAGCCTGATCCATGCGTGGAAAACAGCAATGTGGGAATTCAGGAAACAACACCAGAACTGTGCTCCAAGGCCAAGACCTGCTCCAGCATTTGGGAGCCAAGTTACTCCTGGGGTACTTGTGGGCCCCAGCATTTTGGAAGTAAATCGGCTGTAGAAAAATAAAGCTGCCTGCAAGTCTATTCCCCAAGCACCTCCTAGGGTCCTGTTTGAGTAACCTGGGTTCGCCTCTTTATGATTTATGCAGGGCTTCACTTCAGCTTAACTAAATATCATATCTCCTTCAGCAGCCTGAGTTTCTGGAAAGGCCCAGACTGTCCATACTTCTCAGTAGGGTTTGTTTGCAAAGTCCTAGGTTAGCTGGTGCAAGAGGGAGGTAGGGAGACCGAGGAACACACATCAAAGTCTGCACTCTAAAAAAGGTGGTATGGGATGAGAGGAAGAAGACGATTTAGTCAATGATAAAGAATAAATCGCTGAAAGCAAGTCAGAGGCAAATCACATTCCTGAGCCAGTAAGCTGTTTAACTGTACAAAGTTAGCAGGATTTAAAGGAAGTTCATCCTCTGACATTACACTTTGCAAATAAACTCTTGATTGATTCGGCGCTTTCTCTGTTTCTGTAGTTGCCAGAGTGTCTGAGAGTTGTTATCCCAGTTGGAGAAGACGGCTGTGACTGGAGTAGAGATTTATCTTCTCTGGCATGCTGCCCCACTTCAGTAACTACAGGGAGAGGGTAGGTCAATGCCATTCCGGTGTGATTTAAGGCAGGCTCACCTTGCAGCCCCCAATTAGCCTTCTATTCACGTTCGCCACGGTCCCGTGAGATTCGCACAGGAAAGACCCCTGTTAAAGTGCAAATATGTAACCTGGGAAGGGTTAAATATTAAGCCATCTTTGGTGTGCTCTGATGGAAAGGGTGTAGGCTTTTGGAGTCACTCAAGCCTGGATTTCGGTCACAGCTCAAATACTCACCAATGAGGTAAATTACTTAACCATGCTGGGCCGCGGCTCCCTCATCTGTAAAGTAGGGCTAATAATTTCTCCACCATGATGGGGTTGCTGTAAGGATTAAATGAAATAACATATTTAGGGGCCTTATCATGATTCCTGGCTTTTAGTAGTCACTTAACACCGTTTCTTTATGCCCCTCTGTTCAATCTTCTTAGGGAATTCCAGAGGTTAGGACAATGGGTTCGTTTAGTGGCCTACAGGGATTAAGGCTCTGGTAATCACTCTTCCCTACTAACCCTGCTCAGTGGGGCAGTGTCGTACTAAGCATATGGGTTTTAGCACCAAATGGACCTAGTGTCACAGTCTTTGTTCTGTCACTCACTAGCTATGTGACTTTGGGCCCATTGGGAGCCTGTTTCCTCATTTGTAAAAGAGTAATAACAGCACCTATTTCACTGGGGGAGTGATGAGGATAAAATGACAGCCGTATGCAAATATTAGCTAATATTTTGTGCAATGGTTGGCTAGAGTTTACTTTTATACCAAGCAGTTACTAGTGAATGGTTTTAGCAAGAGTGTTGAAAATCCTTAAGCAATAACAGCGACGTGTTCCTGGTTTCCTGGTTTTGGCTAAGGAATTTGGGGTGCCGCTGGAGTAGCTACAGACATCTCAGTTCCAGGCGATTGGACCTTCTCCCGTCTCCCAAGATTTTCACAGTGTTTTGGCAGGATATGAACGAAACAGGGACTCCTAGGAGGTGTTGCAGGAGATTCTGGGATAATAGAGTATTCTTGTTGTGGAGTGTGGGCCTGGGACACTCAGGCCTCCAGCTCTTTGAATCCCACACTTTTCCCTGCCTTAGAACCCTTGTCCATACTATTCTTTCTGACAAGGACCCTACACATACCTCTCTCCACTCCGTTCTTCACCTCGCTGACCCAATCTTATTTCTCAGGCCTCAACTTAAATGTCACTTCTTCAGGGAAATATTCCCTAAGCAGTAACCTCTACCCTAGTCTCCTGTTTAAACATTTGTGTGAATTGCATAATTCTATGTGATAAACTATATCAGAAGTGGTTTTAGTATACAAATAATACTTAAATTATTCAATAGGTAAATTATTTAATTTTGTCTTCCAGTCTAGAAAATCATTGGTCCAGGAAGAAGCTTCAGGCGTATCCTATAGCTTTGTGTATGGCCTGGCACCCTCTTGCTTACTTCCTTAGGGATACACATGGGCTGGCCTGAGTTGGTCATTTGTTAGAGTTCTTCCTGTACTAGGTGGGCACATTGAACTAGATGATCTTTAGGGTTCCTTGCAACTCTTGACTGCTGACAGTTGTCAGATGCTGACAAGTTTGTCATCCATATCCTCCTGCCTCCCAGTTCCTTGATCTTGGTGTATAACGGGGAGTTTTGAAGTATGGCAAGGAAATGTGGGTGTGAACTGTTTAAGCACAAGGTGGTATATTTATTTGGTAGCTAGCAAATGAGTGCTGTGAGATCAGAGGGAAGACAGTGTAAGTATGAGCGCTAGGGAGTACATTCATTAGAGTGTGACTGGCTGGCTGAAGGCCTTTGATGGCAAGAAGATTGTTCCAGATGACTTTATGGATGGTGTCGCTTCCTGTATTCCCATCAGAACTGTCAACCAGGAATAGTTTTACCAAAAGGCAGCCTAGTATAGTGGGAGAAACAAAGCAGTTTTTCATTCAGACCGAACTGGGTAAAGATCCCCACATTCAAGTCGCTATATGACCTTGGATAAATCACTTAACCTCTCAAGTCTGAATTATAATTTGTTGGTTGGACAAATATGTACTGAGTATCCACTATGTGTTCAACAGTGTTCTAACCACTTGGAATGCATTGGTGAACAAAACAGGCAAAATCCCTGCCCTTACGGAGCTTACATTTTGGAGGGATGTGGGAATGGTGAGTAGATATTTAAAGATCTGTGAGGATCCACAATGTTGTCCACACAGTCCCGGAACATGGTAGGTACTCAATAAATAATAGTAGTAGTAATAGTAGTTATTATTATTATGTTTTTAGTAAAGCAATCAACATCTGTGAAGCCAGGTAATTTCTATACAAACTCAAATGTCTGTACAAAGGGTTGTTAAAAAGAAACAAGGAAATAAACTCAGGTGAAGCCAGGTAATTTCTACATAAGAGATAATAGATGGCTTGAACAAAGTACTTGAGATTCATGTAATTAGTAATAACAGGTGGCTTGTGTGAGTTTTTCCATCCTAAGTGGCAATATTTTTTCCTACTATTTAGTAGCAGTTCCCTCTGTGGCAAAATTTAACCCAGGGTGACCCTAAGCCATAGGTTTAACCTCCATTTGGATAAACTTTCCTCTTCGTTATCTCCAGGAGATCAAAGATCATAAATCTGGGATCATGATATTCCCCCTCCAACCACTCCTGGCATGCTCCTCCCCAGGTGACATTAACCAACCAAACTTTTTACAGAAGTTTGATGTCCTATGCCTCTAGTCCCATAGCCCCCTTTCTAGAAGCATAGTGTCGGGGGTGGGGGAGGAAAGAAGGGAAGGCTGCTCATAGTTTTTCACAGTTCATGGTTTCTAGTTTGATAAAAAAAAAAATTTTCAGTTTTTACCTCATTGCAGAACAATAGAACCACAACTTTTGTTTCACCGTTTATGTAGTTCATTTCACAAGGTGTCATGTTTCATGTACTATAGGGTTTCCAACATTTCAATTACCACTCCCCTCCCTCGGGAGTGGGACAGGCATTGAGTCAGGGTGTGCTGTGGGCTAGCAGCACCTCGTCCCTAGCTCCCTCCCTCTTTCCCTAGGCTCCAGTTCCCTTCCTAGTTCCTCTCTCTATCAGATTACTTTTCATACTGTCTTGTAGCTATTTATTCTCTTGATTCCCAACTAGACTTTAGGTTCCCCCAAGGTCATGGACAGTGTCTTAATCACTGCTGTATCCCCAACACGTAGCACACGCTGTATCTGGCCCATAGTGGGTACCTAGGAAATATTTGTCCTGTCAAGGAAACATATTTCATGACAGATTTTTCTGTGTAAATGAGTCATTTATAATCCTTTCCAATTCCCCATCTCACTTCGTGTTTAGAACCAAAATCAAAGCTATTTTTCTCAACATCTGTGATGAACCGAGCAGGCAAAGTCATTGCTCCGGTGTACCCCTCTGCCCCAGGTAAAAAACCCCTGAAGCCATTCCAACCCTATCTTGGTGGCTTTCCCGGGATACCCTCAATACTTTAAAAACTCATCTCCCTGTTTCCTTGGAATGCAGAATCTGGATTTAGAACTATTTCAATGTAAAAACCTTTTCAATTCCCAGCCTTCTGAAAGCCTGGAGTTTTTTCACAGCTCTACCATCCTTTTTTTTTTTTTTTTTTTTAATAAATTATTACTTTTGGCTGCGTTGGGTCTTCGTTGCTATGCATGGGCTTTCTCTAGTTGTGGCGAGCGGGGGCTACTCTTCATTGCAGTGCGCGGGCTTCTTATTGCGGTGGCTTCTCTTGTTGCAGAGCATGGGCTCTAGGCACGCAGGCTTCAGTAGTTGTGGCGCCTGGGCTTAGTTGCTCCGTGGCATGTGGGATCTTCCCAGACCAGGGCTTGAGCCCTGCATTGGCAGGCGGATTCTTAGCCACTGCGCCACCAGGGAAGTCCCTACCATCCTGACCTTCTAACTTCATTTCTGTCCCCACCCTCTCCAGCTCCCAAGTGGGTCACCTCTCCCCGTGGATGTACTTCTTTGCCGGCCATTTCCCACCTTGGTGTTTTGTCACTAAGAACACTGGCAGTAGTGTAAAAGTAGCACTGGATATGAACTCTTGAGAGATTTGAGTGTGGCACTGCTATTTACAAGCTGTGAGAACTTGGGCAAGTAGCTCAACCCTTTTGAGCCTCAATTTCCTCATCTGTAAAACTTGGGAGAGTAATCTCTGTCACGTTTTAGGACCACACTGGCTTGTTGTGAGCTTCAGATCAAACAATGGGGGTGAAAACACCTTGGAAACTGAAATATATGGTTATTTTCAGGACACCTGTGGTTAGTGTGGTTACCACCCACACTAACCCTTCCTCCTCGCAATTAGGCACCAAGCATTTATTTAGTCTTAAATGCTCTAGCCCCAGGCTATAGCTGGGTGGGGGAAGCATTGTTCTTCCTATCTTCTTGACAAGTTGATCTCAGCTTAAGACTTGTTGCCCTCAGGTCTTTTCAGTCAGCATCTGGGGGGAGCCCCTCCCTTGGTTTCTCAAAAGCATATTTGTCAGGTGTTCTTTAGATACTCTGTACTTTCTACCTTCAGGCCTGCTTTGTCCTCCCTAGTGAAAAGTGGTTCCTGTGGGGGAATGGGAAGGGAACATTTCTAACCTCTTCCTCTCCTGCACCAGAACTCCCAGGGTCCCCAGACTCCAATTTTTCAGGCGTAATTTCTTTATATCCATCAGGGTCTACCCCATAAGGTATTTTAGACTGATCCCAGGCAGGTGAGTTACATTTTGCAGAGATTTTACTTATTCCCAAAGTGCAGCCTCAGCTGCTTGGTAATTACAAAGCCCAGGACTTCCCCTGCTTTGTGGTCAAAAAACACCCTGAGCATTTGCCTCTCCTTGACCCCAGCTTCCAGACTACGTTTGGGTCTGCTCTGAAAGCTCCTGGGGGAGTTCCCCAGCTTTAATTTGGCCAGATGCTCAGTGTCCTGCTGGAATCACACTCACCGATTTTTTTTCCACTTTGAACAGCTTTTGCACAGACCGTTAGATTCACTCAAATCTGGCTCCCTCCTCCAGCTAGTTCTTCGTGCTGGGAGTGTTGCCCTACTTGGGGTCTGAGGATCACTGGGTAGTTAACCTTGAGTTTAGTCTTTCCCTCATTCAGAATCCTCTTCACCATAAGCATTCTTCAAGCTAAAATGGAATTGAAATTTACACACACACCACCTTCTAGAGCAAGGGTGGACAAACTGCTACTAAGAATTCTTTTAAAAGCATTTTTAAAGAGTTGTTAAAAGAAACAAAGGAGAATGTGCTGCAACCAAGACTATAAGGTCTATAGCTTGCAAAGCCTAAAATATTTACTAGCTGGCCCTTTACACAAAAGTTTGCTGACTCTTAGACTTTTCCTCAATATCCAAAAACAGAGTTTGAAGCCGTTTTGACCCTATCACCTTCTCTTCCAAGGCTACAGGAAATTTCTGACTTATTTATTGCCACATTTATCCATCTCCTCTCTCTCTTCCATTCAATTTCTAGCCTGGCCATGAAGAGTTTAAAAGGTTTCTCTTCTACCTCCTGAACTCACATTTCATTTCTTTCCCAGGGAATAAATGAACTTCCTTTGGTGAGGCCAGCTCCCTGCTCCCTCCCCTCCTGCCTCTAATTAATATTCCTTTGACTTTGGTGGACATTTTGGAAAGTGAGAGCTCCTTGCTCATTTTCACAGAATCTTAGAAAAATGCCCAAGGTAATTTGAAGACGGAGCAGATGTTAAATATGGGGAGATTTCTGTGGAGGACTAAACCATGGAGACACTTAAAATCCCCCTGCTATGGAGACTAACTCTGTTTCACCCACAAGGTGATTTATTTCCATTGCTCTTTGGAAGAAGACAGGATCAGTTTACTAAGGCTCAGCTTACTCAGCAGAAGGGCTAATCTCCTCTGTTAAAATGTATTTTTCTGCCGAATTTAATCTTCCTTTCATTGGTTTTCCCTGTGCACTACCTTCCTAGTTATTGAGGGTGGGCCACACCTAAAGAATGTTGCCAGACTCAAACAAAGAACATCAGTACTTAGTCCAAACACAAATACTTACCGAACAATGAACAACTATTAGATACCTAGCATGTGATTGGTGCCATGTGGGGTACAAAGAAGTCTAAACTTGGACTCAGCCTCCAGAAACTCCAGTGTAGCTAGAAAGATAAAATGCTAAGATAAATATGTGAAGGGTTCTCTGATATAATTCAGATGAATGAATATCCTCAGTTTTAGATAATCTCTCCTGATTGTCTCATAACACAAATTTATTTGTCAAACTGTCATTTTATCCTGAATATATGGTTGCTGTAACCATGCTTGCTATATAATAAGGAAGAGAAGGGAGAGAGCTGTATGAACTTCGAATGGCAAAGAAGGTATATTGTATGTGTTCAATGAAGATTCCTTGAATGACTGTAGCTACGTAGAGAAGTTAGTAGAGGGCATTTCAAGCTCATGGAATAACTATTTAACTCTTGCATTAGAAGAGTTTACAATTTGAAAAACTCTGGTTTGTTTTCAGTACAAGTGAGTTGTCGGTTTGTGTAGAGGCTAGGAAAACTTCAGTTCAGATGTGTAAGGTTGGACCAGATTTTTCAGGAACTTGAATGACAACTAGAACAATTGGAACTTGTTCTTTTGGAGGTTTGGGAGACTAATGAAAGTGCTATTTTATGAAGAGTAACCTGGTGGTGGTACAGAATGGTTTAGAAGGTTTGTAAACTGGGGTCAGGGAGACTTTACAGAGCATGAAGAACAATAAAGGCCAAAAGCAGGAGTATACAACCTCTTGTTCATTCTGTCAAGTTCTCCTTGATGCATAAGTGCTATTTAGTGAGGGACCAAGACTGACAGGTAGCAAGTTTGATTTTCTTGGGTCATTTACCACCCTTTGAAGAATACATTAATTACTGCGTACATCACATTTCACAACCAAAGTCCACACACCTATCCACCTATCCTGGGTCAAGAGCAGATTGAGTTGGGCTGGCGGTGGGGGCGGGGTGCACAAGGGCAACCGGTGGCCAAGATCATAAAAGTATTTCAAAGATACCTGCAAGTTTCTCCCCCCTTAACAATGTATCTTCCACCTGCTACTGAGCCTTCAGAAGTCAGACTTTTTATGATTTCACAGAACAACAAGGGGACATGTTGACTGATTCCAAAATCAATACCATCTGTCATAGCTCTTATAAGACCCAGCTATCAAACTGCATGCTGAAATCCCCTGAATGTCTCATAAGCATCTCAAAATTAACACGTGTAAAGCCAAACATATCATCTGCCTCCATCCCTACACGTAATCCTCATTTGCCTCTTCCTATATTACCCATCTCCTTGAATGACACCACCATCTACCTTATTGCCTAATTACCCAAGACAGAATCACAGGAGACCTACAAAAATCTCTCTCTCTCTCTCTCTCTCTTGTTCTCTCTCTTTCCAGAAATTATTATCTCCCTGAGGAACGCTCCCTCAATTCTCCTAGTGTATGTTAGATGTTCCTCTGTGGCCTCTGCAGTATTCTGGTTATAGTTTGAATATAAAATAATGACATTCAACTCTATTGTAATGGTCTGTTTGTCTTTCCCACTAGAAAATGAGTTTCTTGAAGGAAAATGTCCATGAATTTTTTCTATCAATGATGTCTTCACATAGTACATCCTTCAAAGTATTTATTATTGGAATGGATGAATAAATGAATTTGACCATATTCACAGTGATATGTAAAGGTTCAATACCTGATCCCTCTGGAGAGCAGTTTTGATAGGTAGAGCAGGGAAATCGTGATGGTGACAGAGGATTGAAAATATGGGGGGAATGTTGGTATGTGGAGTATTAGGGGATGCTATGAGCAGAGAAAAGAATCATACTGAACGGTCCATAGAAACTGCCCATCATTGGAGAGGGCAAGCCTTGGCAATCAAGGAATTTCTGTTACAACAGAGAGACAGTGCAGCCTAGTTAGGAGAGCCAGCTGACTTCCTGGGAGATTGAGCAGGAGGCTATAGAAGGAAGAAGACTTTCAGATTTTGGTCACAAGAAAGCATCTGAATGAATGCATCATCAACCACCTCCCCCTTCTCCCCCACCCCTGAGTGATTCTCTAGAATGAGAGTTCCTTAGACCTGTGTAAGACAATCCATGAGATATTCAAGGGATGCGAGCACTGGCCTTGAGGCACTGACTACATGATATGATTTGAAGGGCATAGGCATGCTCTACTCGTTTCTGCCTCATCCCATAAGGCTCGAGGCAGAGTCTTGAACATAAGGAGGTATTCTTTCAATTTATAACATGTTTAATGAGGCAGTGGGGTATAGAAGAAAGAGTATTGGACTGGGAGTCAGAGAGACATTGGGAACTAGTTCTAACTTTTACACATTCCTGCTGTCTGACCATGAGAAGTCACTTCAATCCTCTGTCCTGCAGTTTCCTTTTCCTTAAAATTAAGATGTCAGTATCTACTTCACAAGGTTGTTGTGAAGAATACAGTGAGCTGAGTGAGAGAAAGAAAATGCCTGGTCTGATCAGGCAAAGAACACATGCTCAATACATGTCAGTTGGAACTGAATACATGAATATGAGAGGTTACAGAACCCCTGCCCCAAAGGATTCATCCACCGCATGTCAGTGCATCATTAGAGCTATATTCCTTTTGGTTTTGAGTGCTTTTTGATCTCTAAGATAGCCCTGTTTAAAAATAAAATACTTCTCTGAGGGGGTCATAACTCAACCTGACACTTGTTATCAGTTAGTACCTTAGTGGGCAAAATTACCAAAGCCAGGCAAAGCAAGAACGTGACAGGGACACAAGTAAGGGCACCTTCCTGGGGGTAGGCAGAGGGGAGAAGGTGGAGCATGATTAAAAAAATGGGGGTCTCTAACTATGTATATGGGAGTGAAATAAAGACAAATACTGCCTATTTCATCAATTTGTCAAAGGCTTGCCATGGAGGCAGCAAGGTCTGGCTTGGGCTCTATTACTGAGGGTGACATTTAATTGGCCTTAGGTTTGCACCATAAACCCTGAGGTGAAGGCCTCATAGTGTGCACTAAATGAACTGTGTATTTTATTAAATTTTGGGAATGAAACAGTGCCCCAGTGTGGTCCCTGCACAGTGTTTCATAAAATGTGTGAGAAGTTCCTCATTTTAGAGCAGGAGATAGAGCATTGGGAATATGGATTCACTGGGAAAGATATGGGCAGAAAACCAAATGTAAAGCTGTCCTAGAACCTTCCCCCTTTCCACTTCCCTACTCTCCTCCCATGGCCACTTCAGAGGGACAGAGAGCTATGTGAATGTGTCATTGGATAAATGGAATAGTCAGAAATGGCAGGAGAAATCTAGTCTTTAGAGCACCTATATACCCTCTACATATGAGCAAATAAGACAAAAAATGTGTGTTTGCCAGGTCACAGGGTAGGGAAAAGCACCTGTGGGGCCCTGGAAATATCCTAATCCATCACAGAAGACAAGTCTGCTTTAAAGCAAGAATAGGACCTGTCTTATCTTTGTCTTTCCCCGGTTCCTAGCATAGTGCCTGGCACAGAGTAAATTCAGTAAATGTCTCATGGATACCCAAATAAGGGTGTACTTTAGTTTCCTAAGGCTACTGTAGCAAAGTGCCACAAATTAAATGGCTTAAAAGAGCAGAAATTTATTCTCTCACAGTTCTGGAGACCAGAAGTCCAAAATCGAGGTGTTGACAGGGCCATATTCCCTCTGAAGCTTCTAGGGGAGGATCTTTTCTTGCCTCTTCTAGCTTCTGGCATTCTTTCACGTCTGGCAGCACAACTCCAATCTCTGCCTTTGTGTTCACATGGCCATCTTCCTTCTGTGTGTCACTGTGTCTCTACACAGTATTTTCCTCTCTGTCTCTTCTCCTCTTCTTATAAAAATACCAGTCATGTTGGATTAGGACCCACCCTAATGACCTCATCTTAACTTGATTATATCTGCAAAGACCCTATTTCTAAGGTCATATTCACAAGTACTTGGGGTCAGGATTTCAACATATCTTTTTGGGAACATAATTCATGTCACAACAGGGCCCAAATGAACCCAGGTCCCTGATTGCATTTCCTGGTTATTAAGTTTGGAGAGCACAATCTTTCTCTGAACCTAGCTTCAGGCTTGATCTCTACTACAGTCAAGCTCTCACTTCCTCTCCCAAAGATTTTTTTAAGGGGAAAAAATATAGGTACAATCTTTTTTGAATGGCCACGTTTTTAATATCTTAATTCACTTGGACAAATGGTACGTCCATCCCCATTGTGTTAGGTTTGTTTACTTTTTTTTTAAGTGCTCTTTGTTCAAATTCTTTCAGTGTGACAATGTGTTTATTTTCTCTGGTTTGCAAATATTGGGGTGGGGAAAGGAGGGCTCTTGAGGAAGCAGGAAGTATCGAGATGCTGATGAAATACACAGAAAAAGTTCCTGTCCTACCCTTTGATTTGCTAGGCCTGGTTAGCATGGTTGTCCCATATATTCTTCCATATCCTATCTCATGTCAGGGCCTTCGGGTTGCTGTAATCAGCCCTCCCTCCTCCTAGTTGAATACCTAGCTTGGGGCTTACCTGAGTCCCTGGTTCCTGATCAGTAAATGAGAAAGGAGGATACGAGCAGGGTTTCTCAATCTGGGGTTCACGGACTAACTAAAATCTGCAAGATTGTGAGTGAATATGTGCGTTTCTACTAGTTTCCTGTGGCTGATGTAACAAATTACCACAAACTTGGTGACTTAAAATAACAGAAATTTATTCTCTCACAGTTCTGGAGGCCAGAAATCCAAAATCAAGGTGTCAGCAGGGCCGTGCTCCCTCCAAAGGCTCTAGGGGAGATTCCGTTCCTTGCCGCTTCCAGTTTCTGCTGACTGCCAGCATTCCCTGACTTCTGGCCACATCTCTGCCTCCATCTTCACATTGCTTCCTCCTCTTCTGTCTCCTCTGTGCATTTCTCATAAGGATACTTGTCAATGGATTTAGGGCCCACCTGTATAATCCAGGATAAATTCCTCATCTCAAAATCCTTAATTTAATTGTATCTACAGAGACTCTTTTTCAAAATAAGGTCACGTTCACAGGACATGAATATACCTTTTAGGGAGCCACCATTCTACCCACGACAGCGTTGTTGTTGTTGTTTGGGGGGCAGTTCCAAAAAATTTACCAGATTCTCAAGTGTCTGTGATACAGAGAAACCTTAAGAACCAGTGATCTTTGGGCTTCCCTGGTGGCGCAGTGGTTAAGAACCTGCCTGCCAATGCAGGGGACATGGGTTCGAGCCCTGCTCTGGGAAGATCCCACATGCTGCGGAGCAACTAAGCCCGTGCGCCACAACTACTGAGCCCGTGCTCTAGAGCCCGTGAGCCACAACTACTGAGCCCATGCGCCATAACTACTGAAGCCCACACACCTAGAGCCCATGCTCCACAACAAGAGAAACCACCGCAATGAGAAGCCCACGCACTGCAACCAAGAGTAGCCCCCACTCGCCGCAACTAGAGAAAGCCCGTGCCTGCATGCAGCCAAAAATAAATAAATAAAATAAATAAATTTATTAAAAAAAAAAGAACCAATGCTCTTTAAAGCCTTTTGAAGCCCAACATTCTGCTGTTCTGTAACTGATGAGATAAATGTTACCTGGCCTTAGAAAAAGACCTTACTTGTAAGAGATGCTCAGTAAATTTTTGTACATTTGATTTGACATTGGAGTTATAGAAATATTGATGTATCTAACATTATCGAGCACTTACCATGTACTAGGTGCCATGTACTAGGTGCTATTCTAAGTGTTATATGTGTATCAACTCATTTAATCCTCACAACAACCTTATGAAGTACCATACTCAACCCTATTTTTCATATGAGGAAGCTGAGACACAGAGACATTAAGTAACTTGCTTAAGATTGCACAGTTAATTGTTGGCAGACCTCAGACTCTATTTTAGCCAGTCTGGCTTCAGAGCCTATGTTTTTAACTACTATATTTTGTGAAAGAACCCTGTTTACATTTTAAGATTTATGGAGCATCCAATGTCATAAAAGATAAAGAACAGCTGTGGAAATATTCCAGATTAAATGAGGCCAGAAAGACATGGCAGCTAATTTAAATACCCTACCTAGACTGGGTCCTGTATGTGAGGGGGACAGTATGCTACAGAGGACATTATTGGGCCAATTGACAAAACTAGAAAACAGATGGTAGATTGGATAAAATATCGTACCAATGTTAATATCACTGAAGTTGTTAACTGTACCGTGGTGTGTAAGAGAATATCCTTATACCTAGGAAATATACACCAAAGCATTTAGGGGCAAAGGGTCACGATGTATGCAACTTACTCTCAAATGGTTCAGGAATATAGTTAGATTAGATAGATAGGTAGATAAAATAAAATGCGGTAAAATGCTAACAACAGGTGCATCTGGATGAAGGGTATGTGGATATTCTTTGTGCCTTTTTTTTTTTTTGGCTGTGCGGCATGGCTTGCAGGATCTTAGTTCCCTGACCAAGGATCGAACCCAAGCCACATCAGAGAAAGTGCAGTGTCCTAACAACTGGACCGCCAGGGAATTCCCTGTGCCATTTTATTCTTGCAACTTTTCTAAGTTTGAAATTATTTCTAAATAAAAAGCTATTTTTTTTAACGTATGGAACATTTATGTATAGAACATAATGTATGGGGAACTGGATGGCTCCCCTTTGTTAAAATATTTGCATTTTGTGCTAAATAAATAACATATTTTAGGTTTATAATTCAAACATGCTAACATTATTGAGTGCCTACTATGTGCTAGGAACAGTTACATATATTATCTTATTTAATGATTCCCCCAAACACTATGCTATTTATTTCTAATCCCATTTTACTGATGAAGAAACTAAGATCAATAGAGGCCCAGTCAAAGGGGACAGACAGGCATGCGTGTGTTAGTGAGAGCCGCCCAAGGCTGCTCAGACTGGGTTAGGGTTCAGATGGGGAGTTTATTCAAGAAGCAGCAGGGGCTGGAGCAGAGTAAATTCCTAAAGTGTTCTCATATCATTGCAAACATGGATGGGCATGCAATCTGATGGGCAGAGTCAGAAGAGACATGAATAAGGTTTCTGCCCTCTTCCGGATAATGCTGTCTAGAGGAACCTTCTACCAAGATGGAATGTTCTATAATCCTTGCTATCCAACCTGGTACTGTTAGCCACATGAAATGTGACTCATGCAACTGAGGAACTGAACTTATAATTTAATTAATTAATGCCCCCCCAACTTTACTGATGCATAATTGACAAATAAAATTGTATGGTATTTGAAGTGCAAAAAAAAAAAAATAGAGGCCCAGTGATTTGCTTAAAGTTCAGGACAATTATGTGACAGAGCTGTCATTTGAAGTCAGCTTCTCTGACCCCAGGTCTAGTGCTTTTTACACTATGCTACAACTACCTCCAATTACAAACGGCCGATTGCAGCATTTCTGAACATAGACATCTTTAACTATTTTCAGCCTGACTTTCTGATCCAGTGGTCAGAAGGTCATTGGGAGGGTTTTCTCCCTTCTCTGGCTGCTAGTGATTATAGCCTTGAGCCCTGAGGAGCCAAAAAGGGAGGATCAGTCTAAAGGAACAATGTTTCTGTCCTTGTTTGATAAATGGAATTAGCATTCCCACACGAACAGGAAGTGTTGAATTGTTAATAGCCTCCCTTGGGTTTATTATATATATAGTATATCTATGTCTACATGCCTTAGCTATACCCAGGAGGTATTCAAGACAAGTACTGCCACCTGAAAGTAATGCTGTCCTGTTTTCTGTCAGTCTACTGACAAGAATAGAGGTTAAACATACTGATTAATTTTCTAATATTACAACATGGCACAAACATATAAAGTTAGTTACAGGTTGATTGAAACCTCCTTTATGATGGGATGGACGTAAACCAATCAACATATTTATTGAATGCCTACAATATTCATAGCACTGAACTAAGTACAGTGGGGAATGTATGGTAGATATAGACTATGTCCCCAGGACTTAGAAACTAATTAGGAAAATGAAACATGGAAACAGAAATGATTACAATACAAGGCAATGCTTAGGTAACTGACTACATAGGTCAAAAGTGCTACAGGTGCCCCAAGGGTAGATAATCACTATGGTCTGAATTCCTTAGGGAAAGCTTCTTGGATGAACTGGAGCTTGAAGGATGAGTAAGATTTGGACAGGCAGAAGAAAGGCATTTCAGCATATGGTCATGGAGGTGGGAGGGCCTAGGTTTCATGAGATAGAATTGGGTCAGATTTTAAGGAGCCTTGAAGTTGGTCACTGGAGGCTTATTAAAGGTTTTGAGCCAGTAAATTACATAATGAGAGCAGTGCTTGCATTATATAAGTCCTGGCAGTAGTGAGTAGAATGGAATAAGCATTGGTTCGCAACCTTGGATGTACAGTAAAATTAACTGGGAGCTTTACAAAATACTGATGCCTCGATCCTAACCCCGAAATTCTGATTGAATGGTATGGGATGTAGCCTGGGCCTTAGGATTTTTGAAAGATCTCCAGGTATTCCTAATATGCAGCAAAGTCTGGGAACACTGTAATGGAGGAAGGAGAGATACGAGCAAGGAGACCAGATAGAAGGCTATTATAAGGCAAGCTTAAGATCATGAGTTCTGGGCTGCTAAAGTGCGTGACAAAGAGAAAAGAGAAGAAGGTTTGGATATGGGCGACATTTCAAAGGAAAAGCTTACTTAGCTTCGGGATAGACTGAAGACAGAGAAAAAGAAGGAAGATTTAAAGATGCCAGCACGATTTCTGGGCTCAATGTCTTCTTCGTGGTAAGCATCCAATTAATATTTGTTGAAATGAACTTAATAGAGTAGTTTGGAGACTCCTGCTCCATTAGCAGAAATCAGGGAGGAAAAAGGCAGATTGGGAGGAAGGAGGGGATTTTGTTCCTCGGCCAAGTATGAGATGGCAATAAGTTATCAAAGTCATCAGTCACTTTTGAGAGGTAAGACTGGGATTCTGAGGCAAAATCACAGCTGGAGACCGCCACTTAGAAACCATCTTCATACTTGATAGTTGAAATCCTGAGAGTGATGGTATCACCTAGGGAAAATAATAGAGTAAGAAGAAAAACAGTTTGGTGATAAAAGTTGAGGGAAGGCAGAATCATGTCTCTATTGTTGTTTTTAACAGTCAGAAGGTCCTGTGCATGTAAGTAAGCGAAGAAGAGCAAGTTAAAACATCTAGCTGGAGCAGGGAGCGAAGAGATGCCCAGTATTCTATAGCTATCCTGAGAAGCAGAAGTCAAGGTCCCTCTCTTCGGGTAGATTATAATCCAGTTGTATAGACAAGCCACAGTGCTGGCTGTATTAGTCATAGGGCTGTCCATACCAAATGTGACAATAAGTGCTTGAAATGATCACAGAAAAGGCAGGAAGACTGAGCTTGAACAGTGACTGGTGCACTGTGGTTTTGAGATTGGCAGGAAGGATGAAAAGATGAATTCGTAGATTAAAGTAGAGGTAGACAGGAGAAGTTTACCTCTTAAATAGCAGGGCCCACGGCCCATATCTTCTCTGTCGTCTTCCCTGAACACTTCAGCCCATTGCCTACATCTTCTACCCTCCACAGGCCCCACCCTTAATGTATCGCTGCCTCTCAATCCAGCTGTGCCCTGAGTCACTAGACAACTGGAGCAATCCCCTTCATTTGCCTTAGCCTAAGATGTCCCCGGGGGGAACATTTAAGAAAATACTGCATGGGTGACTTTAGTCCATTTCAGAATGGCATGAGTTTTTCCTTAAGGTTCATTCATTTTAAGTATTTAGTGAATGAATGTGTTCTACGTGTTCAGGATGGTTTATCAAGACGAAACGTGGGAGGGTGGCCCAGACGATTCCCCAACTTCACAGTGTTGCCGTGGGGCAGGCTTGACTGTGCCTCTCAGAATAATTTCAAGTTGCCAACCTACAGTGTAGGCACGACCTGAGACGCTCCCCAGGTTACTGAATCAGCTTATTATTTGTTCAGTGCCCTACCATTTGTTTGACATTATGTAGACACAAGGCTCTATTGAATGAGGCAAGTGTGCTCATTGGTAGGGTCATAACTGGGGCCTTGGAATTACAATCCAAACAACCTGTCACACATTTCAGTCACACATAAGCAGCAATATAATTCTGTTGCTTTGGAAAGAGTTAAAAGCTAGTTTTACAATAAGAAGACAAGCTCTTGAAAACAGGGAGGGGCAGGGTTGGGGTGTGATTGACAGACTGTCATTAGTATTTGACAGATATCCATGATTGTTTTTTCTAACAGGAAAATGGTGATTTTAAAAGCAGTTTTAGATTCCTGCTTCTGTTTTCTTATAAAGAAGAAAACCTCAACTTTTCTGTGTAGTGTCAGTAAATGAACAGTTTCCTCTCAAATCATGCATGTTGCCTTGCAGCCTTCAACTGTGTAGTAATATATCACAAACATTTGGATGTGGGCAGGGGAATGGCCAGAAATAACCATTTAGGTCATATGGGCTTTCAAATGCATCTGTTTACACACAGAGGGTCCCTTCAGAAGACTTTTATTTCAGGGAATATTTTACCCTGATGACAAACTGTAAGTCAGTGAGTCATTTTCATGGTCTGACATTTTGCTGTAAAAGTGCTTGAGAGAGGGTACATCACTTTTACAGGCTTGCTTGTGTCCTGAAGCAAAGTTGCAGGCATTGTGCATGACACACATAGGTTATATTGGATGGAGGACCTTTATGAGACTGGGTTAAAATGGAAACTTGTATTTTTCAACTTTATTTCAATTACTTTGTTATTGAATATAATACTAGTTGCAATAATGGGTAATTTGAGAACTACAGAATAGGACTGGTATAATCTAATCACAATACCTATAATGTTACAGTTTAATTTGGCCATGATCATTTTCTCCCTGATTAAGACTCTTCATTTTCATATATCTCTAGATTCCCATTGATACACTCACTGTACTTCCAAAAAGAATTCAGGAAGTCCCAAAGTTAAGTTCCAAAGGTTTGTTTTTTTGAACTCAGAAACAATTTTCCCATATGAACAACGTTATAAATTATGGGCGTATTCCCAAACCAGTCTACCCGAAGCTACTTAACCCATAATGTGCTTGAAGTAAAGTAGTGTGTATATCATATATAATAGCATTTCTATGAAAAAAAAAGTTCAGTTCCAACATGAGAAGACCAGAATAAATTTACCTTTTCTTCAGTGACCCCCCTCCCCCCATCTAGTGCTGCCTCCGACCCCAACTCTGAATCCCTTATCAGTCGGGCCAAGTGAAGGGGAAACATCCTTGGCTCCAAGACTGATATAATTTCCTTAGCGGCAGGAAAGAAAAAGGAAGGCAGAGACTTTTAGGCAATTGAGGCTCACCACCCCCTTTCTTTTCCATCATCAGGTATTGGACTGCCTGCTGCCCTGACAACACAGTCTCTTTAAGAATTTTTTTTTAGGACTTTTATTTTTTTAATTCAAAATTTTTTTATGTGTATAGCAAAGTGAATCAGTTATACATGTACATATAGGACTTTTATTGATAATAGTGGTGGAAACAGGGATCAAAATGAACACATCTGTGCTTCCCCTTCTCTATATTCATTCACTCACTCAACAATGCATTAATCAATTCCTAGGTAGCTTTCCACTTCAATCTAAACCCTGGGGATACAAACATGAATGAGCCCTTGAGGTTCCCCCAGTCTAGTAAGGGACACAGACCAATAAACAAACCATTGCCATGCAGCATGCTACCTGCAGTGATAGAGGGCTATACTAGGTAGGGTGGTTGGACAAAAGAGGCAGTGTTCTGCTTGGCCTGAGGAGTGGGGAAGGTTGTCAAAGAAAGCTCCACAGGGCAAACACTAAGGCTAGTCTTGAAGGATGAGGTGGTCATCAGGCAGATAAGGGACTCTGAGAAGGCATTTTAAGCAGAGACAAGAAGTCATGTTACTTCTCCCCATGTTTGGAAAAGTAAGAGCAACCTGGTATGGTTTGACCAGAGATACAAAATAGGGCAGCGTTAGGAGATGGGACTAGGCAGAGGCTTCAGGTGAAGAGCCCTACATGTCAGGCTGAAAACTGCATTTTATCCTATAGTGGTTAATGGGGAGTGTTGTAGTCAGATTCTCCATTCTAGTGACAATATGGAAAATAGATTGAATGGGAGATAAAGGGAGACAGAGGCCTTTTAAGAAGGACAAGAGGAAGGGAGAGAAACATTTTCATTTAGCTATTTTAATTTTTTTAAATTTTAATGAAAATTTTTTTAAAGTGTGGTAAAATACACGTAATACAAAATTTACAATCTTAACCATTTTTAAGTATACAGTTCAGTGACATTAAGTACATTTACGTGGTGGTGCAACTGTCAACACCATTGATCTCCAGAAATCTTTTATCTTCTCAAACTGAAGCTCCTTACCCATTAAACAATAACTCCTCATTCCCCTTCTCCCCCCATCCCCTGGAAACCACCATTCTACTTTCTGTCTGTGAATTTGACTACTCCAGGGACCTCATATAAGTGGAATCATAAAATCTTGGTCCTTTTGTAACTGGCTTATTTAGTTATTTTAATTTTAAAATAAGGGAAATGCATGTTTGTGTTTAAAAAAATTCCAAATAACATCAAAATGTGCAAAATGAAAAGTAAAAGCATGGAATGGCTGGTAGATTTTGTTAAGGAGATTTTCGATGCCCATTTGGGAACTAACATTTGCCGAGTGTATGCCATATGACACTATGTTGAATGCTTTACATATGTAATTTAAGTTGCCTCTTAAGACATACGTGATTTCATTTACTCATCGTACTTTATCATTTCATCATCTTCAGTCCCTAGGGAGAGGGGGTCTGACAGGAACTAGGCAAGCAGTCAGTGTTAGTGCCATAAAGACTAGAATGCAGAGAAGAACTTTTGTGCCAGTAAGAGCACTAGAATATACTCTGGGAACCAAGGAAGCCCAGCCTTCAACACTGAACAGGGCAGAGCAAGGCAGGAGGAGGTTATTTGCCCAGGTGGGCCTGGAGTTCACAGGACCCTCCTCAGACACCCTGGTTCCTGAGCTTGAAAGACTTGTCAGACATGCTCCCTGGTGGGGTTGATGTTCTTATCAAGCTTTCTCTGGGTTGACTTAAGAACTTTTAGCTTGGCTGCCAGAAACTTCTGACAGTGTCTTGGTCCTCCAGTATAGATATCAATTAATGTATGTCATACCTATTGCTACACTAGCCTAGACTAGCATTCTTTAAACTGTATTTCATGGAAACATACTGGTTTTTCTAAGATGTAAATATATAGTTATCAAAAAGAAACAAACAAAAAAACCCTAGTCAAATACATTTGGAAAACAGTTCGGACTAGATGCTTCTCCTAAAGAGTGATAGCACATATGAGCTTATTAAGACCTCTGGGAAGTCCTGTAATAAATAATAGATCTGTTAAACTTTTAAACCACTATTTTCCAAACATTTTGACCACCATGCTTTTATTTTCTTTTCTCCTTAGCAGCATGAACATACATTTGGTGTGACACTAGTATTCTATGGACCCCAGAAGCACAGTAATTAGGTAGCATCTCGGCTAGGCTATATCAACCATACAGGAATTGACAAAGGCTGCCCTGAGGCAGCATCCTAGATATACAGGATTCAGAACTGGGCTCAATAAGCAAAAAGTCAAGGAGATGTCCTCAACTTCAAATGTGATTAGACTACCTCCAAAATGCCTAGGATGATGATTTCTTCCAAAAGGTTTAACTAAATTTCAAATCCATAAGTTCAAGTTCTTTAAACCTCTTACACAGAGGCAGCCTACCACTTCCTACTTCCCACTCCAATTCCATAACTGTAACTGTCAATAATCCATGACTTCCTAGGCTACATTTTCTCTTACCTAGGTCTCTGAAAGGCATACAAATTGATACAAATTTGGAAGGAAGATGAAGGGAAAACCACCTTCCAACTGAATACAGTCAGTGTGAATACCAGCTCACTTTCCTCTGTGTAACAGCTCTGAATTCTCCCAGAAATTTATGAACATTGTATTTCATCAAGGACTAGAACAGTGTGGGATTATCAGTCTACTTTAGCAAAAATGTGATCTACCCTAATGTCCTTGATTGAGTGACTAGAATACCTCATTCAGGACAGACTTAATGACAGCATGAATTCTACTTTAAAAACTCCGGAAATGTCAATTCAACCCTCTAAGCATCAGGTTTCTCATCCTATAAGGAATGAAGATACTACCTACCAAGGTCCACATCATTCTCCAAGTATCAAAAATATACCATAAATTGCCTATTCTTTTCAGGTTTCATGGTAGATCACCAGCATTCCATGGGAAATCTATGGCATAATGGTAAGAACACAAACCTTGGAGTTGGATAAACTAGATTTAAATACCAACTCTGAAAATGAATACTTCTGTTATCTTAACCAATTATTTAAAATAGAATAGCAATACCTATCTCAATAGGGCTATTGCCACATAATGTATATAAAATACCTGGCATAATGCCATGCACATAGTAATAATAATAATAGAACCATTGACTGAATACTTAATATGGGCTCATTGTACTAAGTACTTTATATGCATTGCATAAATTAATATATCCAATACCATTTTGTTCATGGTCCTTCATAATTCTGGGTTTGAACATGGATGTATCACAACTTTGGAGCTGTGATGCCATTCATTGTTTTGAAACTGGATTCTCTCAAAAATATCCACAAATACATGCACCCTTAGGCAAATATCCTGCTCCCTGTCTTTCCTTGACTATTAAAACTCCAACTGAAACCTGAATTCATCTCCTGGATCTGGAGGGTTCATCTCTGACAGCTTACTGATTACATTACACTTCTCTCCTGTACATTATCCCCAGATCTTTGAGCAATGACTCCATTTCTATACCTGTTATAGCAAAATATACAAGGTAGTAAGGTTGCCTTACTACCTTCACTGGACTTCTCGTAAGATTACATATTTCATAGATTACATATCTATCAAGAATACTCTATTCTATACCAGATGTGGTTTTCACCTTTGTATCTTCCAAACCATGCCCACTGCTGTCTTCATTAGACATGACTAACTGACAAAGATTCTAACAGCACAAATATTCTTCAGCAAGCAACATTCCAGGACAAACAGTCCCAATCTGTGTCAAATTCCTGGAGAGCATCTGAACAGAGGTCTGAATCTGGACTCTTTTGCTCAGAAAATTAGATTTTAAGTGATTGGACGCTGTCGTGGTTTTATCTTGGTTTTTCTGTTCCTTTGAGGAACCGCTCCTCCTCCTCTCCAATCACGTGACTTTTGTGACGGAGCTGCTAAGCATAGTGCCCTATCTCACTGGCCCCAAGGTTATCTTCTGATCCAGGCCCTTCCAAACAAAACTCCATTCCTCTAACCATACCGATTGTTCTGGGTTGAGCATGTGACCACGCTTAGTCAATTTGAATCCTTCCTCGAGGTTTTCAATTTTGAGCTAGAGAAAAATGGTCTCGCTTTTAAAGTCATAAATCTAGAGGAAGAAAGGAGCTACAAGCAGTTATCATAAGGAAAAACCTACCTCATTAGAGGAGAATGAGGCCAACAAACAAATGGAAACAAAGACAAAAGATGGACAGAGATATCCCTGATGGCATCATTTGAGTGTCTGGTCCAGGTAGTGTAGATCTATCTAAGATTTCCCAGTTATATGAGCCAATAATTTTCTTTTTCTCTTCAAGTGACTTTGATTTGGGTTTATGTCGTTTGCAAATGTACTTTCTCATAACTTCCATTGTCTATCTGGTTGCCTGGCTCTCTCCATACCTCAGATATATTCTGTGTTCCAGCAACTCCTTCTCCTTTTGTGTAAACAGGACCCCACTCCATACCTGACTTTACCACTGAGTACCAATCCAGCAGTATTAGACTCCACTGGTGATCGAGCAGACATTTTGGAAGTAGCCATCTAGTCAAGAAATTGCTCTTCAACATCAGGGTAGTGTGAAGTAGGAGCAAATAGTGTTTACAATGAAACAGTGATGCATCCTAATAGACAACATATTACGATAATGAGGACATTCAGACATGGGCAATACTCAGAACACGAAGATAAGAAGTTAAAGTTGAGAGAAATGTGATTTTCAGGTTTTTTATGTGTCCTCTAGTTATTCTAGCTATCTCTAGTTAACTATTTACCTAATTACTCAGGTTGTATCTAGTAACCCATAGTTATTCAAATGAGAAATTAGAATTGAGTGGAATGTGTATTTCTGATCCCTTTGGCTCACTCTAGTTATTCTGGTTGTCTGTAGTATGTAGCTATTAGTTAGCTTGTTACTAGTTAACTAATTATATAATGTTTCTATTTGTCTCTAGTTTTCTAAAGTTCTCACTTACTGTTCTAACAAGAAATAAAAAAGTTAGACTGGAGAGGAATGAGTTTTTGAGCTTCTTGGTTTACTCTAGTTACTCTAGTTATTGCTAATCAACACTAGTTACTTCTAGTTACCAATAGTTATTCCAGCAAGAAATGAGAATTTAGCGTTGAGAGAATAAAGTATCATTCTGAGCCTCTTGGCTTACTCCAGTTATTCTGGTTATCTAGTTATTAATTATCTAGTTATTGGCTAATTTTCTCCTCTATTTTTTCTAGTTTTCTATAGTTCTCACTTATTCTAGTAAGAAATAAGACATTAGATTTGAGAGGGTTTTTTTTTCTTAGTTTCTTGTTTTCATCTATCTCTAGCTACCTCTAGCTAACAAGTTACCAAGTTGCCACTAGTTACATTTACTTATCAATATTTGTTCACCAAGCTTGCTTACTTTTCTTAGGGACACAGCTGAACTATCTTTCCCAGTCTTCCTTTGTCTAAATGGAGCCACCTGACTGGTTCTCCCCCATGCAATGTGGGCAGAAGTGATGTTTTTTCTGGGCAGAAGTGCTAAGAGTGGATGTGTTTTCTCCACACTCTCTTTCTTTTCCCTCCATGATGATCTTAGAGACCATGTGTTGAAGATGACGGTGTTATAAGCTTGAAGGAATCTAGGTCCCTGAATGACTGGTTGGAGTAGAGACCCCTCTGCCTCTTCCTGATCACATTGGACTTTGACTTGAATGAACAAAAAAACTTTACTGAGTTAAGCCACTGATACGTTGAAGTTTGTTACAGTATTTAGCCTACGCTGACAAATTCATCCTATCATAGTACTTATCATATTCTATTATAAATTGCCTGTTTTTGTTTCTCTGTCTCCTCCATTAAGACTGTGAGTTCCTTGAGGTCAGGGCCGGTGTCTGTTTATTCATTATTTTATCCCTAGTATTTAGTGCAGTGTTAATAATTACAGCAATGGATATTATTGTAAGGATATAATAAACAAATGTATATGCACTGACAGCATCCCCTTTATTGTCTCACTAATAAGGATCACTCTTAATTAAAGAGGAGATGCTAATTCTTTACTAACGTAGACTCAGTGCTTCTCCCTTAAGTTTTGATTGTAGGTAGGTAGTGCAGGTAGGTAGAAGAGATTTGTAAAGATTTCGATCTAAGTGATGGGGTTCAAAGATCAACCAGTTGCTTACTCACAGTGGACTTGGAGACCCTTATTCTACATAGTTGAGTCACATTTTAAGTTGCCTATAAGCAGCCAACAGAATTTTTCTAAATAGCTGAATTTCTTTTATGGAGTCCATAGATGTCAGTATAACATAAAACAAATATACTGAAAACTGGCTTCATGGAGTATAAAGTGTATGTAGCAAAGCTATTTTGAAATTCATGTATATGGGGGTCTATGAAATTTCACTTGTGATTAGTCATTCTGGATAAAAATCCAACCAACCAAACAAACAAGCACAATTAGCCTAACTAATATTTGGCAACATGCAACCAAAAAGAAATCTGGTTATTTGAGAGACTTTTTCACTTTTACAAGTTGAGCAATCATATATAGAAAATGAGCTCAGTGTTTTTAAAATGAGTGTTTATAGTCTTAAAGCAAATTTAACTAAAATCTCATCAATCTCTAGCACATGTTTTGAAATGTGCCAGGAATTTTCTAAGCTGGTAGGAAAGAGAAATTTGCAGTGTTAGGCGGAAACGTTTTTCGTTGAGTGTTAGAAAAAGTCACTGAAAAGATTTCTGAGAAACTTCTAGAACATTCAGGCTATGCCACTTCCTGAATCGGTATGTCCAGTTGAAAAGGAAACTGAACCCAAAAGAAACAAAACGAAACAAAACTGGGGGTTATCTCAAGGTCTACTTCATGCCAAATAAACATTTTGCTTTTACTTTTCAACTATCCTTTTGGCTTTGTTCGATGCAACCTGAGTATGTGAGGGATTACAGGGCTACAGGGCACTGTTTGACTCGGCTATAATTCAATATACTGGGTATACTTGTTTTTACAGTTCTGAACATATTCTTATAACAGATCTTCTAAGGAAAGTGCAGAGTGACAGGCAGCTATTGTGCTACTAAAAGACAATGAAGATAAGGTTGCAGTTTTCCAAATGAAAGTTTTTAGTTATAATTGCATATGTAGCACATTCCTTAACCCACTTGCATAGAAGACATTACCAATTACTTCTGAGAGTCAAAAAGGAACAATTAGGTCCATATTCATACACTAATAAGCATTGCATTATTTAAACCCGTTCTTCTTTTTAATCTATTAAAATGAGAATGAGCAGTGGCAATGGAAACATATACAAGTAGTAACTACCTTCCTCAAAGTGCAGCTTTTCACATAAACGCATTTCAGCTGGCAGGTTTAGTGACTGTTTTTCAACAATAAAATTTGGTAAATAAGCCTCATTTTCTCTTGTAGAAATAGCCTTTAAAATACAGAATATCACGTTACCTTAAAAACATCTCTAAGGAAAGAGAAGTTTGCTACAAATGCTGCAAACTCCCCATTTCTTATTTTTAAAAGCTTGCATTCGTAGAATATGCTAGAACCTCCATTTCATTTTTTTTTTCCTTTTTAGAAAAAAATTCAGCAGGGAGAGGAGCAGGAGGTATCCCTGTATTTTCGTTAACTGGCATTTGTTGTGAGACTCCAGAGAGATTGGGGAACATGGCTATTTTAGGTGTTGGAAATTAGTCCCAAAAGATCTCACAGAGTATCTCAGTTTTGACATGTGTCTCTCAGAGTGAGTATTCAACAACAGGCTAATGTTTGACATTTGTTAGGTGGGTTGGCTGATGGTTAATAAAAATCAAGCCATAAGAAAATTACTCCCTGACATGCTTGAGGGGTAGATTTTAATTTACCAAGTTTATCGGTAAATAAACAATCATGAAATCCAAACGAAGTCACACCTTAATCAGGGTGTTTCGTCGTGTTTAGGTCACACTGCACATGGATTATTTCGCACATAATATTGAGCACTAGCTCATTATTGAACATGAGCTGTCACATCTGCATCATGCCAGTTTCACTGAGCGACCTGCCTGTCTGCTGCTTCTGCACAATGTTTAACATACTGAAAACACTAGTCGAAATAAAGATGAGCATGGCACACACTGCTGTGAGATTTTCTTCACAATCAGGACTCTTAGGGGATAGAATTATGAGTTCTTCAGATACCTCCATTCCTCATTTACCTTGTACAAAAGGCAACTCATTCTTATGCATACCAACTCACAGTGCAACCTTGGGTAAGTCATTAACCTTTTTGTGCCTGAATTTCTTCATCTTTCAAAAGCCTATATTAATGAACACCTGTCCCACAGGGTTGGCGTGAATATCAAAAGAGAGAATGGGCATAAAAGGGCTCTGTAAATCGTAAAGTGTTGTGAAAGTGCAATGTTTTAATAATAATCATCTGTTAAAAAATGGATGTGGCTTTTGTTTCTGCTGCTGCCTTTGTGCCTTAGAGAAGCTAGACGTTTGCCTTCTTGCCCTTTAAACAATCAGAAATTCTGAATCAATCTATCCGCCTACTCTGTTTATGAAGTTGTTCCAAGGTGAATTGCGGTTTAGCAAATTGCACAAGCTGCAACCTCCAGTTCAAACCAGAAATAAGCTAGAAGGTGTGCTCTGCGGCATTTGAAGTCTGGTAAAAGTTTTTTTGTGCACGGGACGGGATAATGTGGTCAGAGCAGAACTGCATATAAAGATTCTGCTCAATATGCCATATAAGCAGGAAAACCAAACAAAGAAACAATCACATTTTGAACCTAATAAGTGCGAGTGAATGAAAAAGGGTTACTTGTCACCTTTGCTTTTCCCCATGAAATAATCCTAGATATTTATCAATTGCATAGTGAAACCCACATATCATAGAAATCCTGTCAATGGGATAATGAAAAATATAGATTGTGTTATATAAAAAACACGTAAGACTTTGTAACCCGTGAAATCTCAATGTGCAACATATTGTTAGGTCTGCATGAAAATATTCCTTTGGAAAGCAGATCTTACTGCTTACCCAGATGCTATGATTTCCCAGGTGCCAAGTGAGTCTGCTGCCCTTAGAAATGTGTCTGTCCACTAGTTGACCAAAAATCTGCATGTTCCCTTTTAGTTGGCGCTTCATTCCAGGACCTTAAGAATTTTACTCTTCTAATAGATTTTCCTTATTAATGTATTCCAAGTACTTGTGTCTTATTCAAGATTATAAAAAACGGAACTGTTATTTACAACTGAAAATTAAAAAAAAAAAAAAAAGATGATCTCCTGACAGTATAAAAGGAGTGATCCTCTAGACTAAGAGGCTGTAAATCCTTTTGTGAGAGCGGGGTTGGATCATGAAAAAGCATTTGGGGAAAGAGAGCCTGAGGTTACTTCACCCACGGAAGGGGTGAAATTTGGGAACTAAAGAGGCCTCACCTACTTCAGCATTTTCCCCTTGTAGACACTTGCAAAAGAGACATTTTATGGTTGCCGTGACCTTGGAAAGACAGGATTGCACAATTACACACACCTGTTACAATAGCAGTCGTCAGAAGTTTGCTTCTATCAGGCATCTGGCCAGCTTGAAAGAATTTTAATCGAGAAGAGGTTTACGATGTAACATTGCTTGTACTCTCCTCTCTGAAGCCCTTTTGATACCAAGCAAAAGTTTGTTCGGTTGATCAGTTGCTTATCGGGCCTATCTTAATTATACCTTGGAAATCAGTATGCAAGTTAAATTGTCGTTAAGCTGTTACTACACTGTCTTAGAAAGTGTGCACTCTGTTCATTTCTTTTTTTAAGTAAATTTATCTTTTTAAAAAAATATTTATTTATCTATTTGCCTGCACTGGATCTTAGTTGCGGCACATGGGATCTAGTTCCCTGACCAAGGATTGAACCTGGGCCTCCTGCATTGGGAGCACAGAGTCTTGACCACTGGACCACCAGGGAAGTCCCTGTCTATTCATTTCTGAAAGGAGATTTTCTTCCTCTTGAGCGTCACAGCTGGAGCATGACTAAAACCTAACACTAGCCAGGAAACCTCCTGCTGTGTACAGTTTCTTAGCTTTCAGCATAATTATGCAAATCCATCTTTGACATTAGGGAAAGGCCAATGACAATGTCAGGCAAATGTTTATCCAGTTTTCACTTAGCCTTATTTTAGGTATTCACAGAGCTGATGTTCAAGCGCTAAAATATGAACATCATTTAAATGTCTAAGGGAGTTGCAGTTTGGTTCCTGCTACAGGGGTGGATCAGTTAAAAGAAGAAACTCATCTGCGCAGAGGCCTCTCCACTTCTAGCTCGTCAACCAGCAATGGTGCTTTCAGTTTACTGGTATTCCTGTAACACTCCCAAGCGGCCGTTTCCATGACACTGACCACTGCAAACTCTGCTCTTCTGGAATTCAGTTGTGTCTGAATGAAAAACAGAAGCACCTGCAGCCAACATTTTATCCTGTTTTGTTTTGTTTGTTTGTTTTTATGTATCTCTACCCAGCACAGCCGCAACGGTCTAGGAAACCATAGCCGTCATGGGGCTTTTCAAATGGAATAAAATGGTTACAGAAATTCTTATTGATTACAGAGGCTACAGAAATAGATGTGTGGACATGATGAGCTGGAAACAACCATAGTACGACCTCGAATGGCCTCTACATTCTGCATGTGAGTTACCAGAAGCCTGCAGCAAAGGACTTGTCCAAAGTCTCGAAGTAAATCAGTGGCATAGCTAGGAGGAGAACCCAGATTTTCTGCCATCCAGTCTGTATCCATTCTACTACATTACACTGTTTCCAGGAGATGTTTGAGCACTAGGGTCCCCAACATTTCAGAGAGGCAATAAGGGCATCTTCTTATGCCATGAAATTTGGAAGGTTTTCAAAACCTCTTGGAGGGGGCCAGAATCCAAAGCCTTACTTCTACAGATTCAGGAAGCTTGGATATTTGCCCAACTACAATGGTGACCATGAAGAGCAAATGATCCAGATGATGGTGTTTTCAGGAAAGCTGATTACAGAAGAAGATTCCTACATTCCAGAGAAGATCAGTTGGCTTTGAGAGACTGATGACTTCACTGAATTAGGTTTCTTTGGTTGGGCAAGCTGGATTCCATCATAGCTATGTTAGCCTTGGGTTCCAGGAAGTCTGAAAAATATACACAGTCCGTTAAGAAATGTGTTATGGGTTTTCAGGCCTTTTCATAGCGTGACTTGGGAGATTACCAGGGTTTTAAAGGGTTCAGGCCAGAGGACAAAGAGGGTGAGGCAAGAAGGATGGAAGGGGAAAACGAGACCAATATGGATGAGAGGATAATAAAGCAAAAGAGAGATGTAAGAGGAGGAATTCAAAGAAAGGAGGCAGGGATCCTATCTTAGTTTCAATAATGGGTTTGCAGAGCGGTTGAACTTTTACTGCTGAGGTAGAAATAGCAAAGCCAGATTGGCAGATTCTATGAATATTATAGACAGGATACAGGATACCAAGACTGGATGTAGTGTAAAAGTAGAGCTGCTGATGAGCCAAGCTCTGATACCCAAGTCAAGAAACTGTCTCCAAGTCTGAGCAAAAACAAACAGAAACCAGAGTTGGAAGGGACAAATCTGATAAGAACCAATAAAGTGGAGCCAGTTCACTGGCCAATTTGTAGTGTTCTGTGTTGGTGGTAGAGCAAGCCCCAAGTAAGGAAAGTACTGTATGTTTCTGCAAACAATTTTATTTCCAACATCTATTATAGTGCCTGGCACAAAGTAGGAATTTGATAAATGTTTGTTGAATGAATGAATTATTGAAACAGGTTCTCTCTTAAAGACTTATTCTTCTGAATTGGGTGATTGTCCGTAGGGACAGAAAAAAAAAATCCAAAGCATACGTCGAATGAGAAGAACATAGCAGAAGGGTGTGAGGGTAGAGTTTGAGGGTGTAACTTGGGGGGCCTGGACAGATGCCTAAAAGATAGACTTACTAGAGATTATTATTTTGCTGAAGGCAGACTTTGGATTTTCTTTTATATAAAATGAGATGATGTCCCTTTGTGAGCATACTTTGAAGTTTGCAGTGTCAATGTAAATATGAATTATTATCATCATTGTGCACCTTAGCTGAGTCAAGATATGTTTGTTCTTTCTGATCCAGTCCCTTGGGGCTTTTGTGAGTACAGAATGGGTGTGGGATATATACATAGATTTGATAAATCTCAATGTATTTCTTCTCCTTGTATGAAAAGGGCTAAATATGAAGACATTTCTTGTTAGGCTCATATGTCACTACTTGTATTGACATAAAAAGGGAGTCTTTAATGCCCTTATGATCAAAGGGTACAAGCAGAGTCACTGAGTTACCATGCCAAAGTATTTATTGGTCATGAAAATTCAAAAGCACCCTGTTCATAAAAGTGTCTCCCACATCCTCAATTGTTTGCTTCTCCACGTTTTCATGGCAAATTGCAAATTGACTTCAAATTCTAGTTTAATTTAGGCTCAGCGGAGCTACTTAACAAATGTGTAGTAAATAAACGAATGAACGGATGAACTCAGAGGCAATTATATCGTACAATAAAGGAGATGTTTGAATGCCTCACTGGTACCCATTAAAGAAAGAAAACAGTATCATAACCTTCCTTTCTCCAGTCAACTTCTTATAACCCCAGCTGCTAGGTCATGATGTCCTTGGCATTCAAACTGGTCCTTAATAGTTTAGCCTGTGTTTGAGCTTGTAGTCTGCCTACGCCTGTTACTTGCTATTAACTTTGTGCAAGTTATTTAATCTCTAATCTCTCAGTTTCCTTCTCTGTAAAATTATGATAACAGTATCTATTCTGTAGGGTTATTATGAGGTATTATGATGTTAAGTGTAAATCATTTTGTAATAGTGCTTGGAACACAGAAAACACTCAATAAATGTTTTCTGTTATTATTTTTCCGTTATTATTATCTTAAAGATTTTATCAGCAGATAGATGGAAGTCTCAAAGAAGAGCTGCTGGTTTGTCAGGAAAGATGTGGGTCTGTTTTTGGCAGGTTGAGTTTAATGTGCTGGTCAAATATTCTGTAGTGCCATCCAGCAATTTGTTTTAAATATACAATGGTGTCTTAGGATAGTAATTGAATTGTTGAGAAATAGACTAAGGAGAAAGCTGTACGGAGGTGAGAGCTGAACCTAAAAGAGGAAAGAGAATACCCTGGGGGAAAGTGTAGAAAGAGAAAAGGACCTCAGGCCTCAACCTTGGAGGAAACTCACATTTATGGAATCAGAGAAGGAGCTAGCAAAGCCAATAGAAGTACAGCTGGAATACCTCCACAAAACTCAAGGGAAGAGATATTTTTTAGAAGGGATAGTCAAGAGTTTCAAATACTTCTGCAGAGAAATCAAGGATGATTAGGTGGAGAATTCTATTCATTTTTGTTAGATTGCTTTTCGATAGCAAGTACTGAGTTTTATTGATATTTACATTCATTTCCCCAGCATACTGCCTGGCTCGTGGTAGGTGGTCAGTGTATACTTGTTAAATGAGTCAGTGAAAGGGACATCCAAAGGAGGAATTGCCATGGAGTTTTCATGACAGAAATCAGATTGCAAAATGTAAAGAGTAAATTGGATGATGAGAAGATGAGAGGTGCCAATTGAGAAAATGGTTATAACACAGGTTGGAGATTAGGATGGTAACTGAAAGAAGTCACAGGGTAAACAAAAGGCCTTTTAAAAAATGTGGAGGTGATGGGGGAATGGGGCGTGTTTTTAGGTGGAGAGATGAAAGAGAAAGAGATTGAATTGGCCCCAGGAGAAGGGGTGAATGATGGAATAAGGATGGATGGAGAAATAAGATGAAAGAATAGAGTACAATTGAGGCACCTCATCCTCTAGTGGGAGGAAGAGAGGATGGGTGGCCATATTACAAATACTGTGATTTAGGAAAATGTGGCAAAGGTGAGATGTGAAGATAGAAAAGAGGAGACATAAGAGATATCACTTCAGGTGGTTTAAGTATCCTTGGTGTTGGAGAAGATGGGTGGGCCTAGGGATTTGAACAGGAAAGATTGAAAACAGCTCTACAGAACATTCCATCTCTCATCTATGGGGTGAAGGAGTAGGCTGATTGGCCTTAGCCTTTGGTTAAGGGTTTCATGTATTCCTTGGGTTCTGACATTATTTCCTAAAAAAATTTGTACACTCATAATAATTTAGTTTAAGTCACTAATGCTAAAGCTTGAAGAAATATAGATAAGTCTTTTAAGAACCAAGCAGCACTTTTAAAAAAATGGCGTACCATGATGTCGGGTTCTAAGAATTTTGTTATTGTCAATAGCCACCTTGGCAGAGTGTAATTCATTTTATTTCATGTACTTTCTAAACACTAAGACAATAGCATTTTAAATCTAGCAGAGAGATGGTTTAGTGTTTTCATGAAATAATTCAAATGTGTAAATTACTGTTTTATAGCCACACACCTTGCAAATGTCACTATCACATTTGTAGCCCTATGGATTCCAGGGTTTGAGTGTAATCAGCCTTTTGTTAAACAGTTGTTTGGTAACTTTTGTTTTGTTTTGTTTTTGCGCTTTCACTTTTTTGCCTCATCATTTTTTTTGTTTGTTTGTTTCAGAAGGAAAGGATTTACTATATGCCTGCATAGGAGCAACAGGACTGAATCTGAGCCAAATATTTCAACTTGATTTGGTCCATTTTCCTTAGAGTTTTGGGATTTTTATAATAGCTGAGCTGATTTCAGTAATTGAACTCTACTACAGCTAAGAACCGCTCAATCATGTATTCCCCATCTCCTCTATCATGCAAATAAATTATACTAGGCTTCTAAAATATGCAACCCGACAGCAGCAAGGGTGTATGTGTGTGGGATGGGGAGGAGGAGTACAAGGATGGAGGAGGCTGTTTATTACAAGAGGTTGTTACAAGAATTTCTAGTTGTTTCTACTTCTGCAGCTGTAGCAGCCACATGAGAAATATGACTTTCTTTTCTTTGTGGCTTCGGAGGGTTTTCAGGAAGTGTAATAGAGAGTTCAATGGCTTTTAACATCTATATTTCATCCTCAGGACCTCTTTCCTTTTACTTCTCTTTCCTTTGGAGCGATTTTTGTGAGTCCTGCCATTTTAGGTCTGGATCAAATTTAATAGTTGGTTCCTCTTTCCATTCTGGGTTAGTGTGTAGCTTTTGTACTGGTCAGTTTATAACAAAAGCTAATATTTTCCCCTTGCAGTTCCTTGTGATTTTCCCCTTACATTCTGTTCTTTGGCAGCAGTAGAATTCTTTAAAAACTTCAATGTGTGGTTAAAAATCTGAACTTCGATTGCTGAGATTTTCAAGGTGTTTTGCTTTTTGTTTTTTTAAGGCAAGCTGCTTTGATTTTTGAGAATTCATTCATCAACTATCAAACTTATTTTTCATGGATTTTAAATTTCTTTTTAATGTATTTGTCCTTTGCGTTCAGTACATTTAGGATGGACATTATTATTATAACCCTTTGGGTATGAATTCCTGAAGCTCAGATGCTACCACATTTTATTCGTGTAAAGATATGATTTTAACCTTCAAGCTCATAGATGCAAAGGCTGCAATCAGATAATTATATCCTGTGAGTTTTATAACTGACCAAGTTTCCTTCTTCACTTTAGCCAGTAGGTAGCTTAAAACCAAATTTGAAGCTCACTTTCAGTAACTACATATGACTGTAGGTATACTTTTCTGGTGGCTGATTTTCCCCTTGGTTTTTATTATTTTTCCATTTTCCCTGTTTCTTTAAACTATTTGTGTTTTTTCTCCTTCTTTTATACATGCTTATGACTTCACATCCTTGGCAGAAGGAGGTGGGTGATAAGTAAATACATACAAATGGTGTCTATAGCATGGACTTCCTTTAACCTCCCAGTTTTCTGGAGGACACTTTAGGAAATTTGTTATCACCTCCTATAACCAGCACTTCTCAGGATATGAATGTTTTCCTCCTCACTTCCTAAGAGGTTTCTGTACCACCCCCTTACTGTTACAGGTGCAAGCATCTCTCTGGAGGAGCCACACTACATATATCTGGGGAAGCTTCCAGCCACGTTGACTCTATTATTATTTTACTCCTGAAGGGTCAATAGCCTTGGAGACTGGTTATTTGAAACCTAGCTGTGGAAAGTATCTTAACAAGTTAGAGGCACGCCATCTAACACTCATGGCCGCTGCAAGTATTGCAGTATTCAGAGGTGTCTTGCTGTGAACTCTCTGAATATGCTCCAACTTCTGTCTTTTGTCATCTTGAAGCATAAATGCTTACCTGGAGTAAGGGAATGTGAGATTATGTGATACTGCTAAGACATTTTAAAAATGGATTTTGAATGGCAAACTCCAAGAATGGTCCATCCTCTTTGAGAGTCTGCACTCTATAACCTTGAGTCAGTAAGCACAGTGTTAATATAATTCTCCAGAGCCAGAATGAAGGTTAGTATATCTGAAATGACTTGTAGATTTTGGGGGACAGCTGCCACCTGTGTTATGTTGACTCAGTTGGTCAGAACTCTCTGTTTGCATATTTTGAGCAGGATTAATATTGGTAACTACCTTTTTGATTTAGGAGACATTTAGCAATGCTGTTTCACTGTCTAGATGCTTTTTCTGGGCCATTACAAATGTCAAATTGAATCTAGTCCAAAGTTTCACTATGTCCTCCATATACAAGGTAATTCCACAGAATATTATTTAAGAAATCATCAAGCAATATTGAATCAGATGGTGCAACTGGGGTTGTAAGCACTGAGAGCTGTTTATTAGGATTTTGATATGTACATTTCTGAACTCAGGGTGGAAATATGATTCCTTAGTACTTTGAGAATTTTACACAATATACTGATCTCAGGTGAAGTTAGTAAGGTGAAAGGTATTAAAATGGCATATGTTTGCGATCTACCAATGGTCAAGGACACTGCATTTTAAAGCTCTATTTCATGGTAAAATAGAATATCTTGGCACACGTGACTTCACTGAGTGTGCAAAGAGACAATACTAACCAGAATGCCTTCCCTTCCCCCCAACACACACACCTCATAGGAAACATCAACTTGCTTCCTGGAAGAGGAAATTTAGTAGCCTCTGAAGGGTACAAGCTGAAACTTTCTATTTATCTGGCAGTCTAGATTTGAGATGTTATTAAGGCTCAAGAAGAGAAGTAGGCTGATGGGGCAACAAGTAGTTAAATTGACTTAGGCTCATAAAGAATAGGTGCTGGGTATCAGCATAGCTGAACTTTCTACTGGGGACAGTTTTAGCCTGTACTTCTGACCTCCCTTGTTCTTTTTTGATTGAATAAATTTGACATATAACTGTGTAAATTCAAAGCGTACAACAGGTTACTTTGATACATTTATATATTGTAATATGATTGCCATTGTAGCAATATTTATTACATTACATAATTATAGTTCAGTATTGTTGTCTGTATTCATTATGCTGTGCATTAGATCTCTATGGCTTATTTACTACTCATTGCAAGTATGTACTCTTAAACAACATCAATCTTATCCCCCACCACCCCCCATCCCCTGGTAACCACCATTATACTCTGTTTTTTAGGGGTTTAAATTTTTAGATTTCACATGTAAGTGATATTATACGGTACTTGTCTTTCTCTGTATGACTTATCTCACTTAGCATAATGTGCTCAAGGTCCATCAGTGTTGTCGCAGATGGCAGCATATCCTTTATCATGGCTTAATAATATTCCACTGCATATATTTACATATTTTTCATGCATTCATCAGTTGATGGACATACAATAATCCTATTAAAAAACGGGAAGAAGAACTAAGTAGATGCTTTTCCAAAAAGGACATCAAAATATCCAACAGGTTCTTGAAAAGATGCTCAATACCACTAATTATCAGGGAAATGCAACTCAAAACCACAGTGAGATATCACCTCACACCTGTTAGCATGGCTATCATCAAGAAGACAGGAGACAACAGGTACAGGTGAGGCTGTGGAGAAGAGGGAACCCTTTACACTGTTGGTGGGAATGTAACTTGGCCCCGCCACCATGGAAAACAATATGGGGCTTCCTCAAAAAATTAAAAATAGATCTACCATACGATTCAGCGATTCCACTTCTGGGTATATACCCAAAGGAAATGAAAACAAGATTTTGAAGCGATATCTGCCCTCCCTTGTTCGTGCCCTATAAATAGTAATCAAACTCTGAGTTCCTGTGTCCCTGACACTTTCACCTCTGGAAAACTATAACTCTACCTTCTAATCTCCATTTTTAATACCCAGGCATGATACAATAATTTCACCCCCACTGCCTGCCTGTTTTTTCCCTCATGGTTTCATTTCTCTACTTGATCCCTGACCACCTCCAAACTCTGATAAACCCAGTCACTGTTACTCAGAAGCAAGGGCCCGGGTCCTAAACACTCTATGAAAACGTGTTTGAAGTAAAAAATATATAATTCTCTATGCTATGGCACTCTGTTGCTAGGAGAGATATTCAAAATATTTAGCAACCAGAACACAATGAACACCAACAGTCAAAGGTGACCCTGCACTGAAAACTTTTAAGGCCGTAACTGTGCACATCAACTTAAATATCAGCCTTAGCTATACATTTCCACCAGATGAATCCTGAAGAATTTTACACACTTAAAGTCAGTCTTTCATTCATTCATTCAATAAATATTTTTTGCAAGCCTACTATTGCCACACACTGTGTAAAGTACTGGTTAAAATAAGACCTGTGAGCTAAAGGAATTTACAAGCTAGTCCTATAATTATATGAGGGCTGGAAACTACCTTAAATTTCCTCTTAAATCTAGAAAGTTAAGTACTCTGGGCTGATGGGGAACTCTGATCCTACTGATTTGGACAATATAAAAATAATAAGCCTTGGATTTACCTTTTTATAAGATCAGTAGGAGAAGGATTTAGGATTTTTTTCTCCTTCCTGGAGCCCCAAAGAGCTGTACAGGAAGAGTTGAATTAACTAAACCCTTAAGAGTAATGCCTAGAAAGAGGAGAGAATATCATTTGCATCACCATAAAGAAAAGTAACTCATATCACTTCTGGGTTTTTGTATTTTTCTTAAATTAAAGATAGCTTATTTCAAGCAGCACTATCCTGAATTTCTTCAGATGGTTTGGTTGTTGGTGAGCAGCTGAAACTATGGATAGTAGATGAGACAGAAGGGAGAAAAGACATTCAAGGTGAGCACTGAGGAGAGTTTACATGCCTAATGATCAAGAATTAGGCAGAAAAAAAAAAAGAATTATGCAGAATCCTGTGTTGGGGGCTCCCACCAGGCTGGGGCCAATTATCCAGATGTTGTGGCTGGGCTGAATGGTGTGGGAGGATTTGCTCTACAGGAAATGAACTTGATGAATGTTCCTTTTCTTCAACTTGTGGTACACTGAGCACATATCCCTCTCAGGATTGTATTTTTACAGCAAAGCCAAAAAGAGATATGAGTCTAATGCTTTTTTTTTCAAATTAGCATTTACTTTGGATATCTTCTGAGTAAGTAAAACATGAACTAAAGTATCAGGCATCAAGAAACACCTGTGAAAGAAATACCTCTTAGGACTTTCTGGATATCAGAAGGGTTTTGAATATCTTAGAGAACGTGACATTTTTTGGACACTGACTTATCTTTAAACCATCTCGAGATCCCAGTTTAAAATGGCAGGTAAATAGTAAGCAGCTCATTAAATGATGCTGGCTGCATGAGTGGATATATAGATGGATTGAAGGGGATGCAAAAAGCACATGGGTATGGACGGTGCGACTTTGTTTTTGCTTGAAGAACTGTTTTGCTTTGTTTTGCTTGTTTTTTCTTGAAGAATGAGAAAATTTGAGAACTGTTATATTTAACAGAACTTTCTGGCATAGATATTGACATCCCTGAAGACTCCATACATTTAATGAAGGGAGTCATCAATTGTTTATCAAAGGTAGAAGCAATTTTGATCCTTATTTCCTTTTCTCATAAAATTCTCTTCCCTCACAATTTCTTTTCCCCAGTGATGAGTAAAAATATATGAATTAATTTGTCTGGTTTACCTCCTGGGTAGGTGCCATTGAAGGTTTGGTCAGAGCAGTTGAGAAGGTATAAACAACTCTGCTGAATGCAAAAGGAAGATAACTTAATAATTATTTAAACCTCTTTAGTTGCCTTGATCATGCTTCTAAAAATTTATCTATGGAACAAATTATACTTCTGGGAGTAGTAGTGGTTTCACAATTCCCCTTCACAGTCTCCTCTATCATGGGTAAAATGCATCCTCAAAGGGGGAAATTTTTAAGTAAATATGGTAATCATGAATCTCTGTGCTAAGTTTGCTGATAAAAAATGTCCTTTCAGACACTTCATCCAGAATAGTAAAATAAATTTAGACATGTTTCATTTTTAAAACCACATTAATAATTTTTTTGTACTTAACCAATGGTACTAAATTATTTACTTTAGTAACAGTCATCTAAATACCATGTATTTGTAAAAACGTGACTGTCCTGGAAAGATAGAAAGGAAGTTATAACACCAGTTCTTTTCAATTTAGATCATGTCTACATAATGATTATTTTAAAATGTATAAGGACGTTCATTCTATTCTTTAAAAATAAATTATTTATTTATTTTTGGCTGTGTTGGGTCTTCATTGCTGCGCGCGGGCTTTCTCTAGTTGCGTTGAGCAGGGGCTACTCTTCGTTGCGGTGTGCAGGCTTCTCATCTCAGTGGCTTCTCTTGTTGCGGAGCACGGGCTGTAGGCGCATGGGTTTCAGTAGTTGTGGCACGTGGGCTCAGTAGTTGTGGCTCGCAGGCTCTAGAGCACAGGCTCAGTAGTTGTGGCGCATGGGCTTAGTTGCTCCGTGGCATGTGGGATCTTCCCAGACCAGGGATCCAACCCGTGTCTCCTGCGTTGGCAGGCGTATTCTTAATCACTGCACCACCAGGGAAGTCCCCATGTCTACATAATGTTGACCTTAATTAACAAATTACATGCTTTGGTCCTTGATGAATCTCTCCGAGGAAACTAAAGAGTATCCCCATTTACATACTCAAAGTGTTATATTGTTCAGGAATCACTCATTCCATCCTTACCATCCTTACAGGTTGTAGCCTCCACAAAGTCTTCAGAATGACTGCATCTTGAGAGAGAGCCTTGCTATTCTTTGTTGAACAAGTATCCAGTTGTAAGTGCATTAGGACATATTTTTCAAGCTTGGGAAATCAAAGTGGCTACACTTTCTCGATTGCAAATCTTCAGGGAAAGAGCTCAAATTAAGTTAATCTTTTTTTTTTTTTGAGCACCGACTAAATGTTCAGTTAATTATACCAGGTACTGCGTCTGGAGAGGGAGATAAATGAAGTAGAATGCAACCCTGCTTATTTAGAGCTCAGATATTTGGCACCTGCAAATGGCCAGAATATTTGCAAACTGAAATAAACAAAGAAGCCTCCAAAATGCAACCATTCTTTCCCAAAATGGCTTAGAAGATGCAATGTGTTTGGCTAATTTTCCAAGCAGAATAAAGGACTGTTCTGCTTGACTAGTAATGATGGCTGTGCAAGTCAAACCTTGATAGTGACAACGTATTCCAATTTTCATGAAATGGAAACAAAAATATAAAAATAAAGTTTATTTTCACCAAACTGTACCAAAACTTGGGCAAAACTTGTAGTTTCACACTGTATTTAGAACAAAATGCTTAAAAGGCTGAAATAGGGCTTCCCTGGTGGCGCAGTGGTTGAGAATCTGCCTGCCAATGCAGGGGACACGGGTTCGAGCCCTGGTCTGGGAGGATCCCGCATGCCGCGGAGCAACTAGGCCCCTGAGCCACAATTACTGAGCCTGCGCGTCTGGAGCCTGTGCTCCGCAACAAGAGAGGCCGCGATGGTGAGAGGCCCGCGCACCGCGATGAAGAGTGGCCTCCACTTGCCACAACTAGAGAAAGCCCTCGCACAGAAACAAAGACCCAACACAGCCATAAAATAAATAAATAAATAATTTAAAAAAAAAAGGCTGAAATAGTCAAGGACCAATTTTCCAAGGACTTCTCTTAAACCTTTGATATTCAAATCATTTTCTCTTGCTGTGTCTACCTTGGTATTATCCTCGTTATTTTTCTTTTCTTTATTTGTTCACTGGTTTTACTCTACCAGATCTTCAGTTGTCAACGGCATTGCATGTGATCAGAGTACTTCTTCAGCATCACTTTCATCAACTGCATGCAATCCTGAACATTTTGCAAGATTTGCAATTTCACTTTGAAACTGGTTTGCATTGTATTGTCTGACAATATCAGAAAATCCGCCACATACTGATCAACATAGGCTCATATTAAGCAGGAAGAGATGTTTGAGTAGAGAATAATTTTATAAGGAGTCAGTTCCTTAGTGAATAATTTGCATTTTGCTTTCATTCATATCCTCCTAACTTCGGGGACATGGATAATGGAGACTCAGATAATGAAGACCACATGTTAAATCAGCATAAACTCAAACCCAATTAACACGTAAGCGATTTGATAGGTTGTGTGAGAAGATGGATCCCAGCAATACCAATCAAATTATGTGGTTGACTTAAAGAGCCAAATGATCTTTCTGAAAAAAATAACTCAACAAAAACTGAAATAGTGGGCTCAGTCTGGGGATTTTTAGTTAATGCATCCTCAACATGAGCTGAAAGGTGCTAGGATGCCAAGTCAATTATACCCTCCCCGACACCTGATACTGGAAATTCACCCTAAGGTATTTTATTTCTTTATTCTAAGGTTTTACCTCTGACATTAAAAAACAAAACAAAGCAAAACAAAACGAATGTAGGAGTGAGGTAGCATAAGATGGTAGGTGAGCTAATAGGTCTCCAGTTGGAGTGCCTGTGTTCTAATATAAGCCCTGCCACTTACTGAGTGACACCGGCTAAGTTGCTTTCCCTATCTCAGCTTCTCTTTCTCAATTGTAAAATGTGAGATTATAATTACACCTATCTCATAAGGTATTAAATAAGATAATGTGTACGAAGCACTCAGAATAGTACCTGGCCCATGAAAATCACTCAATAAATGTTATTATCAGTCATTGATTTCTTGCCATAGGCAAGTTTCAGACTGTTTCCTGAGCTAGGATTGTAGGGATAGTGTAGGACAGTGTAGGGTGTGTGGTAGAGTTGGGGGTCAGAAAATGGTGAGGGACAAAATTTACTTTCTGAGGATTAGATCTGGCTCATGGCATTCCAATTCAATCTTAACTTTCTCTTTTCCACAGTTTGGACAAATCTCATTCCAGACGATGTTTATTATACTATATCTATATGTCATGTTACACTATAAAATTAGCTCTCTTGGCTGCACTGGAGAGGAAAATATTCTTAATATGTTAATTATAATATGTATGCAAGTGATGGCTCCTAGTAAATTATTTTGTCTCTTAGAACAGAGCACTTGATATGGCGACTGCAAAAGAATACTGTTAAGGGTGTCAGAGCTCCATTTTCCAAGAAATTGCTATCAGAAGAGAAGCAATCACTTAGCAGAAAGAGAGCCTTTCTCAAGGCTGGCATATTTCTTGTCTCTTGGAAAAGTTGCTGGGGTGGAGGCTTGGGTATATAGGCTGAGAGGCAGAATTAGTCACTTTCCAGGTGCTGAATGTATTATTTTAATGCTGTCCTTGATATTTGGGTTTCTCAGGCCACCCAGCAATGCTTCTGACTCATGACTTTTAATTTGTTTGTTTTGTCAGTCAAGTGTACACTTGATATACTGTAGGTCACCGTGTCAAATCTCCTGTTTGATTTTGTTATGATTGTAGGATTGGGGAGGTAAGGGATGGTTAAGAGAAGAGGCAAATCTCCCAAGGCACACAGCCTCAACCCTCCATCCTCGGCCTGGAACCTACATTAGCTTTTACCATTCCCATGTCTTATACGCTTTTCCTTGTCCCATGTCTGTGTAAAATGCTCCATGCTTTCTTACCCCTGTGTCTTTGCTTATTAATTAAGTCATTTCACAAATGTTTATTGAACACCTGCTGTGTGCTGCGAACTGTGCTAGGAATTAGAATTACAGTGGTGAATAAAACAAATGTGATTCTGGCTTGAAATACATTTTTCTTCCTCTTTATCTTTAAAAATATCCACCATCCTTCAAGACCCACCTCCAAGTCATTCTATTATATGTACCTCTCCCTGATAAACTCAGCCTACAGGAGCTCTTCTTGCTCTCAACTAGCATTTAATTGGTACATCATTCATTTGACTCTTATCATATACTCTATAGCAATTGTTTAAAATGCTTTGGGCTGCAAATAATAGAATACCTAATTAACAGAAGCTGAACCACAAGGCAGTCAGGAAGAAGGTGGCCCTAGAGTTGATCTGGCATCTTATAACAATGTCATTCAGGAGCCAAGCTGCTTTGATCCTTCCACTCTGCTTTCCTCAGTGAGTCAGTGATATTTTCCCTCATGGTTTAAAAATGGCTGCTGTAGCTCCAAGTATTACATCATTGCATTACAAGCAGGATGCAAGAGGGCAACAGTGGCACTGAAAAAGCTTCCTCCTTTTTCAGGAGACCCAGACCATTTTTTGTCACTGGCAAAGGGCAACAGGATTTCCATTGCTGGCTTAAATTATTTAGGATTCAGCCCCTAGGTCTGGACACATTGCTGCCAGAACAATACTGGGAATCTGTTAGGAGAGAGTGAGAAATTGCTGTTGGCTAGGAAACCAACCTCATATACCAGAGTTTTTATGATTTTGATTTGTACATTTATTAGCTGTGTTACCTTGGACAAATTAGCTAACCTTTCTAATGCTCAGTTAATGCATCTGCAAAATTGGGCATAGTAATACCTATCTCACAGGGTGGCTATGGGCATCAAATGAAATGCTGCTTGTAAAAATGCCTCACACGTTTCTTAAGCACATAGTAGGTGCTTAAGAAATGTTTCCTGTATAAACAGATTAGGCATGGCTCTAGAACAGGAGACCTGTAACCATGCTTCTGGATTCTGATCTGTAGTCTTTGTCCCAGCTTATACAAATACTTATAGTGGAGCTTTGCAATGTTGGTTATATGTATGAGCTGAGTAAGTGATTGCCTATGATTGTAATACATTGAGTGTGGAAACAGGCTCCCAAGTCTAAAAATACCCTCTTCACAATTCCTGTTGCTCATTTCTCCTGTTATATTTCAATGACCCTTACAAACTATTAGGCAGTAGTGTCTTGGTGTGAATTATGTGATCAGAGCTTTTCCAATGATAACTTAGAGTAAGTTGAAGGATAAGGTATAGGTCTAGAGCACCAAATAGAATATAAATGACTCATTTTCTTCCTTCAGGTTCCAGAGCTCAGGATATAATAATTTAGTTCATACTAAGGTGTTAATATCTAACTCCAATCTAATGTGTTAAATAGCCTAGTCATATGTAGACTTTCACATCTAGGCAGACTGTGGAATCAGACAGATTTGAGCTTGAATCCCATCTCTCACTTAGTGTGTGATTGTTACCAAATTATGTAGCCTCTCTGGGCCGGTTATCCACCTGTAAACTAATTGAAAATAGTAACAATAATCTCATAGAATTGAAAGCATTAAATGAGACTATATCAAAGGGTTTAGCACTTGTCTGGCACATGCTAAGTTTGCCCAAACGTTCACTATTATTACTGTTATTTATTGAGATAAATATTATCATCAAAATCATCTTATGGTATAGAAATAGCCATGAAGATGATTCTTACCTTGCCTTTGAAGAAATGGGTACATGGAGTTTAATCGATTTGTCTTACATCTCCCAGGAAGGTAATGGTAGAGCCAGGACTAGAATCTAGGCCTCCAGCACAGAGCCAGAGGTTCTTCTGCCTGGATTAAAGAGTCTCTCAAAGACCTCTGTGCTCTTCTTGACCAAGGTTGATTCCTAATGACACAGCTAATTTGTGGCAGCTATTTATTAAAGGAACAGGGTTAAAAACGCTGTTTTTTATTAACAAGCAATGTATGATTCAGACACACCTGGCACTTATTCCATCCACCACCTCATCCTTGTCACCCAGGCTCATGGGCTGGGAATCAGAAGTGTGGCAATATGGTCTGGGTCCAGACACAACCTTATTAGTCTTGTTCACTATTATATGTACATCCAGCACTTAGAACAAAACCTGTCACATGGTAGGGGCTCAATAAATACTTGCAAAATGCATGAGTTGTTTGGTAATGTTTAAGAGGTGAAAATTTAATGGTTAGGGTTTTTTCTTTCTTTTATTTTTAGTCTCATGAACCTACCTGATTTTTACAGTTGGATCATTTTGAGCAGCACACATCTTGTTCTAAAGACAGAACATAAAAATGAACCAGCCAGGCTGGGGTTTTTAATTTTCCCAGCACAGACCTGGACTTCGGACAAGCTTTCATTTCATACAGGATTTGACTTTAATGTTAGTCTTCTCTCAAACTGCTCACAAATCACTTCCTGCAGTGAGAGCTAATTTTCTAAAGGAGCAGCAAAGCTCAAGCCTTGCGGGCAAACTCAGCTAGCTCTTTCTGGCTTCTTGAGAAATGAAACAGTTACACAATGGTTTAACTTTAAAAAAAAAAATCAAACAGCACGGATGTAGTTCCTTGAAAAATAAATGGATGAAGCAACCCTGAATTAGGAAAAGATAACAGTCTCTTTAACAATGGACATTCTATAGTCATGACTCATTATTCTCTCCCTACACCTCTTTTGGGGCCCTGATAGTGTTTTTGTTTTCTCCTCCATGCCTGTTTCCAGGAAATGATTTCTTTTCAGTCCTTTAGACATAATGGTAAATATAAAATTGCTCATTCATTAATTCATTCCTTTGTCATTTTGTTTAGTGTGTGTTTGCTTTCTGTCAGACACTGGTAAAAGTCCTGAGGGGTCAGAGATGAGCGAGGCATATTCACTGCCTTCAAGGAATTCACAACCTCGTGGGCATAGACAGACATGCAAACAGATGAATTATAAAGTAACATAGTTAAGTGCTAGTACCAAGATATGAGCCAAATGCTGTGGGAGCCCAGTTCTCTTTCCCAAGAGTATCTGATTTATCATCGTTATCTCTAATTTTGAAACAGAAAGCAAAGTCCTCATTAAAAGATTTTAAGCCTCAGAGAACAGATTGGAGAGATATTTTTGGCAAAGGACACCTTCCTGTTGTCCCTGAAATAGCACTGAGAGGCTGCCTACCCCATCTCTGTGTAAGGCCAGTCTTGCTAATAATAGTATGTCTTCTAACAAATTAATAATACAGCATCTGGCTCAAAAGGAAGTGCTCCCATGAGTTAGCTGGGAAAAAAAAAAAAGAAAAAACATGTCTGCCGTGATGCATCTGAAGCAATTCTGGGGATGAAGGTAGAACGACATGGAGGGTTACTTATTTTCTGGGACTGCCTCTGAAAGCAATCACCTCATCTGACATGGCAAGTTTAATGGAAACTAAGCAACTGAAAGAATCTAAAGTAAAACAGTTTCTGTAAGTGCTCAGACATAAAAAGTTGTTGAGTCTTTTACCAGTCCAAATGGGCCATTCAGAAGTAGTCTTTTTCAATTTGCAAAGGGATACTGCCATTCCACTGCTCAAAAGTGGGGAAAGGCCCCTAAGATCTGGCCCTCTGCCTCTGAGTTTGAGACGTTTCACACATGACCTACCTAGCAGTGGAAAAACTTAGGCAACGTTGCCTATTAAGAAAATAACAAAACAAAAGAAAACAACAACCAAAAAAGTATCTCTGCTTCAGAAAGTGTTGGGGAACCTACACATGATGAATGTTGAGTTTGTCACGGAATTGTAGGATATTTACTTTTAAGTGATGTTTCATTTTGTCTTTCTTGAATGCTGGAACTACTGATGACGTTGTTTTCTTGTGGATGTTGATATCACGTGTGGACACATCCTTTGCCAAACTATCGCTCTCTCAGTAATAGTGTGAGGAAAGAGTAGCGCGCTCTCTAAATTGGAATATCATTTATTTTAAGGCCTATTTACAAGTGTGATGAAAAATTCAGAATGTCTGGTGCTATAGACTGAATATTTTATGCCCCAAAATTCAAATGTTGAAACTTAGTTCCCAATACAATGGTATTAGATCATTCAACAAGCAAATTTGATCATGTAACACTGAAAAGTTTTTTTCTTTTTAAAAAAATTTTATTAAAGTATAATTGATTTAAAATGTATCAATTTCTGCTGTATAGCAAAGTGATTCAGTTATACATATATACTTTTTTCATATTCTTTTCCATTATGGTTTATCACAGGACACTGAATATAGTTCCCTATGCTATACAATAGGACCTTGTTGTTTATCTATCCTATATATTATAGTTTGCATCTGCTAATCCCAAAATCCCAATACTTCCCTGCCCCACGCCCCCTCCCCCTTGGCAACCACAAGTCTGTTCTCTATGTCTGTGAGTCTGTTTCTGTTTAGTAGATATGTTAATTTGTGTCATATTTTAGATTCCACATATAGGTGATATCATATGGTATTTTTCTCTTTCTGACTTATTTTGTTTAATGTGACAATCTCTAGGTCCATCCGTGTTGCTGCAAATGGCATTATTTCATTCTGTTTTATGGCTGAGTAATATTCCATCGTGTGTGTGTGTGTGTGTGTGTGTGTGTATGCCACATCTTCTTTATCCATTCACCTGTCGATGGACATTTAGGTTGTTTCCATGTCTTGGCTATTGTAAATAGTGCTGTGAAGCTAAAAGAATTTTAATGGCACATTGTTAGTTATGTTTGTGTTGAAAGAAAGAAATATAGCCAGGAATCCAATTCTCTATTCCAATTATTTACTATGAAGTAGAGTGTTAGTAGTAACATCTATTCATTGACCATTTGTTATATGCCAGATACTAGGCTAAGTGATTTACATATATTGTCTCATTGAATCCTTACAACCTTTCAAGTAGGTGTTATTATATCCATTTCGTAGATGAGAAAACTGGAGATAGAGAGGTCAGATAACACAGGAAAGAAGTATGATGCTAAGACTGGGGCCCAGTACTCTTTATCCCTTCATTACACTTCCTCAGGTGAATGTTGGGCAGTAGGGTAGAAGAAGAGCCTTAATGTTGGGAGTGAAGCAGGGCTTCCTTTGAAAGACTCAATTTCTTACCAGGATCTTCTACTTTGTCTGAACAAAAATATGCTATTAACCATTCTTAGGCTCAAATTGTTCACTCTAGGGTTACAATAGGTTTCAAAAAAGTGATGGATCTCAGATGGAATATGTTCAACCTTAACTGGGGAACCTAGCTAAGTTGGAGGTAAGAAGATCTGAAAAAACAGACTGTATTTTCAACCCAGTGACTAGAGATGAGGGCTTCAGCATCTCTTACTGCAGTTAGGTTTTAACAGCTGGAGAGAAAGGAGCACTTTATAGGGAAATTCTAGTTTGGATCTACTTTTCTGATTTTGGGTGAATTCTGGTCTGTGAAGTCTGTTTGTCTTAAGTTAAATATGTTGGGAAATGGATGCTCACCACAGAAGCTGATTATTTCCTTTGAGACAGTGGTTCACAAAACGTGATCTTGGAACCAGGAAGAGCAGCATCATCTGAGAACTTGTTAGATATGCAGATTCTTGGGCTTCAGTCGGAGAATCAAAGACTCTGGATGTGGAGCCCAGCAGTCTGTTTTAACAAGCCCTCCAGGTGACTTTTGATGCACACTACAGTTTGAGAGCCACTGGTAGAGCTATCCTTGGGACAAGGGTTTATGTGTTCTCTCCCTAGTCTGCTTATGAGGACAGCTGTATTGTGTTAGTGAATTGTCAATAGACAATTTGTAGTGTGTAATTGGGAGATACAGCAGTCCTCAGAAGAGAAAGAGTCTATTCTCTCAATTTCACAGCCCTGCTCTCAAGAAACTTATAAATCTTCCTCCCAGGACTGAATGAGAAGACAGTTATGTGGTATAACCCTGATATATACTAAAATTTGAGAATCACTATTGTAAGACTTTAGCTAACTATTCCAGTAGCTGTGATGGTGGTAGATTAGGTTTATAGGTTTGGTACAATTGTGAAGTTTACCCAGACAGAACTAACTTAAAACAGAAAAAAATGTAGGAATTTAGGTTCCTTTGCTTACTCTACAAAACCATGAATGTTTCTAAAATTAATGTGCAGATATGGAAAGATACCAATTACGTGGGGAAAAAAAGCAAATTGCAGAAAATCTGTATCGTATGGCTACATTAAAAATAAAAAAAAATTCTTGTGTATGTATGTTTGCATATGCATAGGAAAAAGAATTCACAGCAAACCCTTAACAGTGGCTACCTGGGGATAGTTGGGTAGGGTATGGTAGCTACTTTTAAATTTCACTTTATACACGTTTCTATTTTTGAATTTGTCACAATGAATATATATTATTTTTAAAATATATTTTAAAATGGACCCGTTTTTTATTTTTAAAAAAATTTTTAACATCTTTATTGGAGTATAATTGCTTTACAATGGTGTGTTAGTTTCTGCTTTATAACGAAGTTAATCAGCTATACATATACATATATCCCCATATCTCCTCCCTCTTGCATCTCCCTCCCATGGACCCATTTTTTAAATTGAAAAATAATACCCATGTGTTAATTCAAATAGTATACAAGTGTAGGCAATGTTAATAAATGTTCTTAAACTTTTAAAGTTAAATATTTTAAAATGCCTATTTCTTTTACAAGTGACAATAGTTCATATACAGAGTGAGAGAATGCTTCTAAATACCACTACGTTTTATGGAAATATATCTTAAGTTAGAATGAATAAAGATCTTGTACACAAGAAGGGAAAAAAAGCAGGGTAAACATTTAACACTCATTGTAACAAGTAAGTATAAACTGAGATATATAATAAGTATGAAATAAAAAGAAATGCTGGGGCTTCCCTGGTGGTGCAGTGGTTAAGAATCCACCTGCCAATGCAGGGGACACAGGTTTGAGCCCTGGTCTGGGAAGATCCCACATGCCACGGAGCAACTAAGCCTGTGCGCCACAACTACTGAGCCCACGTGCCACAACTACTGAAGCCTGTGCACCTAGAGCCTCTGTTCCGCAACAAGAGAAGCCACCACAATGAGAACCCCTGCACAGCAACAAAGACCCGATGCAGCCAAAAATAAATAAATAAATTTATTTATTTATTTAATAAAAACAAAAACAAAAAGAAATGCTACCACTACTTAGGCTGGCTTCTTCTTTCACCAACCTCAACTGCTGTTAAGTAAAGCTTGGTGTTTCTGTCCACGTTCAAGGAAACCTTTCACAATTCTCAGCTACAGTGCTTCCAGGCATTGAAAAGTTCCGGCACTCTGTATTTTCACAGCATCCTGACAAGGGCTGGCAGTTTTCTTAAGCTAGTATTCTAACAATCCTCAAACTAACAATGGTCAAATCTCCAAGCTCTGCCCCACTCTCTGTCCTACAGGTGTCAAAAGCTGGCAACTATCTTTTCTATCCTTTCTGGAAACAATTCACTTTTTTAGTGCTGCTAATTAGATTTGGAGTGCAATGGCAGTTCTTTGCCTTCTTTTCTTTAATATTCATGGCAAAAAAGGTTTTCTGGTTCTCTCCCATTTGTGTTTATTTTCCTCCTAAATGTCTTGCCTCTAATCAGAGTAAAGCTCCCTGTGGAAACCAAGTTACCAACTCATTCGATTGACTTCCCCTTCTTCTAGATGAATGGCTTATGTCCATAAAAAGAGGGTTCATTATCATAATGCTTCAGGTTTACTATTTCCCAATCTGCTATAGACCTTCACTAGCCCTATGTTTAATGAAGACTGCTTTTAAACCATGCTTTGACCTTTCCCCTCAAAATGTTTTAAAAGATATTTAAATATGACAGGCCAGATTTATTTAAAGAGTAAAACAGTTCTCTCTTATGCCACACATGTGCTAAATTTGGAAAAAATCTGGAGAAGATTAGAAGAGGAAGGATGACGTCAATTTACAAAGGCTATCATATATTTTCCTTACTGGGATGGTAAATATCCATCTTAAATCAACAGCTAACATCATATGCAATGGTAAAACCACAGATATATTCCTATTAAAATCAGAAACAAGATAAAAATAACTGCTATCACCATTATGATTTAAATTTTTAATTTCCGAGACTTTTTAAAGTCTTTATTGAATTTGTTACAATATTGCTTCTGTTCTATGTTTTGGTTTCTTGGCCATGAGGCATGTGGATCTTAGCTCCCCAACCAGGGATCGAACCCACACCCCCTGCATTAGAAGGTGAAGTTCCAACCACCAGACCACCAGAGAAGTTCCTATTTTCATGTCTTTATGAAGTGACTCTAATTCCGTCCTAAAGAGTATATAGTCAAGAATAATAAGTACAGTTGACCCTTGAACAACACAGGTTTGAACAACTTACAAGCGGATTTTTTTCAATAGTACACACTACAGTGCTACATGATCTACGGTTGGTTGAATATGAGAAGGCCAAACAGTGGATACAGAGGAACACTGGATACAGAGGGCCAACTATAAATTATACATGAATATTTGACTGTGGGGAGAATGGGTGTCCCTAATGCCCTCTTTGTTCAAGGGTCAATTGTATATTCTGAAAAAGACTAATGAGGAGGACTTGCTCTGACAAATAATAGAAACTGGTTCAAAAACTACAATAATTAAAACAGTATGGTACCGGTACACAGATTTTTAAAAAAAACAACAAATAAATGTAACAGACTGTAGAGCCCCAAAAGAGTGAAATAAAGCTTAGTATGTTTCACCACAAGTTCAGGTATGTGTTATTTTGGACCTGTTTTAACACAGTGATGAAAGGATTTGTGTTGTGGCAGCTGTTGCTTTCATGTTGGGCTCCTGGATTATTTTGAAAGGAACACTGCCAGAAAGTCAGAGTCCTTGACAGTCTGTAAGCTCTTAGGGGAAGTTAGTGGGCATAGTTTTCATGGTCAAGGATTTCTTCTAATGCTTCCTTCTCCTTCTTTAGTGAATGTATATGCAACAAGGGTTGAATTGCTTATTTTGGCAGACAGCCTTAAATATTTAGAAGGTTAGCACTACCTCTTGATTTTTTTGTAGGTTTCAGGTTAAAACAGAAGTATTTCACATTCCTACCCTCTGATCTAATCTTTTAAAGTGTAATTTTAAGATTCTATTTCCTTGGATTAGTTACCCCAATCAGCACAATGTAACATCATAGTCATCTTTTGGCAGGCTTCACTTTAGAAGTAAAGTACACAAATGGATCCCAATTCCAGATCCTTTGCTTTAATCTACAATGTGTATAGAACCAAATATGTGCCTTTGAAAAAATTGATTAACAATATATGAAATTATGTCCGTATAAGAAAAGGCAATTATTCCCGACTAATAAGCGCTAAATTGAAGACAAAGCATTTTAAAAAGCCTTACGTTATATTTCTTTTTGTAAATGAAATGTATCAAGAAATATTTGATGTTGATGCTATCTAAAATTATATTTGTTTTTTTTTCAAAAACATTCTACAGTTGTACTCAAGTTTATAACTATGGATGAATCAGGTCCTTACTTTATGCTGGATAATTTTGTCTGATTTTTCCTATGTAAAGAAAACTATAATTTGGCAACAAATTATCTGCTTATTATTTATTTAATGGAGAAATATTTATTGATTGAATTTGCTAGGTTTTATACAAGATATTACATTGTTACAACAAAATAGACACATTCTCTGCCCTCATGAAGCTTTCAGTCTAGGGGAGACAGACAATAGGCGTTTAAATGGCCAGATAGATATATAACTACAAATGTTAATAAATTCTATGACAGAAACAAACAGAGTACACAAAGAGAGAAAATAGCTGGAGTTACATACTTTAATTTTGTTATTTAGTTTGAGCATAAGGGAAGCTCTCTCTGAGGAGGCAATATTTAAGCTGAGATCTGAAGAATGAGAAGTACCCAGTCATGGAGAAGGTGGGTGGAAGAGTGTTCTATGAATAAAGAACATCTTTTTGAAGGTGTAAAGCATGCTGAAGCATCTGAAAGGTCAGTGTGGCTGAAGCTTGAAGAGAGAGCAGGACAGTAGCACGAGGTGAGTTGAGAATGGTAGGCAGGGACCAGATTGTATAGGGCTGTATTGTAGAACTTGCATTTTATTGTAAATTCAAAGGAAAGCCATTAAAGGTTTTTAGAGGAGTAATATGATCAGATTTACATTTTTTAAATGATCATTTTGAGTTTAGTGTGAATAGTGGATGGAGTTGGGGAAGAATGGATATTGGGAGAAGTTGGCTAATAATTTCTGGCTTGTGAGAAGTATGCCCAAATAACTAAATTAATCCTTGAAAGGCAAAAAAAAAAATTGCTCTCAAACTACCATATTTTATTGTATTTTACCTACACTACACTCATAGTCATTCTCTTTGAAGACTTTGTGTACATGTTTTTATAGTATTACACAAGTTAATAAACGGTGACAACATGCTTCTTATTTTTGCCTATGAAACATGTTAAACATAATACTCTACTGAAAGTTGTATTTCTTAACTATCCAGCTTCTATTTTGAAGGCTAAGTTCACATATTATTAATATTTTGGTTATGCATATTTGTAAATAAGTACTTTTTTTTTAACCAATTCATTCTGGATTCAGTTCTGTAGAGCTTATTCAAGGAAAGGATGGATCAAAGAGTTTAGAAGGAATTTCTGTGATTCCCCAACCAGAGTAACCAACTCTCTCTTGGTGGATTTTCTCCACCAGCTTCTTTTTGCAATCCAGCTATTTATGTGTTATCAAAACAGTCTGAATGAACAAATGCTTATTAGGTGACTTCTTATTTCAGTAGAATGAAAAATATAGTCACGAAGAAACATTCGCTTTGTCAGGAATTGTTATATTTAATGAGTGCGGGAAGAATTTATGTCATTATAAAATTGTGGTCATAGTTTCTGGAAAATTGCCCCCGGGGACATGGAGAAACCTGTTAACCTGGAATGTCCTGACCATCTACTGGGCCAAGGGCACGGCAGTGATCTCTGCTCTGCAAATGAGTTGAGGACAAATGGAACTTGGTGGGTATTCCTGAAAAGAGCACAGAGCTCCATCCAAAAAAAAGGAGGTAAATAGTATCTGATAATTTGAAGGAGGTACCACAACTAGACCATTAAGAGAGGAAGTCAAGTGGTTGATGAGTCCATCTTAAATGAAGAGAAATGAGTCAGAAAACTATAGACAGAGAGCTCTCTAAGGAGCTCTGTGAAAGAGGTCACTGTAAGATCAATGATTGACAACATGCAGCTGAAGAAGAAATCTTTGAGACCTAATACGAATTCACTTTCCTTTGAAGAGCACCAAGAACTAGGTAAGGCCTGAGTGAGGTAGGTCTCAAGAGAGTTCAGACATCTGCCAAGTGGAAGTCTAGCATGAGCAAGGGTCAGAGTCGATGAGGGGACTACTGTCCAGAAAGGAATGGGATATAAGTCCTAAGAGAAACCAAGGATCCTGCTCATCTGACAGTGGTGTCAACTCAAATCTACTCCAGATTAAAAGTCTGAATAGTTTATTCCAGCATACTCGTTTTTTTCCTAGAGTGAGGTGAAAGAAACTGAGATTTTTTTTAAAAAATTGCGCTAGCCAAACTATGCTGAAGTGGACTTTAAGTTAAAATAACATGTTTGCTCTGAGATATTATTTCTTGCTCTATTTCTGATTTTGCTCTATTTTCCTTCAGTTTTCCTTATAAAGGCTTTGATTACAATGAGTCAATCTTATCTGGACTGAATCAAAGTAAAAGGATTTTCCAGACATCAGGAGTATAGATGGGAAGAGAACTAAGCACCCTGCATGACACGTACAAGTAGCAGAAACCATCCAGAACGAAGTAGTGGAGCTGGGATAGATGGAGATAATAGAATTAACAAAAACTCTCCGACAACTGTGGATGTGAATACCCTCCTGGGTCCTCTGTCATCTTGCTTCAAAACCAAACAGACTTAAAGCAGAAAATCAACGCTGCTTTAAAAAATGAAAGAAAAGAACCCAGAGCAGAAGGGTCACAAACTTCTCTTGGGCTGCTTAAAAACAAATATCAAGAAAAGATAGTTCAGCTTCCAGAGGAAAGTAATTCCTGTGGTTGTGAAACTCCAGACCACAGGCCAAGCAAGTGTCATTCAGAAGGAAGACATGAGAGTAGCGGCAAAGGCAAAATCAGTCAAATCGATTCTGTGTCTTAAGAGACCACTATTATATGGTCATGGCAAGGGAAAAAAGTCTCTCTGGATTTGATCTATTGCCACGTTTTATGAACAGAGTCTGAAATGAAACAATGAGATTGTTTTGGTCATTAAGATGCCCTAAGGCAAACCTATTCATTTTTTTCCCTTGAAACAAAGGTACTTAATGCAAGACTCTGGGGTTTGCTGTAAATAAAAACTATAAACTTCACAGCTAGTCACACTTATATTTTTACATGGTTCAGAGCTTAGTATCACCAAATATACAACAAATATTTTGGTAATATTTTTTTCTACGAAGACAATTAAGTTCCTAAAAAGCATCTATTTTATGCATACCCAACAAAGGCAATGTTTCAGTTTACACATCATAGATACTTTCTGAAAGTGCCACAGAATGTCAGCTTATATGCTAATCAAAACAAAGCAAGAATATTTTTTTCTGAGAGCTTGCATTGGATCAGGTAACCAATTAGCCAGGACATAAAAACAAATACTGTAGCAAATGTCTTATACTTAACACTGACTATAGTTGGTTTCTATCACTGTGGACACTTCTTTGAAATAAATATCACTATACTCAATATCTTGTAATAACTGATAATGAAAAAGTATCTTAAAAAGAATATATATACACACACATATATCCATACACACATATACATATATATACGTTTATATAACTGAATCACTTTGCTGTATACTTGAAACTAACACAACATTGTAAATTAACTCTACTTCAATAAAAAAAGAAATAAACATCACTTACATTTATGTATAATCTATATTCCTAAATATTTTATTAGAGTAAAACTTTTCTGATTTGCTAAAGCTGTTCTGTAAATTAGAGATAGCAATGCCAAGTGCTCATTTGAGGAAACTAACAGGGCCACATGACATAAGGCAGGTGATGTATTGCTGGGAATTTTGTATAGGCTTGGAAGTCAGGATAATTGGGAAAAATCTGGATTAGCACTAACTTACCACAGGAGATCTTGGGCAGTATAATTTGGGGCTTGGAGATGTCATTATCCAAAGGTAGGGTGAAGAGTCCTGGAATTCCTTAGGGCTGATGACTGTAGTGGTTATAGGAAATGAGAGGGGAGTTCTAGACCACCACTGCCATCGAAATGGGTCTTTTTGACTTGTTCAACAACATATCAAACTACTGTGTAAGATTCAATTTGAAGCAAGGCTATCATGGCCAAAAAAAAAAAAAAAAAAAATCACTGGATGAAGTACCCCTTCAGCAAGATCCCTTCAGGATTTACCATTTTCTTGACACTAATTCAACTGGTTTTCATGCCTTTCATTTGAACTGCAATCATGAGGCAAGTGAAATATTTTCACCCTTATCTCTTTCGATCAGGATCGTGTCAGCCATCTGTGTGACAGTGAGCAGTTAAGGTGCATCTTGCTTGTTCATCATGCAGTGATTTAACTCCTACCATCTTCACCATAATCATCTTTCTCTCTCCTTTCCTGTCACTCTGAGTGACATGCCAGCTGACAGTGTTATGAATAGGAAGGTTTGGGCAGAGTGACTGTCAGAAATATTTTTACCGTGTGAAAGGACATTTGTGGAATCTTATGGCATCGTTGCCTCCTGCCCCTTAGAGAATGTGGCATTGACTATTGGGCTCTTGCCACTGTACCCAGCATACCAAAGTGAGTTCCTGGCCTCATCATACATTGCAAAATATTTAAATAATATCCCTACCTTATATATCCAAATGTATTGATTTTCATGTTCTTCCTTATGCCCTAACTTAGATTTTATACTTTGACTTAGATATGATTTAGTTGAAGTCCGTAGAACACTTTGGTAAATGCTACTACCAGAATTAGAACATGCCCCCTGAGTTGCAGTGAGATTTGTGCTAAAGTTCACAATGCAAATTTGATAGCTCTAAACATGAGATATGTACTTGCTGCGTTTACTGAAAGCCCTCAGTCCCCTATCACTTTCCTTAGATTTCAAAGTTATGGAATTGTCCAGTATGTTTGCTCAGAATGACCTGATATGACTCAAGTGTTATTCTGGGCATGATTCTGTGGCCAGTTACCTTGGTCTACATGTTTATGTGATTTGGGTTACTAATATAAATGAGTTGATCGCATACAATTCCTTTGTATCTTCTATTGTAATAACATTATATGTCTTTTCAGACATTTTATTGTCCTAGACTACAATATAGCATCTTGATATAAGGCAATTTTAAGTGGACTTGATCATCTGTCAGTGCTTTCATCCTAAACATATCGGATTTTAAATTTGAAGCATGTTTTAGTGGCAAATTCATTAACCTCTAACATCTCTTGGATCATGTTTACAATTATTTCAAGGCTTACCCCAAGCCAGAACAACCATGTGATAATCTGAAAAACAATTCTATTTTTTTGGATCTATTTATTATTTTAGGGGGGCAATTTATGGCTCATCATGACTATGTGAATAACCAGGTCCCAGAAAATACATTGACATCATCTCAGACACAGATTTCCAGCTAGTTTTGCCCATAGGTTAATTAGGTAGTTGTGTATGTTGTGAGATTTGAGGGCTCCTACCTTTAAAAATTATTCCCCTCAAGATATCATTTGAAATTAGAAGGTTTTTGGACTCTATGAGTAGTCTGTTGAAATTTAAATACCTCTGGATGGGTAGCATATGAATCTATTACCTGTCATTAGCAACTTAGTACAGATTTATTTAGCAGACCTTTGATAATTAGCTGAAAGGGACTAGCAAGACCAAGATTTGACATTGGTAAAAGTCAATGGCAGGGCTGCAAGATTTGATATTGGTTTAAGTGGGGGGCAAGTCTGCTTAAAGTAATGGTAAGTTTTAGCTAGGCAAGGGAAGCATGTTGGCATAAGGCATCTGAGGGAAGGCAGGAAAAAGAAATAGCAGAATGCTTACACCAACTTTACCTGATTCCCCATTTTCCTGAAAGCCAGCCTTTACCTGTGACTTCTAGATAAGGTTAGACTGCTTGGTTGCCACTCTGCCATCCATCTACCAGTGTAACTTTCAAGACTACCTTGGATGGGATATTCCCTACGCAGGTGGCAAAAATACAATTCTGTAGCATCTTCCTCCTTTTACAACTTCCTTAGGTGTCTTCTGGCTATTTTTGGAAAAGCTTTCCTGGAAAAACTTATTGTTGCCTAGCATTCTTGGTGCTTTACCCTTTAATCAAAGCAACCCTATTCAACATTTCCCACCAAATGTTCTCTTTAAAATAGTTTTTACCTGTTGAACCACTGGTGGGAGGGAGCCTTGTACAGGTTCTACAGCTTCTTGGGGAAAGCCCTGAAAATCCTTCTCAATACTATTTTCTACACATTCATCCTCTTTTTTGGTTTACTCCTTTATTTTGATTGAATACAACCTCCGAGAACTTTCTGTGCAAGACTATTTGAGAGAGAAATTGTTCATTAAGAACTTTCATATCTGAAAATCCCTTTATTCTACCATTAAGTTTGGCAGGGTATAGAGTTCTAGGTTGCAAATAATTTTCCCGCCAACTTTTGAAA